>NC_090929.1:30170315-30473345 GCF_040938575.1 Ambystoma mexicanum | reverse complement strand
GAAAAGAAGAGGAAGGACAGAGGAACAGGAAGGACTAGGTCACATGGCCAGGGACTAGGGGACTACAGGATTGATGGGATTTGAAGTTTGTTTGGAAACAAAAAAAAGAAAAGATTTAAATGGAAAGTTTACAAAGTTATATTTGTTGAAACTGCTGGAGAGTAGAAAAAAAGAAGATGAAAGCTTAATGCTCGCCTCCGTCTTGACATAGAATGGTTTCCACCACGTCCAACCGCAGTTCTTCAACCCTCCATGAGTAAGAAGTCTTTATCTTCTTCCTTGCACTGGTCATTCGGAGAATTTGAGATTTGTAGACATTCATACTCCTGACATTTTTTCTTAAGTAAGCATTGAATGCTGAGATTCTGCGTTGGATGCCTATTGCCGTCTGATCAAGAAAGGCAATATCATCTGCATAATGCAGCCAAGGCAGGTCATCTCCATTCAGCTTTGGTGGAAATGCACGAATGGTATCCTGCGAGATCCCCAAATCAGACGGATACAGGCTGAATAAGATGGGAGCAAGCGCGCAGCCTTGTTTAAGGCTGCTGTCATAAATCACCCAAGTATCTTATGAAAAAGGATACAGGTAACCATAAAGGATACAATTGGTAGGGCTCTTCCGGATCCTCGATGAATCGCACGGCTTCACAGCAGTGAAGTCAAAAATAGACCTTTCAAATGATACAACTCTCTGACTAGTAAAACAGGCAGAGAGAGGAATCACTGGAAAGGGCGTGGGAACATCATTGGAAGTCAGCCTAGGATACAGTAAAGTATAATGAGAAAGTGTCCCAACTTAAACTCTCACTAATAGCACAGCATTAGCGCCTAGTACAACACTTACCTGTAGACTTAGAACTGGAGTCTCCGCCAACAAGTCTCTGAAGAAATCCAGCAATTGAACAATGACAAAAGGAGGTAAGTTTAGTAAGGGAAACTTATCCCGAACGGCACGAGGCTCATGCTAGATACCGGGTTGGTGCACCACAGGGTAGCGTCCAAAGTACTGTGCACAATCACCTTCAAATAAACAGTTGTCGGCAATACTTCCTTTCCCACTTATTACAGAAATGATGAATTGAAGTCCACCTGTTATCTCATCACAGGTGCCAGGGATCAAATCCAAAGCGAAGCACAACTTGCATGTGGAATTGCACGTTTAAAGAGTTCAGAAAACCGTGTGCAGTTTTACATGCAACCAATTTCCATGCCGCCAGGACAGCCGCACTTGAAGAGTTCAGGAAACCGCGTGAGATTTACACACGACAAACTTACACGCAGCCAGGAAAGCAGCATGCGGATGTCTGAAATCTTTACGTGTGTTTTTACACGCGACAAAATTACACGCAACCAGGACAGCCGCGCTTGAAGAGTTCAGGAAACCATGTGGAGTTTTACATGCGACAAAAGTACACGCAGCCAGAAAGCAGCACGCAAAGATATCAGGAACCCGCGTGTGTTTACACACGTGACTGAAGCACACGTAGACAGGGCTGCCAGAACTCACGTGTGAAGAAAAAGCCATCCGTTGGTCTTCTAATGGACGGTTGCTGAAGGTAGCGTGTAGAAAAATACACGTCAACAGGAAAAGCTGCCGTAACTTCTTGAATGCAGCTCCAGGAGTTCGCATGTGGAAGAAACACGCAGGGGAAAGCCAAAGATGTAACTGAAGAGATGCGAGGACGCAGATCAAGGTTTCAGCTACCAAACGCCATGTTGGTTCAATCAGAAGCAGCGAGCGACGTCTCCACGCTGCTTATGAACGTAATGCAGTAACACACTTGACTACCCCCAATCACATGAATTCAACGATGTGAATAATGCAAGTGTCGTTTTCCGGGCAAGATATCAAACAACCTCCATTTAGAATAGAAAGGTCTAGCAGTTCTATGAGCATAACCCGTTCTGTGTGAAGACGGTGTTCCAGATCCAGAGGTAATATGTCTACCATGCATGACAGCCGCAGAATGTCAAGATCTTTCGAGACATTGAGCCACTCATTCCCAATCTGATCTGTATAGAGGTGCCTGAATAGAAAGCCTGGATTGCCTCTAAGATGTCTACTGCGCACTTCCAGGCTTTCAGTTTGGCCCACAGTAGACTCCTATCTACACCATCAAAGGCTTGATGTAAGTCCAAAAAGGCCATATACAACGTAGTGTTATTTGCAATTGCCCTCCGTTTAAGCAAATTCAGGACAAAAAAGTTTACTGAGGTTCCCAACCCCTTGATGAATCCTGTTTGTCTGGGATCTAGAATACCCTTTTCAGTTGCCCATGATGTGAGATCCCGAAGGATCAGGGAGGCAAAAAGCTTTCCCAGTGAATCCAGAAGGGCAATAGGGCGATAGTTCTTAGGATCAGCCCTATTGCACTTCTTGAACACCGGTACCACCCAGGCCTCCTGCCAAGATCCTGGCACCCGTCTACTTAACATTACCTGTTTGAAAAGGGATACTGCATATTTTGCCCAGGCCTCAGGGCTTTTCTTCAGCATACAGTTGGAGACACCATCAGGTCCTGCTGCTCTGGAAGAGCTCAGCCTCATGATCATTGACCTGGCTTCTACCTCGTCAAAATCAAAACACCATCCATATGGGCCTTGGGTTGATTTATAGAAAGTAGGTTGGAATGAGCCCTCAAAGATTTTCGAATAGTGGCTTACCCATCCTTCTTCAGTGATTTCCCCCCCCCTATCAGATGATTTTTTTTTTCTTTTTTTTCCACCTCCACCATTGTTGAGGAGTTCCCACATGTTGTGCAAATTTTTCCCACATACTGCGAGCAACATTATCTCTGCATCTTTTTGGAGGAGTATTGATCTATGTGATTTCACAAAGTTTCTACGGGTCTGCCTACGTTTTTTAATGAAAGCTAACGAGGAGGTTGTGTTTAGGCGTTTTAGTTTCCTCACCTCTGCCCTATAAATTAGTCGGACTTTTAATAAGTTGATGTTATAGGTATGTTTAGGCGCCAGATGGATTAGGCCGCCTTTTCCAAACCCTTGTATGACCCAGGGTGCAAAAAGAGGAATTTTCCCTGCAGGGATTTTTATGCGATTCAAGCCTTCATTTACCTCGTAATGTTATGCCCCCTATAGTTTATAACAGCCTGCTGGAATCTCATTTGTAATGGATAGGAGGTCATTATCACCCTGTGGCAAATGTACAACCTCAAACCTAGAAACCATGTCCCCCGAAATAGATGATACAAAGCAGAAATCTATAGTGCCTGCCTGCCATTGCTCCAAGTAGGAGCACCGGGGCAATCCCCCATCGTTTGCCCCTTTAGCAGTCACAATTCCCTCATGGTTAACTCCTCCATCCATCTCTGGGCGACACCATTGAGTTTCCCATGTTGTAGGGGCCAACCTTCTTTTGACAGAAGGTGAAAATTAAAGTCTCCACAGATGAGAATCTCAAGACCCCCCCCCACCCTCTCCATGAGAGATTGGTCAACTTTCTCCATAATGAATCTCAGACACTTTTCTGCAGGGGGTCCTTTCATGCCACGGTATACATTTATCAACAAGAACTTAGAAATTCCATTAATGTGAGACCTTTCAAGTTCCAAAATCTGGATATATGGGTTCAGTATCAGATGTTGACAAATCTTGAAGCCACGCTCAACTTTAACAAGGGTGAGCAGTCCAGAAAAAGGTCTACCCTGTTCCCCCTTTAAGAGTCGGGTTTAAGTAGATTACATAGCCATCACAAGCCGGCTTGTCCCGTAGCCAAGTTTCTTGGAGGCATTTGATGTCATAACCCCCAAGAATAATCCCTTCTTCTGTAAATAGGGACTCAAAACCATCTGTATTCCACGCTCCTACTCTCAGCAATTCTCTCGTCTCTTCCACAACAGTCTATTCATCCTTCGATTTTCTCTAATTTAATCAAAAATATGGTGATACAAAGCACAATCTGTAGTTATGGGTACTATTTGTAGTCCCATTTCCCCCACTATGACCACAGGAATATCAGATAGGTAGCATTTGCATGGTTTGCATTGGTACTCGGACTCGCTGTCGAGTATGGGGATGTTTTGAAAGTTTTATTTGACATTTACTGCAAACAAAGTTTGTTTGCAGTAAATGGCAAATACATTTTTTTTCACTGTGCATGGCTGTCCTTTGGGTGACCATATTGCACCAAATATGAAGGGTGCTTATGATGACCTGCACAATATTACAGAAAGCACTGGTAAATATGTTTCTTAGGTCGAGTATGTAAATGAAGGAATTCGCCCTACAGTCTAGTGGGGAATTGGGAAATTTAAGAATTGTACATTTGTGTCAATTTCAGTGAAGAAAAGATGGGACTGGTTTCGTCATCATAAAGTACCAATGGATGCTTTGTGCTGTGGACTCTATTCTGCAGTTGATAAGATGTTTGCGTGTGAAGAACTGAGACAGTCCATCTTGTACATGTTTGGCTATCGGCCTCCCTTATACAGACATGTGAGCGGTGCAGGAACTATGAACTGTGATCATGATTCTCACACTGTAGAAAACTATGACACCCAAGAGGATTTCAGCAAATTGGTGACCTACTAAAGACAGACTATACAATTGTCATCTCAAAGTTGTTCATTTCAACAGGTGAATGCTATGATATCATATTTCACATGATAAAATTTGCCAAGAATTGCTCAAATGTTATATTGATAGGCTGCGTTTCCTGGAGAACATCCAAATAAAAGTGCAAATGCAATTTCGCCACATAAATGTGGATATTTTTGAGATACCAAATGGCTTCAGAGTAAATGTTGCAAATGCCAATTTTCTTTAGGTCTGAAAATATTTTTGAAACGTAACATTGGACATGAAATAATGAAGCTATTGAACAGTTCTGAGGGCGTAGTCCATACTGCAATCCACGCACCGTACTGACATCATAGCAAGGACCTTAGAAATGAAATAATGAAGCTATTGAACAGCTCTGATGGCGTGGTCCATACTGCAATCCATGCACCATACTGACGGCAATCCATGCACCATACTGACGTCATAGCAAGGACCTTGGAAATGAAATAACAAAGCTATTGAACTGTTCTGAGGGCGTAGTCAATACTCCCATCAACGCATCATACTGATATCATAGCAAGGACCTTGGAAATGAAATACCGAAGCTATTGAACAGTTCCGATGGCGTGATTCATACTCCAATCCACGCACCATACTGACGTCATAGCAAGGACTTTGGAAATGAAATAACGAAGCTATTGAATAATGAAGCTATTGAACAGCTCTGATGGCGTGGTCTGTACTGCAATCCACGCACCATACTGACGTCATAGCAAGGACCTTGGAAATGAAATAACAAAGCTATTGAACTGTTCTGAGGGCGTAGTCAATACTCCCATCAACGCATCATACTGATATCATAGCAAGGACCTTAGAAATGAAATAACGGAGCTATTGAACAGTTCTGATGGCGTGGTCCATACTCCAATCCACGCACCATACTGACGTCATAGCAAGGACCTTAGAAACTAAATAATGAAGCTATTGAACAGTTCTGATGGCGTGGTCCATACTTCAATCCACGCACCATACTGACGTCATAGCAAGGACCTTAGAAATGAAATAACGGAGCTATTGAACAGTTCTGATGACGTGGTCCATTCTGCAATCCACGCACCATACTGACGTTATAGAAAGGACCTTGGAAATGAAATAATGAAGCTATTGAACAGCTCTGATGGCGTAGTCCATACTGCAATCCACGCACCATACTGACGTCATAGCAAGGACCTTAGAAATGAAATAACGGAGCTATTGCACAGTTCTGATGGCGTGGTCCATACTCCAATCCACGCACCATACTGACGTCATAGCAAGGACCTTAGAAACTAAATAATGAAGCTATTGAACAGTTCTGATGGCGTGGTCCATACTTCAATCCACGCACCATACTGACGTCATAGCAAGGACCTTAGAAATGAAATAACGGAGCTATTGCACAGTTCTGATGGCGTGGTCCATACTCCAATCCACGCACCATACTGACGTCATAGCAAGGACCTTAGAAACTAAATAATGAAGCTATTGAACAGTTCTGATGGCGTGGTCCATACTTCAATCCACGCACCATACTGACGTCATAGCAAGGACCTTAGAAATGAAATAACGGAGCTATTGAACAGTTCTGATGACGTGGTCCATTCTGCAATCCACGCACCATACTGACGTTATAGAAAGGACCTTGGAAATGAAATAATGAAGCTATTGAACAGCTCTGATGGCGTAGTCCATACTGCAATCCACGCACCATACTGACGTCATAGCAAGGACCTTAGAAATGAAATAACGGAGCTATTGCACAGTTCTGATGGCGTGGTCCATACTCCAATCCACGCACCATACTGACGTCATAGCAAGGACCTTAGAAACTAAATAATGAAGCTATTGAACAGTTCTGATGGCGTGGTCCATACTTCAATCCACGCACCATACTGACGTCATAGCAAGGACCTTAGAAATGAAATAACGGAGCTATTGAACAGTTCTGATGACGTGGTATATACTGCAATCCACGCACCATACTGACGTTATAGAAAGGACCTTGGAAATGAAATAATGAAGCTATTGAACAGCTCTGATGGCGTAGTCCATACTGCAATCCACGCACCATACTGACGTCATAGCAAGGACCTTAGAAATGAAATAACGGAGCTATTGAACAGTTCTGATGGGGTAGTCCAGACTGCAATCCAGGCACCACACTGATGTCATAGCAAGGACCTTGGAAATGAAATAACGAAGCTATTGAGCAGTTTGAGGGCGTAGTCCATACTGCAATCGACGCACCATACTGACATCATAGCAAGGACCTTGGAAATGAAATAATGAAGCTATTGAACAGTTCTGATGGCGTAGTCCATACTACAATCCACGCACCATAATGATGTCATAGCAAAGACCTTGGAAATGAAATAACAAAGCTATTGAGCAGTTCTGAGGGCATAGTCCTTACTGCAATCCACGCACCATACTGACGTCATAGCAAGGACCTTGGAAATGAAATAACAAAGCTATTGAACAGTTCTGATGGCGTAGTCCATACTACAATCCACGCACCATACTGACGTCATAGCAAGGACCTTGGAAACTAAATAATGAAGCTATTGAACAGTTCTGATGGCGTGGTCCATACTTCAATCCACGCACCATACTGACGTCATAGCAAGGACCTTAGAAATGAAATAACGGAGCTATTGAACAGTTCTGATGACGTGGTATATACTGCAATCCACGCACCATACTGACGTTATAGAAAGGACCTTGGAAATGAAATAATGAAGCTATTGAACAGCTCTGATGGCGTAGTCCATACTGCAATCCACGCACCATACTGACGTCATAGCAAGGACCTTAGAAATGAAATAACGGAGCTATTGAACAGTTCTGATGGGGTAGTCCAGACTGCAATCCAGGCACCACACTGATGTCATAGCAAGGACCTTGGAAATGAAATAACGAAGCTATTGAGCAGTTTGAGGGCGTAGTCCATACTGCAATCGACGCACCATACTGACATCATAGCAAGGACCTTGGAAATGAAATAATGAAGCTATTGAACAGTTCTGATGGCGTAGTCCATACTACAATCCACGCACCATAATGATGTCATAGCAAAGACCTTGGAAATGAAATAACAAAGCTATTGAGCAGTTCTGAGGGCATAGTCCTTACTGCAATCCACGCACCATACTGACGTCATAGCAAGGACCTTGGAAATGAAATAACAAAGCTATTGAACAGTTCTGATGGCGTAGTCCATACTACAATCCACGCACCATACTGACGTCATAGCAAGGACCTTGGAAATGAAATAATGAAGCTATTGAACAGTTCTGATGGCGTAGTCCATACTGCAATCCACGCACCATACTGACGTCATAGCAAGGACCTTGGAAATGAAATAACAAAGCTATTGAATAATGAAGCTATTGAACAGCTCTGATGGCGTGGTCCATACTGCAATCCATGCACCATACTGACGTCATAGCAAGGACCTTGGAAATGAAATAATGAAGCTATTGAACAGTTCTGATGGCGTAGTCCATACTGCAATCCACGCACCATACTGACGTCATAGCAAGGACCTTGGAAATGAAATAATGAAGCTATTGAACAGTTCTGATGGCGTAGTCCATACTGCAATCCACGCACCATACTGACGTCATAGCAAGGACCTTGGAAATGAAATAACAAAGCTATTGAATAATGAAGCTATTGAACAGCTCTGATGGCGTGGTCCATACTGCAATCCATGCACCATACTGACGGCAATCCATGCACCATACTGACGTCATAGCAAGGACTTTGGAAATGAAATAACAAAGCTATTGAGCAGTTCTCAGGGCATAGTCCATACTGCAATCCACGCACCATACTGACGTCATAGCAAGGACCTTAGAAATGAAATAATGAAGCTATTGAACAGTTCTGATGGCGTGGTCCATATTGCAATCCACGCACCATACTGACGTCATAGCAAGGACCTTAGAAATGAAATAATGAAGCTATTGAACAGTTCTGATTGCATGGTCCACACCGCAATCCACGCCCCATCCAGACGTCATAGGAAGGACCTTAGAAATTAAATAACAGAGCTATTGTACAGTTCTGATGGCGTTGTCCATACTGCAATCCACGCACCATCCAGACGTCATAGGAAGGACCTTAGCAATGAAACAATGAAGCTATTGAACAGTTCTGATGGTGTGGTCCATACTGCAATCCACGAACCATCCAGACGTCATAGGAAGGACCTTAGAAATGAAATAACAGAGCTATTGAACAGTTCTGATGGCGTAGTCCATACTGCAATCCACGCACCATACTGACGTCATAGAACGGACCTTAGAAAGGAAATAACCGAGCTATTGAACAGTTCTGATGGCGTAGTCCATACTACAATCCACGCACCATACTGACGTCATAGCAAGGACCTTGGAAATGAAATAATGAAGCTATTGATCAGTTCCGATGGCGTGATCCAAACTCCAATCCACGCACCATACTGACGTCATAGCAAGGACCTTGGAAATAAAATAACAGAGCTATTGCACAGTTCTGATGGCGTGGTCCATACTGAAATCCACGCACCATACTGACGTCATAGCAAGGACCTTGGAAATTAAATAACAAAGCTATTGAACAGTTCTGATGGGGTGGTCCATACTGAAATCCACGCACCATACTGACGTCATAGCAAGGACCTTGGAAATTAAATAACTAAGCTATTGAACAGTTCTGATGGCGTGGTCCATACTGCAATCCATGCACCATACTGACGTCATAGCAAGGACCTTGGAAATTAAATAACAAAGCTATTGAACAGTTCTGATAGTGTGGTCCATATTGCAATCCACGCACCATACTGACGTCATAGCAAGGACCTTGGAAATTAAATAACAAAGCTATTGAACAGTTCTGATGGCGTGGTCCATATTGCAATCCACGCACCATACTGACGTCATAGCAAGGAACTTAGAAATTAAATAACAGAGCTTTTGAACAGTCCTGATGGCGTGGTCCATACTGCAATCCACGCACCATACTGACGTCATAGCAAGGACCTTGCATATTAAATAACAAAGCTATTGAACAGTTCTGAGGGCGTAGTCCATACTGCAATCCACGCACCATACTGATGTCGTAGCAAGGACCTTGGAAATGAAATAACGGAGCTATTGAACAGTTCTGATGGCATGGTCCATACTGCAATCCACTCACCATACTCACGTCATAGCAAGGACCTTAGAAATGAAATAACAGAGCTATTGAATAGTTCTGATGGCGTGGTCCATATTGCAATCCAAGCACCATACTGACGTCATAGCAAGGACCTTGGAAATGAAATAATGAAGCTATTGAACAGTTCTGATGGCGTGGTCCATTCTGCAATCCACGCACCATACTGACGTCATAGCAAGGATTTGTCTATAGATGGTTTTGGACGGGGCAAAACCAGCCCCACCCTTTCGTCACTATAATTGCATAGAGCATGTTGTCTGCATGTGCTGATTTATGTACTAAGAATGTGAAGTGATGGGAGTCTAGATGTCGGGACAGACCGTCTGACCTTGCGAGTGAGGATGGGCCGCCTGCAACGTCTTTCATCTCTGTTCTGGGAAAATAGTTTTGACTTTTGACTCGGCTTTTTATATATTTTTCGAGAGGTTGAAGTTGTAAAATGAGCAGTGCAGTTTGTTGATTGAAAAAGAAAATGGCCAAAACGCAGGTGGTTGTTTGGATATTTGTAAGCAGCCTGTGCTTCTTGGCCTACTGGTGTACAAGCCCCCACTCCAGCCCCAATCCCAATGCTAATGTCCTGCTTCAATGAGGCTATGCAGAAAACGCTGCCAGGGCAATCGGCCACACCTGGGCAGACCTCTCAAAGTGATGAACATGGCTCTGTAGTTCATGTTGCCTGGAGGCTCTGCCCTCTGGCTTCGGCGGGCGACCCGCGGCATGGCACCAGGAGGTTTTTCTCCCTGGGTTTTTCTCATGGAGCCCAGGGAGTCAATCTTCCTAAATCTCATGGACTCCAGGGTATGAGCGCAACACCATAAACCAACACAGTTGTATGAATTACAAAACTGATGGACTTGTTTAATTATTTGCAAACCTGTACTTAGCACTATATTTGTGAAAACTAAGCGAACCTGAAATTTGGAACACAGGGTTAATTTGTATACACACTGGATTTAAGTATATACTGAGAAGTCTCTGGTGTATGAACCTAATACCCAGAGTTGTTGTTGTTAATTGTGTTTTCATAAGTTTTAATTTCTCCATTAAAAAATGTTTTTGTTGTAAGGTAATCTGGTTTAGACTTCATTTTTTGAAACCAAGCCCTCCATTTTTAATTATCAAAAATGTTCTCTTTAAAACATTTTTTCCCCTTCTTTCCTTCTGAATTGACTTAATTCAGAATAGTCTGCCTGTGGGTATCTCTTCACTCCATTCCATCTTCCCTCCAGCACTGGGTTTCTGTTCACTTGCTTTACTATCTTTTCTAAATCAGTTCTTCACCACTACTTTCAAGCAACAGAATTGTATAGCGCGAGTTTGTATTACCCCTTTTTACTATATCTTGTGTTTGATATATGGAAAATAATTTCATTTGTGTATATATGTCCTTTTTTATGCAACCTGAAGTGTGCAAATATCACATTAATAATTATTTACCAAAAATGTTAAGGCTGGTGTGACATTTATTTACGTGAATCATGCATGAATATGATGTGGTATGGGGTAGGATTTGATACGTTAAGCCCTGACCAAAGAGGTATCTCACTAATTTAACAATTGTTTGAGCTGAAAAATACCATGTCGTTTGCAGCGACTGTTATCCTTTTGTGTTAACCAGGAGCTGTTGGGGCACGCACAGGATTCGTTTTGCCCCCCGCTCTTAGACATGGATATTGCAGCTGGTCACCTGAGATTTCCTGTTCTATGTGGTGGCTCTGATGGGGTCAGGTCGGGGTGCTGTGACGTGCAATGCTGGTTCCCCTCTGGGCAGCAGGGATAGCAGAAGCTGCACCTGTGGGTGTCGGGGGGGGGGGGGTGGGGGCAGTGCCATGCAGCAGGGATAGCAGAAGCTGCACTTGTGGGGGGCAGTGCCATCTGCACCTGCAGCAGGGATAGCAGAAGCTGCGCCTGTGGGTGTCGGGAGCAGGGCAGTGCCATGCAGCAGGGATAGCAGAAGCTGCGCCTGTGGGGGCAGTGCCATCTGCACCTGCAGCAGGGATAGCAGACGCTGCGCCTGTGGGTATCTGGGGGCGGGGGCAGTGCCATGCAGCAGGGATAGCAGAAGCTGCGCCTGTGGGGGGCAGTGACATGCAGCAGGGATAGCAGAAGCTGCGCCTGTGGGGGGCAGTGCCATGCAGCAGGGATAGCAGAAGCTGCACCTGTGGGGGGCCGTGCCATGCAGCAGGGATAGCTGAAGCTGCGCCTGGGGGGGTCCCGTGCCAAGCAGCAGGGATAGCAGAAGCTGTGCCTGTGGGGTGCAGTGTCATGCAGCAGGGATAGCAGAAGCTGCGCCTGTGGGGGGCCATGCCATGCAGCAGGGATAGCAGAAGCTGCGCCTGTGGGGGGCAGTGCCATCTGCACATGCAGCAGGGATAGCAGAAGGTGTGCCTGTGGGGGGCTGTGCCATGTAGCAGGGATAGCAGAAGCTGCGCCTGTGGGGGGCCGTGACATGCAGCAGGGATAGTAGAAGCTGCGCCTGTGGGGGCATGCCATGCAGCAGGGATAGCAGAAGCTGCGCCTGTGGGGGGCCGTGACATGCAGCAGGGATAGCAGAAGCTGCGCCTGTGGGAGGGGGGCAGTGCCATGCAGCAGGGATAGCAGAAGCTGCGCCTGTGGGGTGTGGTGTCATGCAGCCGGGATAGCAGAAGGTGCGTCTGTGCGGGGGCTGTGCCATGCAGCAGGGATAGCAGAAGTTGCACCTGTGGGGGGCTGTGCCATGCAGCAGGGATAGCAGAAGCTGCGCCATGCAGCAGGGATAGCAGAAGCTGCGCCTGTGGGATGTAGTGTCATGCAGCAGGGATAGCAGAAGCTGCGCCTGTGGGGAGCCGTGCCATGCTGCAGGGATAGCAGAAGCTGCGCCTGTGCGGGGGCTGTGCCATGCAGCAGGGATAGCAGAAGCTGCGCCTTTGGGGTGCAGTATCATGCAGCAGGGATAGCAGAAGCTGCGTCTGTCGGGGGCCGTGCCATGCAGCAGGGATAGCAGAAAGTGTGCCTGTGGGGGGCGCAGGGATAGCAGAAGCTGCGCCTGTGGGGGGCAGTGCCATGCAGCAGGGATAGCAGAAGCTGCGCCTGTGGGGGGCCGTGCCATGCAGTTGGGATAGCAGAAGCTGCGCCTGTCGGGGGCCGTGCCATGCAGCAGGGATAGCAGAGGCTGCGCCTGTGGGCGGGGGGGCGTGCCATGCAGCAGGGATAGCAGAAGCTGCGCCTGTGGTGGGCCGTGCCATGCAGCAGGGATAGCAGAAGCTGCGCCTGTGGGGGGCAGTGCCATGCAGCAGGGATAGCAGAAGCTGCGCCTGTGGGGGGCCGTGCCATGCAGCAGGGATAGCAGAAGCTGCGCCTGTGGGGGGTAGTGCCATGCAGCAGGGATAGCAGAAGCTGCGCCTGTGGGGGGCCGTGCCATGCAGTAGGGATAGCAGAGGCTGTGCCTGTGGGCGGGGGGCGTGCCATGCAGCAGGGATAGCAGAGGCTGCGCCTGTGGGCGGGGGGGGCGTGCCATGCAGCAGGGATAGCAGAAGCTGCGCCTGTGGGGGCAGTGCCATGCAGCAGGGATGGCAGAAGCTGCGCCTGTGGGGGCAGTGCCATGCAGCAGGGATAGCAGAAGCTGCACCTGTGGGGGGCCGTGCCATGCAGCAGGGATAGCAGAAGCTGCGCCTGTGGGGTGCAGTGTCATGCAGCAAGGATAGCAGAAGCTGCACCTGCGGGGGGCCGTGCCATGCAGCAGGGATAGCAGAAGCTGTGCCTGTGGGGTGCAGTGTCATGCAACAGGGATAGCAGAAGCTGTGCCTGTGGGGGCCGTGCCATGCAGCAGGGATAGCAGAAGCTGCGCTTGTGGGTGGGGGGGCGTGCCATGCAGCAGGGATAGCAGAAGCTGCGCCTGTCGGGGGCAGTGCCATGCAGCAGGGATAGCAGAAGCTGCGCCTGTGGGGGGCCGTGCCATGCAGCAGGGATAGCAGAAGCTGCGCCTGTGGGCGGGGGGCGTGCCATGCAGCAGGGATAGCAGAAGCTGCGCCTGTGGGCGGGGGCGTGCCATGCTGCAGGGATAGCAGAAGCTGCGCCTGTGGGGGGCCGTGCCATGCAGCAGGGATAGCAGAAGCTGCGCCTGTGGGCGGGGGGCAGTGCCATGCAGCAGGGATGGCAGAAGCTGCGCCTGTGGGCGGGGGGGCGTGCCATGCAGCAGGGATAGCAGAAGCTGCGCCTGTGGGCGGGGGGGCGTGCCATGCAGCAGGGATAGCAGAAGCTGCGCCTGTCGGGGGCAATGCCATGCAGCAGGGATAG
Organism: Ambystoma mexicanum; assembly: GCF_040938575.1. Lineage (NCBI taxonomy): Eukaryota > Metazoa > Chordata > Amphibia > Caudata > Ambystomatidae > Ambystoma > Ambystoma mexicanum. The sequence goes on along the minus strand of NC_090929.1, from coordinate 30,459,305 downwards.
CAGAAGCTGCGCCTGTGGGGGGCCGTGCCATGCAGCAGGGATAGCAGAAGCTGCACCTGTCGGGGGCAGTGCCATGCAGCAGGGATAGCAGAAGCTGCGCCTGTGGGGGGGCGTGCCATGCAGCAGGGATAGCAGAAGCTGCACCTGTGGGGGGCCATGCCATGCAGCAGGGATAGCAGAAGCTGCGCCTGTGGGGTGCAGTGTCATGCAGCAGGGATAGCAGAAGCTGCGCCTGTGGGGGGCAGTGCCATGTAGCAGAGATAGCAGAAGCTGCGCCTGTGGGTGGGGGGGTGTGCCATGCAGCAGGGATAGCAGAAGCTGCGCCTGTGGGCGGGGGGGCGTGCCATGCAGCAAGGATAGCAGAAGCTGCGCCTGTCGGGGGCAGTGCCATGCAGCAGGGATAGCAGAAGCTGCGTGTCACTGCCCAGGGCTCCTTTCCCAGGGATCACCTCACCTGGGTCTTTACTGTGGCTGAGTACCTTCTGCCTCCTTCTCCGGTCCTTTGGAGGTTTCTCTTCTTCTTCTCCTTCCTTCTTACGTTCAAAGAGATAGGGACGGTCTCCTCCCGAGGCCACTTTGACCGTTAATAGAACAAACAGTCAAGTGAACCCTGGGGAGCCCGCTCCTTCAAACGGGGAAAAAGCCTGATTGGCAGAAAAAACCCTGTGTAGCTGCAGATGACGATGGCCGGTTAGATTTCAAGGTCCAGAGGCAGGTAAGGACTTTCTACTATGATCTTGGTTGTAAATCCAAAGGATAGCGGGGCTTTTCTGGAGGAAGGAGCCCGGGGAGGAGAGGTAAGGAAGAGTCGCTGTAGAGGACCTCCGCAATACACACGGAAGCGGGCAAGGAAGAGTAAGCATGGGAAAAGTACTCCCGGAGAAACAGGTAAGATCAGAGAGAACGAGAAGTCAGAACGAGAGAGAGCACAAGAGAGAATGAGTGAGAGAGAGTGAGAGAGCGCGAGTGAGTCTGAGTGAGAGAGAGTGAGAGAGGACGAATGAGTTTGAGTGCGAGAGGGTGAGAGAGGACGAATGAGTTTGAGTGCGAGAAGGTGAGATAGCGAGAGAACGGAAATGTAGTGAAAGTTTCCCCGAGCGGGTGGGAGCCGACAAGTCGGAACCCTGCCGCCAGGGAAGGCAGGTCTGCGGCAGCTCGAAGCAGATAGTTGAAGCAGAACTAGACAAAGCCGGAAAAACACGTAAACAAAGTGATATGCAAGGAAGGCAAAGGAAGAGAACCGCAAACAGGCGAGAAGGAAAGGGCAGCAGCGAAAATATATAGCAGCAAGGGGAAATGCTGAAACGGGAGGAAATCAAGGAAGGCACTGGTACGGATCAAAACGAAAGTCAGCGAAAGCGAGTTGCAACGCGACTCGCGGGGGGTGTGGCTTCCCTATATGCCCGTAGCAAAAAAAGGGCTAGACCGCTAACAGACAAGCCGTAGAGTCCTAATAGCGCCTCCATCTTGCCCATAGCTTCCATGGCCGCATCGGTGTGACACTGCGCCTGTGGGGGGCCATGCCATGCAGCAGGGATAGCAGAAGCTGCGCCTGTCGGGGTCCGTGCCATGCATCAGGGATAGCAGAAGCTGCGCCTGTGGGGGCAGTGCCATGCATCAGGGATAGCAGAAGCTGCGCCTGTGGGGGCAGTGCCATGCAGCAGGGATAGCAGAAGCTGCGCCTGTGGGGTGCAGTGTCATGCAGCAGGGATAGCAGAAGCTGCGCCTGTGGGGGGGCAGTGCCATGCAGCAGGGATAGCAGAAGCTGTGCCTGTGGGGGGAGGGCGTGCCATGCAGCAGGGATAACAGAAGCTGCGCCTGTGGGGGAGGGCGTGCCATGCAGCAGGGATAGCAGAAGCTGCGCCTGTGGGTGGGGGGGCGTGCCATGCAGCAGGGATAGCATAAGCTGCGCCTGTGGGGGGGGCAGTGCCATGCAGCAGGGATAGCAGAAGCTGCGCCTATGGGGGGCAGTGCCATGCAGAAGGGATAGCAGAAGCTGCGCCTGTGGGGGGCCGTGCCATGCAGCAGGGATAGCAGAAGCTGCGCCTGTGGGGTGCAGTGTCATGCAGCAGGGATAGCAGAAGCTGCACCTGTGGCGGGCCGTGCCATGCAGCAGGGATAGCAGAAGCTGCGCCTGTGGAGGGCAGTGCCATGCAGCAGGGATAGCAGAAGCTGCGCCTGTGGGCGGGGGCCGTGCCATGCAGCAGGGATAGCAGAAGCTGCGCCTGTGGGGGGGCAGTGCCAGGCAGCAGGGATAGCAGAAGCTGCGCCTATGGGGGCAGTGCCATGCAGCAGGGATAGCAGAAGCTGCGCCTGTGGGGGGCCGTGCCATGCAGCAGGGATAGCAGAAGCTGCGCCTGTGGGGGGGCAGTGCCATGCAGCAGGGATAGCAGAAGCTGTGCCTGTGGGCAGGGGGCGTGCCATGCAGCAGGGATAGCAGAAGCTGCGCCTGTGGGTGGGGGGGCGTGCCATGCAGCAGGGATAGCAGAAGCTGCGCCTGTGGGTTGGGGGGCGTGCCATGCAGCAGGGATAGCAGAAGCTGCGCCTGTGGGGGGGGCAGTGCCATGCAGCAGGGATAGCAGAAGCTGCGCCTATGGGGGGCAGTGCCATGCAGAAGGGATAGCAGAAGCTGCGCCTGTGGGGGGCCGTGCCATGCAGCAGGGATAGCAGAAGCTGCGCCTGTGGGGTGCAGTGTCATGCAGCAGGGATAGCAGAAGCTGCACCTGTGGCGGGCCGTGCCATGCAGCAGGGATAGCAGAAGCTGCGCCTGTGGAGGGCAGTGCCATGCAGCAGGGATAGCAGAAGCTGCGCCTGTGGGCGGGGGCCGTGCCATGCAGCAGGGATAGCAGAAGCTGCGCCTGTGGGGGGGCAGTGCCAGGCAGCAGGGATAGCAGAAGCTGCGCCTATGGGGGCGGTGCCATGCAGCAGGGATAGCAGAAGCTGTGCCTGTGGGGTGCAGTGTCATGCAGCAGGGATAGCAGAAGCTGTGCCTGTGGGGTGCAGTGTCATGCAGCAGGGATAGCAGAAGCTGCACCTGTGGTGGGCCGTGCCATGCAGCAGGGATAGCAGAAGCTGCGCCTGTGGGGGGCAGTGCCATGCAGCAGGGATAGCAGAAGCTGCGCCTGTGGGCGGGGGGGGCGTGCCATGCAGCAGGGATAGCAGAAGCTGCGCCTGTGGGGGCAGTGCCATGCAGCAGGGATAGCAGAAGCTGCGCCTGTGGGGGGCCGTGCCATGCAGCAGGGATAGCAGAAGCTGCGCCTGTGGGGTGCCGTGCCATGCAGCAGGGATAGCAGAAGCTGTGCCTGTGGGGTGCAGTGTCATGCAGCAGGGATAGCAGAAGCTGCGCCTGTGGCGGGCCGTGCCATGCAGCAGGGATAGCAGAAGCTGCGCCTGTGGGGGGCAGTGCCATGCAGCAGGGATAGCAGAAGCTGCGCCTGTGGGCGGGGGGCGTGCCATGCAGCAGGGATAGCAGAAGCTGCGCCTGTGGGGGGCGTGCCATGCAGCAGGGATAGCAGAAGCTGCGCCTGTGGGGGGCCGTGCCATGCAGCAGGGATAGCAGAAGCTGCGCCTGTGGGGGGCCGTGCCATGCAGCAGGGATAGCAGAAGCTGCGCCTGTGGGGTGCAGTGCCATGCAGCAGGGATAGCAGAAGCTGTGCCTGTGGGGTGCAGTGTCATGCAGCAGGGATAGCAGAAGCTGCACCTGTGGCGGGCCGTGCCATGCAGCAGGGATAGCAGAAGCTGCGCCTGTGGGGGGCAGTGCCATGCAGCAGGGATAGCAGAAGCTGCGCCTGTGGGCGGGGGGCGTGCCATGCAGCAGGGATAGCAGAAGCTGCGCCTGTGGGGGCTGTGCCATGCAGCAGGGATAGCAGAAGCTGCGCCTGTGGGGGGCCGTGCCATGCAGCAGGGATAGCAGAAGCTGCGCCTGTGGGGGGCCGTGCCATACAGCAGGGATAGCAGAAGCTGCGCCTGTGGGGTGCAGTGCCATGCAGCAGGGATAGCAGAAGCTGTGCCTGTGGGGTGCAGTGTCATGCAGCAGGGATAGCAGAAGCTGCACCTGTGGCGGGCCGTGCCATGCAGCAGGGATAGCAGAAGCTGCGCCTGTGGGGGGCAGTGCCATGCAGCAGGGATAGCAGAAGCTGCGCCTGTGGGCGGGGGGCGTGCCATGCAGCAGGGATAGCAGAAGCTGCGCCTGTGGGCAGGGGGCGTGCCATGCAGCAGGGATAGCAGAAGCTGCGCCTGTGGGGGCAGTGCCATGCAGCAGGGATAGCAGAAGCTGCACCTGTGGGGTGAAGTGCCATGCAGCAGGGATAGCAGAAGCTGCACCTGTGGGGGGCAGTGCCATGCAGCAGGGATAGCAGAAGCTGCGCCTGTGGGCGGGGGGCGTGCCATGCAGCAGGGATAGCAGAAGCTGCGCCTGTGGGCGGGGGGCGTGCCATGCAGCAGGGATAGCAGAAGCTACGCCTGTGGGGGGGCGTGCCATGCAGCAGGGATAGCAGAAGCTGCGCCTGTGGGGTGAAGTGCCATGCAGCAGGGATAGCAGAAGCTGCGCCTGTGGCGGGCCGTGCCATGCAGCAGGGATAGCAGAAGCTGCGCCTGTGGGGGGCAGTGCCATGCAGCAGGGATAGCAGAAGCTGCACCTGTGGGGTGAAGTGCCATGCAGCAGGGATAGCAGAAGCTGCACCTGTGGGGGCAGTGCCATGCAGCAGGGATAGCAGAAGCTGCACCTGTGGGGTGAAGTGCCATGCAGCAGGGATAGCAGAAGCTGCACCTGTGGGGGGCAGTGCCATGCAGCAGGGATAGCAGAAGCTGCGCCTGTGGGCGGGGGGCGTGCCATGCAGCAGGGATAGCAGAAGCTGCACCTGTGGGGGGCAGTGCCATGCAGCAGGGATAGCAGAAGCTGCGCCTGTGGGCGGGGGGCGTGCCATGCAGCAGGGATAGCAGAAGCTGCACCTGTGGGGGGCAGTGCCATGCAGCAGGGATAGCAGAAGCTGCGCCTGTGGGCGGGGGGCGTGCCATGCAGCAGGGATAGCAGAAGCTGCGCCTGTGGGCGGGGGGCGTGCCATGCAGTAGGGATAGCAGAAGCTACGCCTGTGGGGGGGGGCGTGCCATGCAGCAGGGATAGCAGAAGCTGCGCCTGTGGGGTGAAGTGCCATGCAGCAGGGATAGCAGAAGCTGCGCCTGTGGGCGGGGGGGGGGCGTGCGATGCAGCAGGGATAGCAGAAGCTGCGCCTGTGGGCGGGGGGGGGGCGTGCGATGCAGCAGGGATAGCAGAAGCTGCACCTGTGGGGGGCATTGGGCTCAGGAAGTGTGCTGGGTCACCCTGGAAGGGCAGCGGCTGGAGAATGAGGCTCCACTATTCCTGTGCCCCTTTTTGCAGCTGGTGTAACGAAGTGTGTAAAAGCGCCGAAACCAAAGGCGCGTGGGTCAGCTGGCTGGTCGTGGATGCTCGTCGCCAGTGTAAAAACGAAGTTCACAGGTAAGTAAGAACACTTTTATTAACCAACCAGCACAGCGTCGTCCCTGCTCCCTCAGAGACCCAACAACTGCTCACTTTCAAAACAGTACAATCGAACTTGGAATGAAACATGGAGTCTGGAATTCCACACCGCAGCAAGCTACTTACAACAAAGTGCTCAGTGCTTCAGTTTATCACATGCATCTTGCAAGTGTGGGTTGCCCTGGGCTGCACGTGCTCATGGAGGCGTTCGCGGTGTCCACATAGCATGAGCTCTGAAGCAAAAAAGAGCTTCCAGCGCCCAGAGGCATGTGCTTGAATCTTTACAACATGTCTTTGTGTAATAGGGTGGGAGGGGTGGGCGGGGGTTTGAGTGCTCTTCTCTGATGCTTCTCTGATGCTACTGCACTGCCGGCTTCAGGGGCAGTCACCTGTGCAGCTCCCCACCCCACCCGACCCACCCGTCTGCTGCAAAGGCTTTGGAGGCATTCTCCTGGAGGATGGAGGCCTGCTTGCCCGCTCGCCCGCTGACTTCTGGGAAACTCGACACGTGCTTGCTGTGCTGTTGGGCTGCCAGCTTCGGCAGCCCGGTGGAATTCGGACCCTGCTGTGCGGCGCGCACTTCCGGCCTGACACTGCAGTCTGTGCTCCCCGGCTCCTGGTCTGCTTCTCACCCACTTCTTTGTTTCTGTCTCTTGGCAGTGCCACGTGAATCCTTGGAGGACAGGGGACAGGACTTGGTGACTGCCATGCTCAGAAGGACTGTCCTGACGTGGAGTCGACATATCCTGGGAGGGAAGAAACTGGACTGCTGGCGCCTGACACAGGTATTGAGCCGTAAAACAATGTATATGCTATTTTACTTGCTCGCCTGAGGCCTTTACGGTCTGGCAGCAGGGTGTGCAGCTCTGCTGAGGGTTTTAGGGCCTGGCAGCAGGGTGTGCATCTTTGCTGAGTGCTTTAGTGCCTGGCAGCAGGGTGTGCAGCTCTGCTGAGTGCTTTAGTGCCTGGCAGCAGGGTGTGCAGCTCTGCTGAGTGCTTTAGGGCCTGGCATCAGGGCGTGCATCTTTGCTGAGTGCTTTGGTGCCTGGCAGCAGGGTGTGCAGCTCTGCTGAGGGCTTTAGTGCCTGGCAGCAGGGCGTGCATCTCTGCTGAGGGCTTTAGTGCCTGGCAGCAGGGTGTGCAGCTCTGCTGAGTGCTTTAGGGCCTGGCATCAGGGCGTGCATCTTTGCTGAGTGCTTTAGTGCCTGGCAGCAGGGTGTGCAGCTTTGCTGAGTGCTTTAGTGCCTGGCATCAGGGTGTGCATCTTTGCTGAGTGCTTTAGTGCCTGGCAGCAGGGTGTGCAGCTTTGGTGAGTGCTTTAGGGCCTGGCATCAGGGCGTGCAGCTTTGCTGAGTGCTTTAGTGCCTGGCAGCAGGGTGTGCAGCTCTGCTGAGGGCTTGAGGGCTTTAGGGCCTGGCATCAGGGTGTGCATCTTTGCTGAGTGCTTTAGTGCCTGGCAGCAGGGCGTGCAGCTTTGCTGAGTGCTGTAGTGCCTGGCAGCAGGGCGTGCATCTTTGCTGAGTGCTTTAGTGCCTGGCAGCAGGGCGTGCAGCTTTTCTGAGTGCTTTAGGGCCTGGCATCAGGGTGTGCAGCTTTGCTGAGTGCTTTAGTGCCTGGCAGCAGGGTGTGCAGCTTTGCTGAGTGCTTTAGTGCCTGGCAGCAGGGCGTGCATCTTTGCTGAGTGCTTTAGGTCCTGGCATCAGGGCGTGCATCTTTGCTGAGTGCTTTAGTGCCTGGCAGCAGGGTGTGCAGCTTTGCTGAGGGCTTTAGTGCCTGGCAGCAGGGTGTGCATCTTTGCTGAGTGCTTTAGTGCCTGGCAGCAGGGTGTGCAGCTCTGCTGAGGGCTTTAGTGCCTGGCAGCAAGGTGTGCATCTTTGCCGAGTGCTTTAGTGCCTGGCAGCAGGGTGTGCAGCTTTGCTGAGGGCTTTAGGGCCTGGCATCAGGGCGTGCATCTTTGCTGAGTGCTTAAGTGCCTGGCAGCAGGGTGTGCAGCTCTGCTGAGTGCTTTAGTGCCTGGCAGCAGGGTGTGCAGCTTTGCTGAGTGCTTTAGGGCCTGGCATCAGGGTGTGCATCTTTGCTGAGTGCTTTAGTGCCTGGCATCAGGGTGTGCAGCTTTGCTGAGTGCTTTAGTGCCTGGCATCAGGGCGTGTAGCTTTGCTGAGTGCTTTAGTGCCTGGCAGCAGGGTGTGCAGCTCTGCTGAGTGCTTTAGTGCCTGGCATCAGGGTGTGCAGCTTTGCTGAGTGCTTTAGGGCCTGGCAGCAGGGTGTGCAGCTCTGCTGAGGGCTTTAGGGCCTGGCATCAGGGCGTGCATCTTTGCTGAGTGCTTTAGTGCCTGGCAGCAGGGTGTGCAGCTCTGCTGAGTGCTTTAGTGCCTGGCATCGGGTTGTGCAGCTCTGCTAAGGGCTTTAGGGCCTGGCATCAGGGCGTGCATCTTTGCTGAGTGCTTTAGTGCCTGGCAGCAGGGTGTGCAGCTTTGGTGAGTGCTTTAGGGCCTGGCATCAGGGCGTGCATCTTTGCTGAGTGCTTTAGTGGCTGGCAGCAGGGTGTGCAGCTTTGCTGAGTGCTTTAGTGCCTGGCAGCAGGGCGTGCAGCTTTGCTGAGTGCTTTAGTGCCTGGCAGCAGGGTGTGCAGCTTTGCTGAGTGCTTTAGTGCCTGGCAGCAGGGTGTGCATCTTTGGTGAGTGCTTTAGTGCCTGGCAGCAGGGTGTGCAGCTCTGCTGAGGGCTTTAGGGCCTGGCATCAGGGCGTGCATCTTTGCTGAGTGCTTTAGTGCCTGGCAGCAGGGTGTGCAGCTTTGCTGAGTGCTTTAGGGCCTGGCATCAGGGCGTGCATCTTTGCTGAGTGCTTTAGGGCCTGGCAGCAGGGTGTGCAGCTTTGCTGAGTGCTTTAGGGCCTGGCATCAGGGCGTGCATCTTTGGTGAGTGCTTTAGGGCCTGGCAGCAGGGTGTGCAGCTTTGCTGAGGGCTTTAGGGCCTGGCATCAGGGTGTGCGGCTCTGCTGAGTGCTTTAGTGCCTGGCATCAGGGCGTGCATCTTTGCTGAGTGCTTTAGTGCCTGGCAGCAGGGCGTGCAGCTTTGCTGAGTGCTTTAGTGCCTGGCATCAGGGTGTGCAGCTTTGCTGAGTACTTTAGTGCCTGGCAGCAGGGTGTGCAGCTTTGCTGAGTGCTTTAGTGCCTGGCAGCAGGGCGTGCATCTTTGCTGAGTGCTTTAGTGCCTGGCATCAGGGCGTGCAGCTTTGCTGAGTGCTTTAGTGCCTGGCAGCAGGGAGTGCAGCTCTGCTGAGTGCTTTAGTGCCTGGCATCAGGGCGTGCATCTTTGCTGAGTGCTTTAGTAACTGGCAGCAGGGTGTGAAGCTCTGCTGAGGGCTTTAGTGCCTGGCAGCAGGGTGTGCAGCTTTGCTGAGTGCTTTAGTAACTGGCAGCAGGGTGTGCAGCTCTGCTGAGGGCTTTAGTGCCTGGCAGCAGGGTGTGCATCTTTGCTGAGTGCTTTAGTGCCTGGCAGCAGGGCGTGCAGCTTTGCTGAGTGCTTTAGTGCCTGGCAGCAGGGTGTGCAGCTCTGCTGAGTGCTTTAGTGCCTGGCAGCAGGGTGTGCAGCTTTGCTGAGTGCTTTAGTGCCTGGCAGCAGGGTGTGCAGCTTTGCTGAGTGTTTTAGTGCCTGGCAGCAGGGTATGCAGCTCTGCCTTAGCCTTTAGGGCCTGGCAGCAGCGTGTGCAGCTCTGTTGAAGCATTTAGGGCCTGGCAGCCGGGTCTGCAGCTCTGATGTGTCTGAGGCCTCTAGGGCCTGGCAGCAGGGTGTGCAGCTCTGCCTTAGCCTTTAGGGCCTGGCAGCAGCATGTACAGCTCTGATGTCTATGCTGAGGTCTTAAGGGCCTGGCAGGAGGGTATTGTGAGGAACCAGATGGCATCCTTGTATCTACTGCCCTTGGATCGTCCTCTAAAGTGGGCAGGGAAGGGCCATCTCCTTTGGATGCCGACCCTGTTGGTGGTTATGCGAGGGAGGATCACCTGGGTGGAGGGGCTTTGGGGAGTGAAGAAAAGGTGCTGTTAGGTGAGACATGGTATCACCCTTTCCCTTGTCAAATACATCCTACCCTCCCTGACCTTCATTGGTTATCACTCTTCCCCACTGTCACACACTCCCACTGTATCCCATTCAGGTCCCTTTAAGACTGGGATGAGGAAGAGGCGACTACGGGTAATGCACACTTCCACGTGAATGCCACTTTTGTACTGGGACGCGGAAGAGGACTGCAGAACACCATTTTGAAGGTCAGGCATGTCCAAGTGAGAGAGGTAATTTTAGTCAGGCAAAGGACTTGCACCTGCAACCCCTTGAGAGGCTACCAGTGCATATTAAAAAGAAGTGACCCACATGCAGGAGAGGGAGACCGCCTGGGAATCCAGGGCATAGTCATGCAGGCTGGAGAGGAGGATCTTTTGAAAAGGATGCCGACAGCTGCAGGATAGCGGGAAGGGCACCGAGGCTGGAGAGAGCCGCAAAAAGAGTCAAGAGCCCTGCAGAGCTCTGAGCCGTGTGTCCCTACCTGGAGCTGGGCGACACAGAAATCTTCACTAGTCTGCAAGAGGCAGCAAGAACATCCGGAAGTGCTGAGCGCGGCAAGCCAGTGCTCCTGATGTGAGAGAGGGGAGCAAGTAAAACCAAAGAGGGTTGCGCAAGCACCCGGAGAAGCTGCCGCATACCGGTGAATGGCAGGGAGAGAACACTCGGATGGGCGCAATCCGGGGGCTTAACAAGGGTCAAGGACGGTGCACAACAAATTAATGCACATAGTGAATGGATCTGGAGACTAGACGGACATTGAGTATTGAGAAAGTTGGCAAGTACTTAAATATTGAATTCGAGGGGATTGGGTCCTCCGACGCATTCCATATCTATGACAGTAATCAACACAGCTGTGCTGCTTCGGAAAATCTTTGGCGTCTGCGTCCTGCGTCGATGACGTTGATACGCCACCCTCGAGGACCTCCTCCGACGGCCGACGTCACTGGATGTTATATGTAGGATGCGGTTCCCAGTCAATTGGTCGAAAACATTTGGTCGACAGGACAACTGGTCGACACCATTTGGTCGAATGCCAAATGGTCGAATTTTTTTTTTTTTTTATACCCCTTTTTTTGTTTTTTTTGGGGGGGGTTCCCCCCCAACCCCCTTTTTTTTTTTTTTTTTTTTTTCCCCACACGAAAACCCACAAAACACATATATATATATATATATAAAAAAAAAAGAAATTCGACCATTTGGCATTCGACCAAATGGTGTCGACCAAATTGCAGTCGACCAGTTTGCTGTTGACCAATTGACTGGACACCGTAGGATGCACGATGCTCGTAGCCTCAGTTCTGTTTTTTCCGCGAACGTGTTCGCTTCAGAGATCCCGGCGCGCCTCGACTCTTTGGAGTTCCTGTTCTTTCCCGGTTCTTCGAACCTGTTTCGTATTGTGAAGTCTTTCTTCGTGAAGAGGTCTACCTTGTCTTCCACACCGCATCCAGGCTTTAAGAAGTGCGGGGACTGTGGGTCCAAGATGTCAGTTACGGACTCGCACAACGCCTGCCTCTGGTGCCTTGGGGAGGCCCATGACACAGATGACTGTGTCGACTGCCAGTCGCTCACGTCAAAAGCCTTGCAGGAGCGCAAGAAGAAGTTATCGGTAGGTAAGGTGTCTAAGCCACGGAAGTCGAGGTCTGTGGGGCTTTCGACGGACGATTCGAGAGGCAACTCTCTGCGTCGTCGTCGGAAGTCCAGAGGGTCTCGGTCCCGGAGTCGGTCCCGCCACTCCTCTGCCTCTTCGAGGCACTCCCGGAAGCGCCATCATCGGTCGCCTTCCCTGTCTTCTTCCGAGGACTCCGCCCGTCGGTGGGTCGCTTTCCCCACCAAGCATGTGATGCCAGAGGAATGGGCTTCCTTCGGGAAGAAAATGTTGGCGATTCTCGAATCGCAGGGCACTGGTCCGTCCGCGCCTCCGAGTGGGGTCGGTCGTGATCGGTCAAGAGAGACCGATCGCACGCCTTCGGGCTCAGGTGGTCGTCGCGATTCGCGGGAGAGGTCCTGCTCGGACAAGGGGAATCGTTCTCGGCATGCCCGTTCCAGGTCCCGGTCCTCGACGCGCTTGAGACCGTGTGAACCTGTGGTGTCTTCAACGAAGACGTCGACGCTGGTGGCGCCGCGGTCGTCGACATACTCTTTTGAGGCCCCGCCTTTGAAGAAGTCGTCGATGCCATCGGCGCCCCGGCTGTTGAGGGATACGCTCGGGGCCCCGGACTCAAGGACTTTGTCGGCGCCATCAATGCTGTTGGCGCCGCGTTCGGCGTCGACGCCGATACCCTCGCCGCCTTTCAAGGCTGTTTTGACAGAGGTTCCCCGGGGCTCGGCAATGGCCAAGCATGGCTTTGTTCTGCTTTTTTTCCGCCAGCTTGAGTTTATTTCGGAGGTGGATGAGGGCTCTGATGATGGCATGGTTTCCGGATACGGTACCGGATGAGATTTTCTCGGGCCATAGCCAAATTGAAGACCTGCGACAATCCCTGCACGATGCCAGTGGGCTGGACACCTCTCCGGAGGTGGAGTTTTGTAGGCCTGAGCCTGGCACGCATGCCGACTCCTCGTACCGGCGCCTTATGTCCAGGGTCACCAAGTACTTGGGAGGGTCTGCTCCCCCAGGGGATTTTCTTCAGGATGACCTTACGATATCCTCGACCAAGGTCCACCAACTGACCCGGTACTGCCGTTCCATATGGCTCTACAGAGGAGGGTGGCGGCGGCTTGGACTGCTCCGGAGAGTCTCCCGGCAGTGGGCAAGTCTTTTCTGGGAAAATACCGCCCAGCCAGTAGCGACCCATGCTACTTGACCAAGCACCCCACTCCGGAGAGTTTGGTGGTGCAGGCGGCTGCAGCCCCGGCAAAGCAGGCGTCGTATCATACCATCCCTCCTGATAGGGACGACAAGCATTTTGACAGCTGGGCGAAGAAAGTGTTTTCTTCAGGAGGTATGGCGCTTCAGGCGGCCAACTCCGTATGTGCCTTGTCACGTTTCACGCACACTCTGTGGAACTATGTTTCCTTAGCGGCTGAACATATTCCCGAAGGGGATGAACGGGATGGTTTCCTTGCCATGGTTCAGAATGGTAAGGACGCCATGTGTCAGGCCGTTCAGTCGGGTTTGGACATGTCAGATTGTGTCATCCAGTCCTTGGTGGTGAGCACCGTGATAGGCAGGTTTGCGTGGTTGCGGAAGTCGGGGTTTGCTCCTGATGTGCAGGCCCGGCTCCTCAACATGCCCTTTGACGGGGAACATCTTTTTGGCAGCAAGGCTGAAGAGAGCCTTGAGAGGTTGCAGACCTGCAAAGCTGCAGCAAAGTCGTTGGGCGCTGCAGTTCACCAACCTCTGCCTTTTCGTCCTAGGAGACAGCAATGGAGGGAGGTTCCTTTCATTATTACTCCTTTGGTAAAGCAAGAGGAGCTGCCAGTCAAAGGGGCCACCGTAGGAGTGCCAGAGGTGGAAAAGAAGGTACTCGAGGTGCCAAGGCCGCTTGGGCTGTTGCCTTCAGGCAACGCCGCAGCCGCTTCAGCTCAGTCATGAGGCCATGCCCCATGGTTCGCCAGTTGGGGGAAGGCTGGCGCAGCATCTTGCAGAGTGGCGCGCCATTACTTCAGATGCGTGGGTTCTGGAGGAGATAACCCACGGTTACTGTCTTCCTTTTCAGCAGAGGCCTCAAGACAATCCACTGGGGAATCTCTCTTTGAAGAGTCCGGGCCCGCTCCTTGCGCAGGAAATTCAATCCCTGCTGGAGAAAGGCGCCATAGAACTGGTGCCTATAGCGGAGAGGAACAAGGGATGGTATTCACCTTATTTTTTGATTTCCAAGAAAGACATGGGATTGAGACCCATCATGGACTTGCGAGGTTTGAACAAACTCCTCAGGAAGGACACGTTCAAGATGGTTACTCTCTCTCAAGTCCTCCAGGCCCTTCAACTTCAGGACTGGTTGGTGTCTCTCGACCTCAAGGACGCTTATTTTCATGTGCCGATACATCCAAAGCACAAGAGGTACCTGAGGTTTGCGGTTGGCGACTCGCAATTTATGTTTCGGGTCCTGCCGTTCGGATTGATCTCCGCCCTGAGGGTTTTCACCAAGCTCATGGTAGTGGTGGCAGCGCACCTCAGGAAGGGGGGATTCACGTCTACCCCTACCTGGACGATTGGTTGATCAGGGCGCGCTCTCCCGAGCAAGTCCTGGATCATCTGTCAGTCACCTGCCATTCCCTCCACAAGCTGGGCTTCTCCCTCAACTTAAAGAAGTCCCATCTGACACCAACTCAGAGGCTCCAGTACATCGGAGCAGTGCTCGACAGGTCCCGGGGGCAGTGTTTTCCTCCCCAGGTGAGGGCTCATCACATTCAGCAGATGGTGCACAGGTTTCAGCTTTCCCAGAGTCTCCCAGCGTTCGAGTTCTTGAGATTGCTCGGCCTCATGGCATCCTGCATTCTCCTGGTGCCAGAAGCCAGGTTGCGGATGAGATCTTTGCAATGGGAACTCAAGCTCCAGTGGTCTCAGTCTTCCGGCAGGATGTCGGACCCTGTTCAGGTGCCGTCCTCGGTCGCCCAGGACCTTCTGTGGTGGGCAGTCGAAGACAATCTGATGAAGGGGGCTCCATTTTGGCTACCCTGGCCGGAGGTGACGATCGTGACGGACGCATCCCTCACGGGATGGGGAGCTCATGCCAACGAGTTGAGTCAGCGGTTGTTGGTCTCCGTCGGAGTCCAGACTCCATATCAATCTGTTGGAGCTGAGGGCCGCCAGGCTAGCCCTGAAGGCTTTTCTGCCGACTGTGCGAGGGAAGAATGTCCTGATCCTGAATGACAACACGGTGGCCATGCACTACCTCAACAAAAAGGGGGGAGCAGGGTCACTTCCTCTGTGCAGGGAGGCGATGCAGCTCTGGTTCTGGGCAATCCAGCAGGAAGTTTCGTTCTCTTGGCAGTTCATCTGGCTGGAGATGAAAACGAGACGGCGGACGCTCTGAGCAGGCAGAGCGCGATATCTCACGAGTGGGAGTTGGCTCAGGAGATTCTCTTGGAGATCTTCGCCATGTGGGCGACCCCTCAAGTGGATCTCTTCGCCTCCAGTGTCAACCGGAAGTGCGAGAGGTTCTGCTTGCGGGAATTTCCTCTAAAAGGAGCCTTAGGAGACGCGTTCGTGGTGGAGTGGTCAGTCCCACTGCTGTACGCGTTTCCTCCAGTCCCCATCATCCCGCAAGTACTACGGAGGTTCGGTTCCCGGATGATCCTTATTGCTCCGGCATGGGCCCGGAGGACGTCGTACCCGGACCTTCTCGACTTGTCCATCTGCCCTCCACGTCCTCTTCCCTACTGAGACGATCTGCTCTCACGGGAGGGGGGTCTGGTTCTCCATCCAGAGGTCAGATCCCTCAACCTTCACGCTTGGTTTCTGAAAGGTTGAGGTATATGGATTGGCACCTCCCTGAAGACGTGATGGAGGTGTTGCTCTCGGCCAGACAGCCAGCAACAAAGTCCCTGTACCGTTGCCGTTGGCGTAAATTCTGCGACTGGTGCAGGGTTAAAAATGTGGATCCTTTTGCATGTGACATTCCCATGGTTCTGTCTTTTTTTCTTTCTTTGGCCCACAGGGGCCTGCAAGTGGGTACCGTTAAAGGTTACCTGGCGGCGCTGTCCATATTTAAGCGCTCGTCTGAAGAGTGTTCCTATTTTAAAATTCCTTTAATTTCTCAGTTTCTGAAAGGGCTCAATAATGTGTTCCCTCCGTCACCTTTCCTGGTGCCCGGTTGGGATTTGAACCTTGTTCTCAAGTTTTTGATGGGTGCTCCGTTTGAGCCTTTGCATTCACATGCCCTTTGAGACTGTTAACTCTTAAAACTGTATTTTTGGTTGCGGTCACTTCCGCTCGCAGGGTGAGTGAGTTACAGGCACTTTCAGTTAAGCCACGCTTCACTGTGTTTCATAAGGACAGGGTTGTCCTTAGAGTTCGTCCTTCTTTTCTTCCGAAGGTGGTGTCGGAATTTCATTTAGGCCAGAAGGTTGTTCTTCTGGCGTTTTATCCTCCTCCACATCCTGGTAAGGAAGAGGAGAGGCTCCATAGGTTTGATCCTAGGAGAGCGTTAAGCTTTTATATTTCACGCATGTCCCTGGTCAGATTGGACGATCAACTCTTCATTGGTTACGCTGGAAAGCGTTTGGGACAAGCTGTGACGAAACAGACTTTGTCTCGTTGGATTATTTTGGCTATCTCTGAGTGTTAGCGCTTGGCGGGTAAGGACCCACCGGTCGGCTTACAGGCCCATTCTACCAGGGGTATGGCTGCCTCTACTGCCCTGCAGAGGGGTGTTCCTATTCGTAACATCTGTGATGCAGCCACCTGGGCTTCGGTACATACTTTTGTACGTCACTACTCCCTCGATTCCATCCGTGGGCAGGATTTGGCCTTTGGCAAGGCGGTCCTTTACTCCGCAATTTGATTGGGCATTCTAAATTTCTGTTTTCTAAATTCTTTTCCCACCTCCTTGCATTGGTACTTCTTTGGGAGTCTCTCATAGATATGGAATACGTCGGAGGACCCAATCCCCTCGAAGAACAAGTTACTCTTACCTGGTAACATTCTTTCGGTGGGATGGTCCGACGTATTCCATATCGCTCCCTCCCTGCCTTTCCCGCTACAGAATTTCTTATGCGATTGCAGCTTACGTTTCCGCAAGGCTTTGTCTGTCGGACTGGCATAAGACTGGTGCCACACGTTCTGGGGAAAAAACTACAACTGAGGCTACGGGCGTCGTGCATCCTACTTATAACATCCAGTGACGTCGGCCATCGGAGGAGGTCCTTGAGGGCAGCGTATCGACGTCATCGAGCAGGACGCAGACGCCGAAGATTTTCCGAAGCAGCACAGCTGTGGTGATTACTGTCATAGATATGGAATACGTCGTCGGACCATCCCATCGAAGGAACGTTACCAGGTAAGAGAGTAACTTGTTTTACTGAACTAAAGAAAAGCTATGAACAATAGATGAAAATACTGCATGAGTGGAGAGAAAGTGATGCATATTTACAGATGGAATGAAAATAAGGAAAAGGCTTTTTTTTTTAAACAATGTGAAAGCGCAAAGCCAAGTGAAAACCAGTAATGAGTGTTGGTGAAGCACGTAAAAGGCAAATGAGAATACCTGTTGGTTAATGTGAAAGTAAGGTGGTGACAAGGAATAAACAACCAAAGAGAACTGTATGAAAGGCACGTGTTGGAAGAATCAAGAGACTGCCATGAAGACACAGGAATACAGATGGACTAATGTCACAGGGGCAGAGAGGAAACATATGGTGGCAAAAAAGACCAATGAGAATCAGAGAACATTATAAAGTGCCAAGGGGTATCCTTTGTGTGACCTGTGATGGGTGGACCGTGTGGTCCAACAACTGTGCCTAGACCGAGTAACCCCTACTTGGAGTGAACTGAGGGAAAAAATGAGATTGAAGTTATTTTGCTTCATCAGTCTGAAAGTGACTAAAAGAGAAGGAAAGCCAAGGCAATGGTTGAAAAGCCTGAAAGATTACCATTCATATAGAAAATTGTCAAAGTTGAAATTAATTGTGAACTGTACTGAATTTGGGGAAGGGAACCCCGAGATTGCTTGGAACCATGTTGAACTTGGGGAAGAGAGCTACAAAACCTTTTTGTGAATTGTTTTGAACCAGAGGAAGAAAAAGCTGAAAATAAGCTAGGAGCTGGAAGAAGCACAGAACTTTACTTTGAACACTTTTTCTTTGGTTACTGACACCCCTACACATTGTATAGATTTAGTTGTGAGGTCAAGCGTAGGATTTGGACACAGACTGACTTTTCAGTTGAACTTTATGATACAGACTATCCTTACTTTATTTAGGTATGGAAATCCCACCTTAGCGTAGGGCATGTTAGCTCTTACTCCATCCTGACATTTGAGAAATAAAAGCTCTATTTTAGAAAAGTGAATCTGTTGTCTGTGTCTTACTCCATGATGCTTTCACAGTGTGCAGCTCTGATGTCTCTGTTGAAGCCCCTAGTGCCTGGCAGCAGTGTATGCAGCTCTGATGTGTCTGAGGCCTTTCGGGCCTGCCAGCAGGGTGTGCAGGTCGGATGTCTCTGCTTAGGTTGTTGTAGTATGGGGCACGTAAATGACAGTAAGGTGTATATGTATACAAGAATGGCACAGTTAGATTACTATAAATTATTTATTAATATTACAATAAAGATATTGGGGAAGTAGTAGGGAGTGTGTGTGAGCGCCGCCAGTTTGAGCTCAACTCTTGTGTGTTCCTTCAACCTGCATTACATGTTCTCCACGCATCTCGCGAGACATCACGCTGGACAATGATGTAGATGCTTGTTCACGAGAAATGGAGTTATCATCTTGGCAGCGGCTTGTAGCATAGATGTGATACTACACATTTTCCCTCCTTCATAACAACCATGAACAAATTTAAACAAAATTGAAATATATGTTTCGTACATCCTCTTGAAGTCCACACTGGAACATATTTACACAAAGTCCTCCATGTGCCGTGGTTTCCGACAGACTCTTCCCCACCTCGACCTGCGAGGTGGATCTGTGATGACTTCTGGGAAGGAAATATCTCTAACTTCCTTTATAAACACACTTGGCAACCGCTCCTCATATTCTCCATTCCTGATATTTTCTTCACACAACTCGTTCTATTTCCAGTATTATCAATATCATCCACTCGCCCACTGGGAATTTCAGCACTATTTCCCTGTGGTTTGACACCATACACCCTTGCTGTATTCCATATTCTCCCATCCAGTGTTTTAATAGCATGTTTAAATACTTCGATAACTCTTACAAGTTTACACCATTTACTTAGACCTTTCCTTAAGACGGGGGAAGTTTAATCCTTACCATATTCCCCATTACGGGTTTTATGTCTCTACTATTCACAGCTAGTCGCTTATCATAGGCACATTTGTTCTTCAACTGAACCTTCTTGATATTCTCACATACAGACTCAAAATCTCTCCGTACTTCATTTCCTTTGCTCATCCATGACATTACCAATTTAGTGTTTGCTTTCCTACCCCTGCTCAACTCAAATGGAGACAAACCTGTGGTGGAGTGTGGAGTGAAACGATGTGCCACAATTTTACCCCTCACTGCTTTCTCCCAGTTCACTCCATTCGACCATGCCCACCTGATGGTCTCCTTGAGTATTTTATTAAAACCTTCCACTACCCCGTTAGTCTGTGGATGATATATAGCACTCTTTTTGTCTTCTATGGAATTCTTCTACAAAACTCCTCCATTTCTTTGGAGCGGAATTGGGTACCATTGTCGGTCATGATGCTTTTCGGAAACCCCTCCCTCTCTCAGATTTCCGAAAGAAAATCAGTGACGGTTCTAGCAGTGATACAAGGTCTAATTAATACCTCCACCCACCTAGTCAGAAGATCAATCACAGCCAGACAATACTATTGTATCCCATTGCTATTCACAGGACCAAGTACATCCATACCCAGTTCATCCCATGCTTTCTCAGGAATTCTTGTCACAACCATTGGGTGTCTTGCACCCACACAATCTTTGTCACTTTAATTACAAAGGATACAATCCCGAATAGACCGCTCTATTTGGAGATCGCAGCCAGGCCACAAGTATTCTCTGCTCGGTTTTCACTATCCCCTGGTGATCTTCATGACCCAAATCGACCAGTCTTTGACGACTCCTGAAGGTGGAATTATTCTGTCACCTCTCATGATCATGTAACTACGCACATATAGTTCATCTGCGACTTTCCAATAGTCTTCAAGACCATGTTCTTCAAATTTCACTTTCATCAATGGATCTTGACTTTTGATGAGATGTTTTAAATGTATTGGTGTACGGTCTTCTGCTCCTGCATCCTCCCATTCATTCTGTGGAATGGATGTCGTCTCTATACTCAAAACAACCTCCATGTCATCCTCACTTTCATCTCCGACTTCAGATACACTGGTGAGACGGGATAAACAATCATCAGCAATATTTCGAATTCCTGGAACATATCGTACAGTACAGTTAAATTCTTGCAAAAGTATTACCCATCTCCTAATGCGATTAGAAACCTTGTTTAATCCCTTAGTCATGATGACATGAACTAGTGGTTTATGATCCGTCTGAAATTCTACTTTGACACCCCAAATGAAACTTCTAAACTTTTCGGCTGCCCATTTTATGGCTAGAGCCTCTTTTTCTATTGCAGCATATGACTTTTCAGCTCCTTTAAGCAATCTTGACGCAAAAGCAATCAGAACTTCCTTGCCATCAGCTTCTTGAGTCACAACAGCTCCTAACCCAACATTGCTTGCGTCGGTGATAATGATGGTTTTTCTCTTACTTCTGAAATGCTTCAACGCCGGGGCTTTAGCCAAAGCAGACTTAAGAATTCAAATTCCACTTCACATTCATAGTTCCATTCAAATGCTTTCTTCTTGAGGAGCTCCCTCATAGGAATAGTATGAACTACAAAATCACGCACAAATTTTGAATAATATTCTGCCATACCAATGAAAGTATGCACTTCATCAGTTCGGCCTTGGCATGTTTCTTATGGTCTCAACCAGCAGCTTCTTTGGTGTTATACCATTAGCTGAGATTCAGTGACCTAGGTATTCAATTTCAGAACAATTGATGTTACATTTGTCTTTACTTAGAGTCATTCCTGCTTCGTGTAGTTTCATGCACACATATGCCAATCTTTCATCATTCGTTCTTTGGTTATCTGCATAGATCAGGATGTCATCCTGAAAACATATGATTCCCGGTTCGCTTTCAAAAAGTCTGTCCATTATTTTTTTGAAATACGGATGCAGCAGACCCCAATCCAAAAGGCACCCTTTTATATTGATATAGCCCATCAGGTGTGATGAAAGCTGTAAGTTGTTTAGAGTTTTTGTGCAATTTTACTTGATGATATGCCGACGTTAAATCTAATGTCGAAAAGAATTTCCACGGACCAATCGTGGAAATTAGTTCATGAATGTTAGGAAGTGGATGTCTATCAGGGACAAAACAAAAACAAAGAGGTGATGGCTGGAAGGTTTAGAATTAATCTTAACCACTGGCAACGCTCTGGGCATCCCTCCAGACCACTGTTCTTCGCCTGCCAAGCCATTACAGAAGGGAAAGACCATATGCAAATCAGGCTTGGCCCCACCCCAAAAGGGGCAGTCCAGCCCGAACTGCTAGGCCACATCCCTTCTGCACGAGACCTCAAGCATCCCCAAACATGTATCAGGGACAACACATTTATTCAGTTCTTGCACGTCTACACATATTCTGAGATTGTCAGACTTCGTTCTAAGCACTACTAAGGGTGAGACCCATTCACTCGCATCAGTACTTTCAATAATGCCCTGATCTTCCAGAATCTTGATTTCCTTTCTTACTTCATCTCTCATGGATAGGGGTATACCTCTCAAATTCTGTGCTACAGGAATATGGCCAAATTTCAATTTGATTTCATGAACATATCCTGGGAGACATCCAATTCCTTCTCGAAACACTGCTTCCATAGCATCACTCATTTACTTAGGTTTGGTATCATCATCTCCTATAGCTAGAAAGGATTCGCTAGCAGTAGAATCCAACTTCACCTGAAGTTTGCTTTGATGTGTCCAACTTAACAGGGGTGTTTTCCCTACACTTGTGATGTATATTTTACCATTGGCTTTCCTGTTTTTGAATTTTAATGTGCCGCAGAACCAACCAATTATGTCAATCCTGACACCTCCATATGCTCCGGGGTTGAGGTCAGCTTTGTGAGGATATTCATTGTGTGGTACCAGGGTATATTTAGCGCCGGAATCTATCATGTGCATATTTATGCCATCTACTCGGGCAGTAGCTTTGGGGCTCTCCATGACTTCCTCATCATCCACAATCATAAATACACATTCTTCTCCTTCTTCTTCTCCTTCTTCTCCTTCTTCTCCTTCTTCTCCTTCTTCTCCTTCTTCTCCTTCTTCTTCTTCTTCGCTGCGACCACTGTCGGTGTTGCCACCTATCCAATTTGTGGATGCACTGCGAAATCTACAACATCTGGAGTAGTGCCCTTTTCCCTTTGCATTTGCTGCATCTTATTTTTAGTGCAGGGCAATCTGGGTCATCTGCCCAATGGTCACTGCTGTCACATCTGTAACATCTGCCTTGTCTCTTTCTCCCAGGGCTGGTTCTCTGTCTATCAGGACTACCTTTCCTTGTATGGTTATTGGTCTGTCCCCTGAAAATTGTTTTATTCTTCCTTTCTTCATGAATGATTTTCTTCCTAACCTGCCAGACATTTGCCGTCTGACAGAGGCACTACTTACGATTAACTCATTGGCATCAGTGTTATTCAGTAGAATACTATTTGGTTTTGTTGTATCAGGCTTGATTTGCATGGATTTCACCCTGTTTTCTAATTCTTTTACACATTCTTCAGTGTGTTCTACTTCTTTAGCCACGCGTAGTACAGTATCTAGAGGCAGATCATCCTCAGACCATAATGTTTCCCTTACGTTGGCGCTTCTGCATTCCAACATAAACTGATCTCTCAATCTTTCATCCAGTTGCTCATTAAAATTGCAAGTTTTGGCTAATTTCCTCAACACAGTAATATATTGTTCAACACTTTCTCTGGCCTCTTGTACTCTTTTCCCAAATTTGTAACGTTCTAATATGGTGCTCAGCTTCTTCTCATAATGTTTTCCGATCTTCTTGACAGAACGTTTATATTCATTCAGATTGACATCCTCATTGGCAGGAAGTTCCGGTAAAGTCTCAAACTTTTCTTGGCCAGCTGGGCCTAGGCAATGTAGGAGTAACAATTTCCTTTTTTCCGCACTGCAATTTGACCATAAACAACCCCTGCATAATGTTCAAATGATCTGATCCACCTCTTCCATGGTATTCCAGGTTCGCCAGCTTCTGGTAGGAAAAACATGGGTGGAGGTACACTGTTGAAAGACATGTTTTTTTTATTTGGTGTGTAACTACAAAACAGTTGTGAATGGATGGGGTCTGTAGTGAGTCTAGTATCCCTGCTTGTCTTTAATTCTCGTTGATTTACATGTCAGAATGCATACTGCTCATTAAAAGTTTATGAATTGTTGCATATAGTGTTACTCTTTAGTTGCTGTCTACTGTCTGTCTGGCAAAGGGTGTGTTACAGTATTTGTAATTATATTTGGTATGTCCGTTACTGTGCAGTAGTATAGGATGGCTTGCTCGTAGAATATATATGGTACCGTGACTCTGCCGCCGGTCTCTTAATTGTACATGTCACTTGAAATGCATTCACATCTTCGTGCAGTGATTTTACTGTCATCAACAGATGTATGAGCATGTCACTTTAAATGGGTTTACTTCCTCATTGAACCCATGCGCATGTGCGGAGACATCTGCAAATTGCTCGTAACGTTATTCAAACGTAGCGTGCATGCACAGCAGGCTGGGCGGCTGTGTGTACGATCGCGGCTATTACCTTGGATGCGTTGCTTCAGGAGGGTGGTCAGATTGCGGGGGCGCTACAAGGCTCGTCGCCACTTGTAGTATGGGGCACGTACATGACAGTAAGGTGTGTGTATGTGTGTGTATATATATATATATATATATATATATATATATATATATATATATATATATACACACACATATATACACACACACGAGAATGGCACAGTTGGATTACTATAAATTATTTATTAATATTACAATAAAGATATTGGGGAAGTAGGAGGGAGCGTGTGTGAGCGCCGCCTGGTTGAGCTCAACTCCCGTGTGTTCCTTCAAGCTGCATTCCATGTTCTGCACGCATCTCACGAGACATCACGCTGGACAATGATGTAGATGCTTGTTCACGAGAAATTGAGTTAACATCTTGGCAGCGGCTTGTAGCATAGATGTGATATTACAGTTGTTAGGGCCTGGCAGCGGGATGTGCAGCTATGCTGAGTGTGCAGCTCTCATGTCTCTGTTGAGGCCTTTAGCGCCTGGTAGCACGGTGTGTAGGTCGGATGTCTGTGTTGAGGCATTTAGGGCCTGGCAGCAGCGTGTGCAGCTCTGCTGAGATCTTTAGGGCCTGGCAGCAGGGTGTGCAGCTCCTGATGTCTCTGTTGAGGCCTGTAGGGCCTGCCAGCAGGGTGTGCAGCTCTGATGTCCCTGTTGAGGTCTTTAGGGCCTGCCAGCAGGGTGTGCAGCTCTGATGTCTCTGTTGAGGCCTGTAGGGCCTGCCAGCAGGGTGTGCAGCTCTGATGTCCCTGTTGAGGTCTTTAGGGCCTGCCAGCAGGGTGTGCAGCTCTGATGTCCCTGTTGAGGTCTTTAGGGCCTGCCAGCAGGGTGTGCAGCTCTGATGTCCCTGTTGAGGCCTTTAGTTACTGGCAGCAGGGTGTGCAGCTCTGATGTCTCTGTTGAGGCATTTAGTGCCTGCCAGCAGGGTGTGCAGCTCTCATGTCTCTGTTGAGGCCTGTAGGGCCTGCCAGCAGGGTGTGCAGCTCTGATGTCTCTGTTGAGGTCTTTAGGGCCTGCCAGCAGGGTGTGCAGCTCTCATGTCTCTGTTGAGGTCTTTAGGGCCTGCCAGCAGGGTGTGCAGCTCTGATGTCCCTGTTGAGGTCTTTAGGGCCTGCCAGCAGGGTGTGCAGCTCTGATGTCCCTGTTGAGGCCTTTAGTTACTGGCAGCAGGGTGTGCAGCTCTCATGTCTCTGTTGAGGCCTGTAGGGCCTGCCAGCAGGGTGTGCAGCTCTGATGTCCCTGTTGAGGCCTTTAGTTACTGGCAGCAGGGTGTGCAGCTCTGGTGTCTCTGTTGAAGACCTTTAGGGCCTGCCAGCAGGGTGTGCAGCTCTGATGTCTCTGTTGAGGCCTTTAGGGCCTTCCAGCAGGGTGTGCAGCTCTCATGTCTCTGTTGAGGTCTTTAGGGCCTGGCTACAGGGTGTGCAGCTCTAATGTCTGTTGAAGCCTGTAGGGCCTGGCAGCAGGGTGTGCAGCTCTGGTGTCTCTGTTGAAGACCTTTAGGGCCTGCCAGCAGGGTGTGCAGCTCTCATGTCTCTGCTGAGGCCTTTAGTTACTGCCAGCAGGGTGTGCAGCTCTGATGTCTCTGTTGAGGCCTGTAGGGCCTGCCAGCAGGGTGTGCAGCTCTCATGTCTCTGCTGAGGCCTTTAGTTACTGCCAGCAGGGTGTGCAGCTCTGATGTCTCTGTTGAGGCCTGTAGGGCCTGCCAGCAGGGTGTGCAGCTCTCATGTCTCTGCTGAGGTCTTTAGTTACTGCCAGCAGGGTGTGCAGCTCTGATGTCTCTGTTGAGGCCTGTAGGGCCTGCCAGCAGGGTGTGCAGCTCTCATGTCTCTGCTGAGGTCTTTAGTTACTGGCAGCATGGTGTGCAGCTCTGATGTCTCTGAGGCCTGTAGGGCCTGGCAGCAGGGTGTGCAGCTCTGATGTCCCTGTTGAGGCCTTTAGTTACTGGCAGCAGGGTGTGCAGCTCTGGTGTCTCTGGTGAAGACCTTTAGGGCCTGCCAGCAGGGTGTGCAGCTCTCATGTCCCTGTTGAGGCCTTTAGTTACTGGCAGCAGGGTGTGCAGCTCTGGTGTCTCTGTTGAAGACCTTTAGGGCCTGCCAGCAGGGTGTGCAGCTCTCATGTCCCTGTTGAGGTCTTTAGGGCCTGCCAGCAGGGTGTGCAGCTCTGATGACTCTGTTGAGGCATGTAGGGCCTGCCAGCAGGGTGTGCAGCTCTGGTGTCTCTGTTGAGGTCTTTAGGGCCTGCCAGCAGGGTGTGCAGCTCTGATGACTCTGTTGAGGCCTGTAGGGCCTGCCAGCAGGGTGTGCAGCTCTGGTGTCTCTGTTGAAGACCTTTAGGGCCTGCCAGCAGGGTGTGCAGCTCTGATGTCTCTGTTGAGGCCTGTAGGGCCTGCCAGCAGGGTGTGCAGCTCTGATGTCCCTGTTGAGGCCTTTAGTTACTGGCAGCAGGGTGTGCAGCTCTGGTGTCTCTGTTGAAGACCTTTAGGGCCTGCCAGCAGGGTGTGCAGCTCTCATGTCCCTGTTGAGGTCTTTAGGGCCTGGCAGCAGGGTGTGCAGCTCTGGTGTCTCTGTTGAAGACCTTTAGGGGCTGCCAGCAGGGTGTGCAGCTCTGATGTCTCTGTTGAAGACCTTTAGGGCCAATCAATCTACTACGTCCCTGTAGCCCTCCTCGGAAGATATTTAAAGGTGGTAACCAGCTTCACTTGGCTACCCTGATTTCTCGTTCTGCTGTTAAACACTCCTCTGACATCTGTCGCCTCCTTGAAGAATTTGTCCTTGTTCTCTCCGAGATGTGGTTCAATGCCAGGTCTGTAACTGCTTTTGACACTCTCCTTCCTGAGGGCTACAATATCCTCTCCAAGCCCAGGTCTAACCGGTTTGGAGGTGGAGTGGCCCTGATCTTCCCTGAGTGGGTCCCTGCTTTCATCATACCCACTCAATACTACTCTTCCTTCGAATGTCTTGTCTGCAAGCTTGGCGTCTCTCCTACCTTCCTGCTCACTCTCACTACCATCTACAGGACCCTTGGGCCGATCTCCCTCTTCCTTTTGGAGTGGGCAGATCTTGCCTCTTCTCTTCTCACCGTGTACTCCTAAGCTCCTCCTCTTCAGAGATGTCAATATCCATCTTGACTCTCTTAATGCAGCTACCTTAGGCCTCTGCAACCTCTGTGACTCTCTCCCTCACTATTCTTCCCTCTGGGCCCACTTACTCTGCCGGGCACACTTTGGATGTGCTTATCTCAGCTGACTTCCCCATCTCTAACCCTCTCACTACTCCTCTCTCCTGGTCTGATCATGTTCCCCTCTCCTCCCATCTGGAGCTCCCTGGGTCCTCGGCTAATCCCCTGCCCGCAATGCCAGTCTGTGTCTCCGTCATTATACCGATGAAGCGGGTGTCAGCTGCTTTTGCTGCCTCCTTCATTCCCCGCCACTCATGCTATTCTCACACTGATTCTAACCTTCACCTATCCATCTCCAACACCACCCTTGCCCCTGCCATGAGGATCCGCATGAAGCCTACTTCCAATGCAATAGTTGGTATGACTCTGACGTAGCCGTGCTGAAACGCAAGTGCAAAGCTGCGGAAAGGAAGTGGCTGGCTTCCAGCTCGTCCTATGATAAACTAGCCTGTCGCCTGCTCCAAAGACAATACAGACTCTCCATCTTCTCCCAAGAAGTATGGCATTATACAAGCCTGCAACTCTGCGACCACAAACAGGGCTGAACCTTTCAAAATTTGCAAGGAACTTGCCAATCCTACTGCAGTCTCAACCTCTTTTCTGCCTTCCCACACCCTCTGCACGGCATTGGCCTCCCATTTCACTACCAAACCTCAGGACATCCGGTCCTCTCTCTCCTCTACTCCCTTCCCCTCCCCTCCCTCCTACCTCTGCTCACAGGCCTACCTTGGCCCCCCCTCTCTCCTTCTTCCCTACTTTCCTCCTTCTCACCTGTATCACCTGATGAGGTCACCAAGACAGTCTGCTCTATGAAAGTCTCCTCCCAAACAGGTGTTTCCCGCTCCTCTAGAACTATCGAGGACAACATTGCCTCTCTCGCTCTCTCCTTGGCTGAGTTCTGTAACCACTCTTTTGCCACTGGCTCCTTCCTATCACCCCTCAAGCACTCTCTTGTGCACATCCTCTTAAAAAAGCCATCTGCGGACCCTTCCTGCCCAGCTAACTAACAACCTATCTCCACTACCTCCTTTTTGGATAAACTCTTGAAGAGGTTGGTCATCTCCCAACTAAACCATCACACTGAATCTGTTGGTTGTCTCTGTCTGGCTTCAGAGCAGTCAGAGGCATGGAAACTGCTCATCTGAACACCCGTGATGACTTGCTCTCAAACCTCGACTCCAACTCTCCTCCGTTCTCATCCTCCTCGATCTGTCCTCTGCCTTTAACATGGTCAATCACCTCACCCTCATAAATCGTCTCCATGATACCCTGGGCATCACGGACCGGGCACTGGACTGGTTGACCTCTTTCCTCTTTAATCGGCCCTCCCAAGTGCAACTGGGCCCTTTTCTCTCCTGTAATTCACTCACTACTTGCAGCGTCCCTCAGGGCTCTATCCTCTCACCATGGCTTTTCAATATTTCCCTTGACCCTCTCGCCCACCTGCTCTCCACCTTCTCTCCTCATTTCCAGTGCTACACTGAAAACACACAGCTTTCCTTCAAACTTCCCTCCTCTTCCTCCTATCCTTCCTCACTCATTCCCAACTGTCTGACTGCTATCCGGGCATGGTGTGCTAATAATGACCTCTGCCTCAATGCCAGTAAGACTGAGATCCTTCTTATTGGGACTCCTGCCTCCTCCTTCCCTCCTACTCTCTGGCCACCCTCCTTGGACCCACTCCCCTCAACCTCTTGTGAGGCAAAAAACCTGGGTATCATCTTTGACTCATCTCTCTCCTTCTCCCCCCCACCATTGCTGACCTTGCCAAGAAGGCCCACTTTCAGCTTTACCTCCTCAGTCATTCTCCCCTTCCTCACCTTCCCCCAGAAACTCAAAGTCTCCAGTGCTCTGGTTTTCTCAGGCTAGATTATTGCAACAGCCTCTTCCTTAACCTTCCTCTTTCCACCCTCTGCCCTCTTCAACTAATCCAGAATAGTACTGCAAGACTTATCCTTGGCCTCAAACCCAGGGTCTGCCTCTCTCAAGCCCTGAAATCTCTCCACTGGCTTCCGGTGGCTGCAAGGATCAAATTCAAGACCCTCTACAACATCCACAAGGCTTTCTGGAGTTGGGGACCTCGCTATATCCAACTCGCTCCCTAAATACCTCCCTGCTAGAGTCCTTCGAGCCACAAGCTCCAGCTCTCTGCAGATCAGACTATTATTCGATCAGAGAGTGGGGGGTAGATCGCTCTCCTCTGTGGGAGCCTCCCTCTGGAATGGCCTCCCGGCTCCTCTACTTCTTGAGCCGGATCTCCTTAGGTTTCTTAAACTTCTCAAGACCTTTCTTTTCTCTTACTCCTTCCATTTCCACCTTCCTTGCTAGCCTCCAACTGCTGCTACGACTGGTTGCCTGTGACCCTTATGAGTCTTCCGCAGCCAGGCCTTCCTTCGACCAGTCTTCCCCCTGCACTCTTTACAAGCACTTACCTTTGGGCTCCTTTCCCTGACTAGCCCACTGAGGTTGGTCTATCCTCGTCCTCACACTTTTCACCCCTACCACTTATTCCCCTGCCACTCGCCCTCTTGGGCTCCCCCTTGTATTTACCTATTCCCTGGGACCCCTCCCACCTGCACCTCTACCTCAACCCCTTCTCTCTCCCTGCCCCTCCCCCTCCAATCCCCCTGCACACTTTGTGTTACTGCACTTGCACAATCTGAATGTCAAAAGGCCTAGTAGGACGGTTATTATTGTTTTTCTCTTTCGTCCCCCTTCCCTTTTTGTCTTGTGGCACCTGGAAACACTTCCAGCTGTGTAGGCACCATACAAATGTTCAATAAATAAATAAAATCTATTAAAAGTGAAATATCCATGAGTGTCACCGATGCAACAGAAGACAGGATTGGCCAGGTAAAGAAGAAAACTACCAAGGGAAAACTATATTAGTAGTGATCACAAAAAAATAATACAGGGAGATGGCGCTTACCATATCACCATAAAGAGTGCAAAATAAAATAAATGAAAAGTGTGACCCACTGTAGCCACCACCATACCACTAATAGTCACCACAATGTTTAAGGGTGATTGTATCAATAAAGAAAAATAAATACCAAATATAGTGAATTTTATGACTAAGATAACAGAACGCGAAAGCAACACCTCCTGTATTAATTCTAATGTGTATATAGTTACTTTTATTAGGATAGTGTTGCCTCAGTACAAAGTGTGTTATTTATTCATGTATATATTTAGCTGAACCTTATTTTATATAAAAGTACTTTGTTAGCCCATAACCTAGTGTGTAGACATTCCTATGTGGGTGCTTGGGGATTCACTGTACCTAAGAACCTGCCCGCATCTCCTTGGCCTTGCTTGCTCGTCCATTCCTGCCATTAGAGAACCTTGGCTGGGGTACTCTGTGCCTCTCCCCCAACTGTGTAGGGGCAGAAATACAGGTACTCCCTCTGGACTTTACAGCAATGTTTTCGAATCCTGCATGGTATTTTCTCTCTAGGGACCCACAACCACTCACCCTCGAATGCTGGTGGCAAAAGATCATTTTGCAAGGAGACCCACTGCCTTCCTGTGTCTTTCCTCAAGTGAGGAATTGGCGCCCTCTACTGTGATGCCTTATAGTACATGTGAAGGTGTGGGAACCCCACACTCCTTGGGCTACACCAAAGTGTTGTAAGCCACATGCGGTTTCTTCCTTTGCCACAAAAAGCAAAGCATGCACCCCTTGGCTTCCTTGGGTAGTGCATCCGGTACCATTATCGGGAGCATCTGAAATGGGTACAAAATCCAAGCGAAGAAGTTAATTTTTAATGAATTGAGACGACCCATACATGACATAGTAAGCTTCCTCAGTTTATCTCCCAATACAATGTTTGGAGCAAAGGTGGGTGGTTGGCCTCACATAGGTCACTCAACATTCTGGTGGTGACTACCCCAAGATGGCAAAACCTCTCTACTATCACCTCCATCCCTCGCTGCTAAAGTTTCCCAGAATCCCTAGCTCCCACCTCATCAAAGCCGAATAGAATGCACTTGGCCCCATTGATCTTAAAGCCAGACAACTCCCCATATTGTCCTATCACTGTCAACGCTGCCTGGACAGAGCCGTGTGTGGATTAAGTATATGCACCAAGACATCATCCGTATACTGCCCCAGTTTAAATTCAGAATCCCCTACCTGAATGCCTTCCACTTGGGGGGTACACCTAAGCCTCTCGGCCAGTGGATCCATCGTTCGTGCAAAAAGTAGGGGCAAGGCCGGACACCCCTGTCTGGTTCCCCTGTGCAACTCAAACGCTCTAGAATACCTCCCATTCACTGCCACCCTTGCTGTTGGGCCTGAGTGCAGTGCTCCAATGCAGTTAAGGACGTGCCCTCTGAACCCATGCTCACCCAAGACTGCATACAAGAAAGCCCAATCGACCCTATCAAAGATGAGAGGTTTGGACTGCCCCCCCCCTCCAACAAGCCATGTCCGAAAGATGCAGCATCTTCCTCAAAGTGTCTGCACACTGTCTTCCCTTAATAAATCCCACCTGGTCGGCGTGAACCAGACAAGGCATCACATTTCTCCAGTCTAGAGACCAACACTCTAGTAAAGATTTTTGCTTCCACATTAAGCAGCACTATGGGGCGATAAGATCCACAAAGTCGAAGCTCCCCCAACCCCCTTGGGGATCACTGATATCAGGACCCTACAGAAGGATCCCAGAGCCCTCCCAGTGTCAAAAATATGGTGGAACCATTTGACCAAGTATGGGGACAGAAGTCCTGCAAAAGACATATAAAACCCGGTTGTATAACCATCATCCCCAGGTGCTTTGCCCACTTGCCTTCTGCGAAGTCCGAGGAGGGCCTCTTTCGTAAAATTTCTGTTTTAGGAATTGTAGTTGACTCTGGAGGATAGCTCAGGGGCAATGTGCTTGCCTTGGAAGCAAGACGACAAGGAGCAACACAGGTTCGATCCCCCGGGTCCGCTTATAACTAGCCTATCATATCATATCATATCATATAGCCTATCATATCACCTTTCCCCTTTCAAGGGATTTCATTTCCTCCGTTTTCCCTCTCACTTCCTTGATCAACCCCCCTCTGCCTACCTCACAGACTGGTATTCTCTGTTCCAAAGAACCAATTTCCCTCCTCAGTCTAATCTCGAACATTTTGTTCTATTTTCTTATTCGCATCTTCCCCAATCAATAATCAGCGCCAGGTCACCATGGCCACTTCCCAAACAGTACAATAGTCCACTTCCCCTTTCTAATTTACTTCAAAATATTCCTTAATCACACCCCTCATCTCCTCCTGAAACATTACATCCTTCCACAGTGAATCATTGCATCTCCACTGCGAGTCCCGACAATGCAACCCCACGAGTGACAATTCTATGTGGACCCCATTGTGATCCGACCAACTGATAGGCACAAGTTCACAGGATCCCACTCTACCCATCCTTTCCTTACCCACACAAATATAATCAATACGCGTATTGGTGCCATGAAGGGTGGGTGGGGGGGAATAAAATGTAAACCCCCTGTTCATCAAGATGGAGCTGTCTCCACACATCCTACAAAGCCATACAAGTCCAAGCATTCTCGTAGCCCACCTCTCACTGCTCCTTTCACCTGGTCCCCATCAACACCCAGGGCCCTTCTGTCCAAACTAGGGTCGGCCCACATGTTAAAATCCCCTGCCAGTATGAGAGGTCTCTTAACTTCCTGAATTAATTGGGACAAAGTCTCCTCGAAGAAAGCCATCTGTCCTTGATTGGGGGCAGTATATCGTTGCCAGTGACAGCCAGACATCTTCTCTCATGCCCAATACCATCAGAGCCCTCCTGCTTTGCTCCTTCCAGGCCACTACGCTTTCCATCCTTAACCGCTTGTACAGCAGGATCCCTACCGCACCCTTCTTGACTTTGCCAGATGCCCAGAATACCCCCCCAATCAGCCCAGAAGAAATACGTCTCTTCTCCCCCACCACCTGAATTTCCTGCAATATCATCACATGCAACCCTGCTCTATGAAATTCCCTTGCAATTAACAAACGCTTTGTTGGGGAATTCAAGCACTTCACGTTCAGAGTCTCAATAAGCAGGCATTCTGCCCGTCCCCCCTTATTACCTCTTATCGTTGCCACCTTTTCCCTGCCTATAGCATACACACCCGCCATATTTCCTTTTCACCCTTCTTTTCAAATGCCACGTACCCCCTCCCAACTTCCCTACCTCAAACCCCATAACACCTCCCCCAACCATAACCCCAAACCCACATGCCTGTGAGACAACCATCGAAAATTGTTTCACCTAAGGAGGACATACCACCACCCCCGTCCCCACCAACAAACTTCAACAAATCACATGAATAAGCACTGTCACATTAGACTGCTTGAGAGTCCATTTCACTCTAGTAACCGAAAATCCGACCCCCCTCACTTCACTTCACCGGCCAGGGAGTGTTTAGCCTCTGAAATTCTCACCCTTTGGGAACCTTTTTACATTGCATCAGTCCCCTCAATACTTCTTGATTCGCAGCGGATCAAGCGGCCTCGACCAGGCCACCATCTCTCTCTTTTTCGCCCTCCGAGAGGTGCTGCAAAACCTGTTCCACCTTGGAACCTTTAGTTGTCCGATAATCGACTTTCTTGATCTCGAACACCAAGGCAAATGGTTATGTCCACCTGCAACGTATTCCCCTGTCTGATAGCCAAGATTTGAGAGGTTGACAGTCCCTGCACCTGGCCAATGTGGAATTCGAAAGGTCCTGGTAAATTTGTACAGTATCCACCTCGTACTGTATAGTGCGTAGACATTTCACCTTTTCCAACACTGCAGCTTTCTCAGTATCTCTCAAGAACTTCACCACCACTGATCTCAGGCCTCTACCTCTAGCCATACCTCCTTGGTGTGCTCTTTCAATTTTCACTTCCTTTCCGCCCATGTCTGACAACATGGTATTAACCAGTTCCTTTCGATCATCTTTAATACATCACTTGCTGACTCTCCCTTTCATTCCTTCAGTCCAAAATTCCAGAAATTGTTTCTGCATTCTAGAATTTTCGAGATCATCATTTCTGTTGGTAATCCTCATCTATGGTCTCCAGATCCGACAGCCTCCCCTAGAACTTAATTTTAAAGAGATCTGCACTGAGGTGATTATTCTCAATGCCTTCAAACTTTTTTTCAAGCCCATCCACTCTGCTTCTTAAGTCTCAAACCGATGCCCTGTAGTTCACCTCGTAGCGCCCAAATGTCTTGCAGTATATACTTGATATCCTCCTTTGTGGATGGGGCCTGAGTGTTAACCCCCCCATTCCGGCTGTGGTGGCCTGCTATTCTCCTACCTCTCCATTGCCACAGTTTTCCGATACTGCTGCACTGAGCTGATGCCTTCACTCAATTTCGCCATCAACCTCTACTGTTCACCCTAGTTACTGTCTCCCTTTCCTAAAGAGATGCTGTCTCCCTTTCCTAAAGAGACCTCCCGATTGCCCCCCAAAAGCCAGATCGACCTTGGTTCCAGATCCGCTCCTCCAACAGGAGATTCTCATCCTGTTGGAGAAAGGTGCATTAGAGATGGTACCTGCAGCAGAGAGAAACCAGGGTTGGTACACTCCCTACTTCCTTATTCCCAAGAAGGACGGAGGAGTGCGATCCATCTTGGACCGTGCCGAAGCAGCAGAGCTGCCGACGTTCTTAGGCCGTTCTGCGGACCCGAGAGGCGGAAGAGAGGAAGCAGATCCACCGGAGAGGAACGCGAGGACCGGTGAGTGTCATGGAAAGTCACTCAGCACTGGGGCGCTCCTAGAGGGCTATGCATAGGCAATCAAGTGCCGTATGAGTTACATTGAATACTAAACTGACTGAATCTTTGAAACAAAGCTGAATTACGTTTATCGAATACCTAACTGAATGAAACTTGACATAATGCTAAAGTAAGCCTATTGAATTCAGAACTCAAGAAAACGTTATGGGTAAAGCTGAAAGCCAAAAGGGAAAGTGCCCATTTGAAAGCAACTTTTCAAAAGAGCGCAAGTGTGAAAGAATGCAACAGAAAGGTGGGGCATGAAAAAGACCACCACAAAGTCAATTTTATAAATGGACACAGTACGGCTAGGCCCAAAGGCTGACAGGAACTGTGTGACACGTTATGGCAAAGCCAAGAGTCTAACCAGGAGAAGCCAGGAGAGTGTGAAACTGCACACAGGGCCAAAAGGCAAGAAAGTAAACTAAGTGAATGTGAATCTGTACACAGAGACTAGTGCAGAAGAACCTGTGTGTGCTGGAGAGCCTGGGGTTCCTGGTTGCACGACCTGTGATGGGTGGACCATGTGGTCTGACAAATGCGCCTAGACCAGCGATCCCAAAATGATGAAAATCAAAGACATTGTGAAACAAACCAAGGTGAAGCACTGTAAGTGAACTGGTGTTACAATCCAAAAGGAGGGTCAGGTTGACCTTGAGTTGCGTTAAACATTTTGAAAAAACTGAAGTAAGTATAAGTGACAGAGTTAATGTCTTGGGCAAGGGAATCCCGAGACGTGTGGAACTGCAAGTGTTGTTTTCAGAGAAAAAAGCCTCAAGACCCTTTTCTTTTGAACTGTGCTGCTTGGAACTTGGGGAAGGGAACCCCGAGGATTGTGTCGAACTGTATTGCCTTGGACCCGAGAAAGATAATCTTGAGACTTTTGTGGAACTTTCTTGAACTTGGGGATGGGGAGCTGAAGTGGAGGCTAAGAGCTGGAAGAAGCTCAGAACTTTGTGTTAATCACAATTGTATTATTGACACCTACACATTGGTTAGCTTTAGTTGTGAGGGCAAGGATGGGTTTTGGACACAGACAGACCTTTAACTTGAACTCTTTGACTCAGACTCTCCTTAGCTTCGTTCAGGTAGGGAAATCCCACCTTAGCATAGGGCAAGTCGGGCCTTTTACCTTCCTGACATTTGATTATTTGATTTAATAAAGTACTTTATTTTGAACTTTGAATCTGTGTCTTGCGTCATGATTCCTTCACACATACCATTCAGCTCTTCCCAGAGTTCTTTGCACTCATTTCACAAAAAGGATCTTGTTCAGATGAGTTATTTCAAATAAGGTTCTCTTTAACCACTTTGGCATCTTGACCAATCACCTAATGCGCGTGTCTATTAGGAATCCTTCATGTCTCCGGGTACACCACTCTGATTGGATTATTTGGTCTCAACATGCAAAGGTCTTTGTTCAACTTGACAACTTCAAGTGTTTGCTTTCCTAGAGTCTCTGGTATACCTTTGCTAAGTAAGTATGTTTGTTTCTTCCTGTGACTTCAGTGTTCCTCCTGGTATACTCCCCTGCTAGGAATCCTTTAGTAGGTTCTTCAGGTCCCCTGGTATACTCTTCTGCCAGATATCGTTTAGGATTGATTAGGGAGAGAGGGAGAAGAGATAACATGTGTTCATTCGATAAAATTGCTCCAAAGAAAGAAATGAAATAAAATCTTTGAGAAAAATTGAAATGCATGATTTTTCGAACATCAAACACCATGAGCTTACCAAATTTGTGGAGTATCATGTTCCATGGGTTAAATCCCTCATTGTCTGAAAAAATATATACAACATACTGCCCGTTAGTGTGATACAACTGGAATATTGTATGGTGTAGTGTCAGAGTGCCTGTGTTAATGGTAAACGCAAAGGCTGAGAGAATGCATTTGTAACGTTATAGATCTAATATTGTGACTCGATCACACATATGCGCATGTGAGTGCATTTGCGTGCGATGGAATATAGTAATTAGTATTCGTTAGTGAAGTGCTGTTACCAGCCCTTATTGTATTAAAAATCTGTGGTTCAAAAGGTGATCGTGAAAGGTAAAGTGTTGACTCCATTGCAAAAATGCACATGTGAGCGCCTTTGCGTGCCGAAGATATATATAGTGAATCACATTCATTGACGGAGTGCCGATACCAGCCCATATTGTATTATAAAAGCTGCGGTTCAAAATGTGATCATCCTTCTTGAAAAATGGGGCCGGCAGTGCGATTCATATGAACGCGGCTTTAGCAGGCCGTTACTACGTAGAACATTAGGTGAAATCTTTAAATTAAAGTCTAGCGTTCTATGTTGTAAGATATGGGGCAAATACCAAATGGATCCAAAAACATCACTTACCTCGCAACTTGCAAGAGACTCGTGAGCGTTGAAAGCAGGCGTCCCCAAACAGCACGATCCTCCCCGCAATGAGAGACAATGAAGGACTCTCCCAAAATGGGAATAAGGCCAGGACAGAGTGCGGGTGAGCGTAAATGGGAGTTTATCAATCAGAATTGGGCATGCAAAGAACTCTGCAAACTCCGAGAGCGCTCTGTCTGACAATAGCAAAGACAGGCGTATATATTTATAAAAAACGTCATCAAAACCTACATACTATAGGGGGCACAAGTTCATTGGGATTGGGTGGCGACGACTAACTATAGGTGCTGCTGCGGTGTGGTTGGTCTTGGCTGGAGGACGTCACTGGTCACCCTCGTGGGTTGGGCTGGGCCTGGCAGGTCGGCTTGAGTTCATCCGGGCGGTGTTGGTGTGCCGAGGCGGCCTGTGGCAGAGATGAATGCCTTTTCTGACTTACTTGCCCTCTGCCATGCACACCGCAGTCATTCAGTCATTTACAGTTCTATCTTCTTTAGTAAATCTTTCAATAGGTTAATGCAACACAGGAGGAATGCCCCTTGTGAGGGGTTTGGAGATAATATATCGCGGCCTGGTTACTCGTGATCTGTTGACCGGGACCGTAGGTCGAGGGGCTAAGCTTCGGGGACTGGGGCGGGTGGTACAGGTCTTTCTGTCTTGTTAGAAGTGGTTATGGATGTTTCGCTGTGTGTTGTCAAAGTGTTGGGTGTCCTGATTGCACCGGGCCATAAGTCTGAGACAGTCCGGTGGGTTGTGGGGTTTACGAGGGGGCGCTTGAGTTTAAACTAAGGTTTACTGCTGTGCTGTAAATAATGCAGGTGGCTGGCCGCGGCCTTGGGTGCTGCAGTGGGGCTACAAGTCTTTGAAGCGGCTCCAGTCGGGTCGGGGGAGGCGTGATAACGCAGAGCGGGGCTCTGTTCTCATGTCTTGGCAGCCTTCTGAGGGAGGGAGGGGGATACATCAAGACCTTGTACGCTTTCACAAAGGTATCTCCCTCGTGTGTTGCCGAATATAGGTAAAGACATCGCAAACATTTGAATACTTTCTATAATACTTATTTAAAATCACTTCAAAACATGCATTTAACCTTTGCTGGGTGCGTTTCGATTATACCCAGTCCGAGCACCATATTTGTACATTATATTCTAGCAGCTACAGTGTTTTAGTTACATGCATATACATTCGCAGTAAATGAGGTAGTGGTTAGATCAGTGGAGTACATAGAAAACGACCCGCCACTGTACGTGACGGTGGTGGCATATGAGGGGCTCAGACATTCACACATGATAAGTGCACTCTCGCGCATTCTTTACATGAGTTCATAGTATAGTTGCATCCGCTTTCTCGTGTACTCTAGCAGCATTAACTTTAGTTATGGCGCGAAACCATGTGAGGTAGGCTGCCCAGTGATACACGCAACGAACAGATCCCTGGAGCGTTCCTTTATCATTAGCATCCACCTGCAATGGTGCGAGCTCGCCATAGCTTATATCATGGGAGCATACTCTCTCATTTTAATACATTCTACAGGCGTTTGTATTTTGTGGAAGAAAGAAATAATGCAAGAGGTCTTGACATTAATATATACATATATATAAAGACTGTCTGCCATCAGAGGACCATTTTACTGTTCTTCTCATTGTTCAGGCCTGCTGGCCGGGTCATGCTGATAGTGATGGTACACTGCGGGAGGTGAACTGTTACAATGTTAGCGTATTGCGCTAGCTCATGTCCGTCTTATTCGTGGGAACGTGCTCGCAGCGGATCTGCCATGGTGCTGCGGCAACAGGGATGTTCTCCAAGGGTGGGGGCCACGCTACAGTGCGCTGAGCTCACACCATCTTTACCGGGCAAAGAATGGTTTCTGGGCCTAGCTAAATTTGTGTTGTAATCAATACGTGTGGGCATTCGATACGTGTGGGCAATGTCTCCAGTGGGTGAGCCCTCCACCACCTGGGCCCGGGTGGCATGAGGGAACGCCCAATGGGCCATAGCCCTCACCTGGGGAAGAAACGCAGGCGAGAGGGGTCTCCTGGACCAGTCCTCCCCTACATTTCCCCCCTTTCGTTACTTAAGTAACGAATTCTTTAACTCCTCTATCCTCCTACACTCTGCTTCGTCCATCACCGCCTCATCCCATGCAGGAGTTCCTTTGATAGGCATCCATGCTCTGCACACCCCCCTTAAACTCTCACCTCTCCTGGCGTATTCATCTGGAGTATACGTAAGATATATGCACCCACCATCTGCTTCCAAATCTACCCATACTTCCTCGTACCATTCTAGTATGTGGGGCTCTTTGATGGTGGTGTGCCAAAGCTTATCTACAATATCCTTGTCGTGGTACATGGGCACCAGTTGGTACCTGGGTGTGTTGTCTACCCCTGTTTGTACTTGTGCTTCTTGCATCGTTTTTATTGTACCGTGTGAGTTGCCCATTGTCACCATCATCATTGCACCATTTGGTACTGCGTTAGCACAGACTCGAAGACCCACCTGGCATAGGCAGAAAATCAAAAGGAGGAACACCACAGCTGGCATTAAAAATTTCATCGTTGTTCCAAGCCATGAGGGGACCCAGGAGAAGAGGTTATCGAACCATGTACTATCTTCTGCTCCGCCTTCCATCTTCATTTTTTCTCCTAGGTTGTGGACTGCTTCGATCACATGGGACAGGGAGCCGTTCTCTGCGTCTTCAGAAGGTACGAAAGTGCAGCAGGCACTTCCTATTTTTCGGCAAACACCGCCGTCCATCGCCGTCAACAGGTCCAGGACATACCTGTTTTGCATGGTCATCAGTCGCAAGGCTCTTAGTTCGACCTTTATTATGTTAAAACCTTCTTCAGTGTCGTTCGCCAGCTGAATTAATTCCCAGCGGGTTATCTGGAGCCATTTTGCGTTAGCCCTTGCCTGGACACTTGATACGAGCGAGGCAAAAAATGTTTCTGCTGAGCTGAATAATCGATATTTGTCTGGGATCTGGGCCAATAGTTCTGATGATGCCTTTGATATATAGTTTGATGCTCGTCTGTTGCGGGTCAGCACCTCTTCCTTGCTTCCAGAAGACAGGACATACATTTGTGGTTCTGCAGTTGGTTGGGCCACACTCTGTTGTGTGCGTTCCTGTGTCCTTTTGCTTCCATTGATGTGGCTTTCTGGTATCACCATCAGAGCTGAGTGCAGAGTGGCCATTGAGCAGCTGCCACTCCACGACGGGGGGAGGTGTAGGTATGCCTGGTTGCCACAAACCCAATACGTGTCCATAAGGGCCGCAGTCCCTTTTCTTAGGTCTGGGATAGTGAGGGTTTTGTTGCACTTCTTGTTCGTCCCCATGGACGTTCTCCCCTCTCCTTTGAAACATAGTTCATAGTCTATTTCATTCTGCAACTTGAAAGGCTTTTCGATGGGCGTAACCCAGGTTAGTTTTGAAATGTGTTCTCTCCATACGGGTGTGCATGTTTCTTCTATCCATTGCAATTTCTCCGGTGCCATACCCCTCAGTGCTTCAGCTTTACACATTACTTCTTCGTTCTTCCACTTGTTATCAGAAAAAAGTGTCCCTTCGATTGCAAAAAATGGTTCTTTCAGACATACAACCCCTGACGGTTTTGGGTAGCACGTTTTCTCGTTCTGCAGCATTTGAAAAGTCACTTCATGTGCCTGGAAGGTGTTCTTAATTCTGCACAACGTGAGATGAAGGAGACATTGGGCATCTATAATCGGCAACTCTTTGGGTAACAGTACTTTGGGTGTACCTGATGCGTGAGGGATGAGGGAGCAAACATAACAACTCTCGTTTGTTGTTTGTTTAGCTGTGGCACTCATGTCTGCATACTACTTATTTGTTTGGTGGGGGTGTCGTGGGTCTTCCATCTTATCTAAACCTAGCCCATAGTACTCATACTTCCTCCTCCCTGCTTCCCTCTTCCGTCTATTGTTCTTATTCCTCATATTCTTCCCGATTCCCTGGGCAAGGGACAAACTAGACCCCCCTTTCTCATTCCCGCCCCCCTTCACCCAGTCATCATATAATATTTCATGTGTTTCTCTCATTCTTTGATTCTCTATGGCCGTGGGGGCAGGTTGGCTGGTGGGGGTATTATACAACCAGGATATGGCAGAGGGATTTCGGTCGTTTAAACTGTGAGCATTGTAATTAGACATCTCAGGTGGGGACAGTGTGTTGTTTTGTCTTTTACCCTTTGGCCCTCCATCGTGTGAGATGACAACATTGGATGACGTAGTATAGTAGCCCCACACAAGTTTAGTTCCGTCCCATATCAAAAAATCACCTTCGCTTGTAGTTGCATTGACACTTGCAGTTGTATTGGTCCCAGTAGTTGTGTTGCTCCCTCCCCCCTCGTTCATCTCGATAGAGATGAACGCTATGAACCAGTATGTAACCAGACCAAATAATAATGTAAAAAACAATATAATGCACGCAGATAGTCCACATTCATACGAATATATGCATTTCACAGTTAACCATTCTCTAATTCTAGTAAATCTATCCGTTGCAGGCCGCCCGTTAGATGCCATGGAAGCTCCTGTTTTAAGATATAAAAGTGCATTGAGTGCATACATGTAAACATTTTGTTGGCACCATCAGTGCCAATATACATGTGACGGGGAATGGAAGCGGGTGGGGATATGGGGAGGGGTATTCACAGACAAGGGTGTATACAAGCTTATAGTTTGGCATTCCATTATATATATATATATATATATATTCACACTCAACAAGATGAAAGTTTAAAACAAAATTTTCCTCTCTTTTTTGCTTTTTTTTTTTTTTTTTTTTGCATCTTTATCAGTTGTGCATTTCTTCAAATTCAGTACCAGCACATACACGCAAGTTCATTTTCAGTCATTCTGCTCAGTTGCAGCGTTTGCTGTTGTCTGTGCCTCCCCATCTACCTCCTCTTGTACGTTGCTATATGCCTTCCGTACATCGGTCAAGTGCACCCAGTACCTCAACCCTTTGACCTTTACCGCCGTAGGCGTGCAAAATATTACTTCATATGGGCCATGGAATCGTGGTGCATTCCACCGACGCACAAAACTTCTGACATATATCCAGTCGCCTGGCATTAGCTGTAGTTGTTGCCCTGGCTCCGTGACAGCGCCTGTTACATTTCCCTCTTCTCTAGTGAAGGGTGGGGACAATTGCTTTGCTATCACGCGCGCTGCCCTTGTCAGTTTCTTTAAATAGTCTGTGAACTCATCTCCCAATATCGCGGCGCTTCTGTGAGCGTCTGAGTGTTCGCGCAGTGGTGAATGTGCTGTGTTCATCCGTCTCCCAGTCACGATCTCGTGCGGGGACAAATGGTGGTCTTTGCTTGGCTGGTTTCGTAACTCAAATAGCGCAAGCGGTAGGCAGTAAATCCAATTCTTTTTCAATGAGAAGCATAGTTTTGATAACCTGCCCTTCAACAGTCCGTTCATCTTTTCCACTACGCCATTACTTTGAGGATGATAAATTGAGCATAATTTATGTTTTATTCCCAACAATGTAGTCACTTCCTTAAAAAGCTCATTCACAAAATGAGTGCCATTGTCTGAGCGGATCACGTCACAAATTCCCCAGCGCGGGAATACCTCCCTTACTAGGAACTTGGCGGCGCTCTTGGCATCGGGTCGCGCGCAGGGTCCTGCTTCCACCCACCTTGAAAATGGGCACACGACCACAATCATGTACCGTGCACCATTACACCTTTCCCCCATGTCTGCGTAATCTATATGTAGTTCCTTGAATGGGCCAATGGGTTTAGGGATTGTTCCCCGGAGAGTGTGTAATGTCATCCCTGAATTGTATATTTGGCATGTTGTACATTCCATTGCCAATCGAGACACACGCTCCTGGAGACAGGGCACGAACCATTCTTCCTGTATTTCTGCTGCGATGTGTTGTTTGGTGTTATGTGCAGGGAAGTGTAGCTGTTGAAATGCAATCTCTAGTAGCTGAATTGGCATTACCACCTTCCCCGAGTTATTTTGCCTCCACAGCAGGTCTGTTCCTGACTTGCTGCACCCTCGCTTTGTCCACAATAGTTTTTCCTCTGCACTGGCTCCTTCCTGCAATTCTATTATTTGTGGTATGGGCATGATATTATATCCCTCTGGGGGCTCTTCGTTTGTTTTGTCCTTAAGCATGTATTCACCTGTGTCATTTTTCTGAAAATAGGAAGCCTCCTTGGCGGCAGCGTCCGCTGCCGCGTTCCCTAAAGACACAACATCTGTGTTGGATGTATGTGCTTGGCACTTTACTATTGCTACTGCAGTGGGGTTTTGCAGGGCCTCAATTAACTCTTTTAACAATTCTGCATGCTGTATAGGTGTTCCATCTGCCCTCCTAAAGCCCCTCCGCCCCCATCTTGCTAGGCCTCCATGTACTGTCGTTGTCATGTAAGCTGAGTCTGTGTATATCGTCACTGCACAACCCTTTGCTGCATGTAGTGCTTCTATGAGTGCAATCAGTTCTGCTGCCTGCGCGGAGTAATGTGATGGGAGACGGTATTGTACCAGTGTTTCATACTCACCGTCTTCTAACCTCACCACTGCCATGCCAACGTGTTTTTCTCCCGTGTCCGCGTCAATTGATGCGGACCCATCCACAAAGTATACTTCCCCTTCGCTTAGAGCGTTCTCACACACCACTGTCTCCTCCCCACTTTCTCCTGTGTAGGTTGCGCAATCGTGGTTCTGCATGTCTTCGAGCGTGCACGCTTCTGTAATGAATGTGGCGGGGTTCACTGTCTTGCATCTCACTATATGGATGTTGGCACTGGACAGTATAATCTCGTAGGCGGTCGCCCGCTGTGTGGTCAGTGTGCTTTTTGATCTCTCGAGTATTGCAAATAATGAATGTTCCACAAACAATGTCACAGGGCATCCCATTACTACTGTGGCACTTTTCTCAATCGCGAACGCGGCTGCAGCGAGTGATTGCTCGCACGCGAAATGGCCCTGCATCACGGCATCTAAAGTGCCACTATAGTAAGCCAATGGCTTGTGTCCTAAGGAAGTTTTTTGTGTCAGGACTGCTGTCATCAGTGTTTCCTTGCAGTGTGAGAATAGGTAAAACTCGCGTCCATAATCAGGGTTTGCGAGTACTGGGGCGCTTGAAATCAACTCTTTTAGTGTTTGGAAGGAGGAACTCATCTCTTCCGTCCATTCCACCTTCCTGTTCTCCTGTTGGGCTACCTTTAATGCTTGTAATAGGGGTCTGGTGTATGCCGCATAATCTAATATCCATGCTCGGCAGTAATTGCACATTCCCAAAAATTTCTGCATGTCTTTTACTGTTGTGGGTTCTTGTACTGATCTTATGGCTTCTACCCTGTCTGGTATTATTCTTTTCCCATCTCTTGAAATCAGCTGTCCTAGGTACAGGACCTCTGTCAGACAGTATTGTAGCTTTCCC
Organism: Ambystoma mexicanum; assembly: GCF_040938575.1. NCBI lineage: Eukaryota > Metazoa > Chordata > Amphibia > Caudata > Ambystomatidae > Ambystoma > Ambystoma mexicanum. The sequence continues at coordinate 30,415,518 of NC_090929.1, read as the reverse complement.
TTGTCCACTTTGTACCCCTTGTTGGCCAGCAAAGTCAATAATGTTATGGAATCTGTTCTGCATGTCTCTTCGTTTCGTGCGCAGACTAGTAGATCGTCTACGTACTGAATAATGGTGCTCTCAACTGATAGGTTTCCTAGGTCTTCATGTAATACGCGATTGAAGATGCTCGGGCTCTCGCAGTAACCCTGTGGTAATCTGCAATGCTCATACCTTTTACCCCCCAGTGTGAAGGCGGTAAGGTATCTACTCTCTTCAGCCAGGGGTATAGAGAAAAATGCGTTTTTCAAATCCACTACTGTGAAATGTGATGCCTCTTTCGGGATGCTGCATAGTATTGATGCGGGGTTCGGGACTAGAGGGAACTCCTTCTGAATTACATCATTGAGGGGGCGTAAGTCCTGTATCATCCTCCAAGACCCCCCTTTTGCTTTTTTGATCGGATAAATACAAGTGTTACATGGGGAGTTTGAAGGCACTATTATCCCTTGTGCTAGTAGGGCATTTATTGTCTCTTTTATCCCTTCTTCAGCTTCACGAGACAGAGGATACTGTTTAACTCGTGGTAAAATTGCTCCTTGCTTTAGCTTTATTACCACAGGCTGTACTCCATGCAACAGTCCCACATCATGGGGGCCTGTTGTCCATAAGTTGTTTGGTACGAGCCTCATGTCGTCATCAAAAAACGACGGTGGTGCTCCTACCACTGTCATCAATTGGACGGGAGTCTCCCTTGCTTGTATTAAAATATCACAGGGCATCGCTATTTCCATCACTATTTCACCATCCCCTTCTGAGTCTGAAAAGAGATCCTCATCTGTTACCTCTCGCAGGGCGATGTTGGCGTTTGTGCATAGCACTGTGCGCCACTCACACCCTTCCTCGTCCACTCCGATCACAGCTATTCTTTTTGCTGACACTTGCACAGCGTGCAAATCTAACGATACCACTGATCCTGGTGCTGTGTTGGGGCATACTATGGGGCGGAAGAGGAACTCCGCCGGGATCCTCCAATCCATGCTTCTCAACTCGGGAATTATGAGGGCCAGAGTCTTCAGCCCTTTGATAAACATTTCCTCATTTTGTGGCAGTCCTCGTATTTCCTGCGTGGTTGTGTAGGCTTGCACTACCAACATTGCACGCAAGGGGCATATCCCGGGTGTGGAACACACTATCCCTCTCTCGGTAAGTGATATGGTCATGTTGAGTTTACTCAGGAGATCCCTCCCTAGCAAGTTAATTGGGGAATGTTCGTAATACAATAAGGGTGCCTTCACAGTCTTACCCCCCACTGTTACATCCAAAACTTCTGTGTAAGGAACTTCAACTACAGCCCCAGAGAACCCCTGCGTCTCTAACTTCCTGTTAGATAACGGGAATCGGCCCTCCCTGATACATGATTTCTCCGCTCCCGAATCAACCATGAATATAAACTGCTTGTCTCCTATCTGCGCCCCTACCAATGGTTCCTCTGCTGCATTGTAGGTGGTGGATAGAACTGGACACGCAAGTGTTCTCTGTGGGCTGTCCTATGCGGGGTATCTCGTCGCCCCTCCCTCATTAAAGACATTCCCGGAAACTACCGACATGCCGCTGTAAGGTGCTGGCGCGGGGGCCCCGTTTGCTGTTGTCGCGAAAGGGTTACCTGGCGTGTATTGCATACTGTCATTGTTTTGGGGGTGGTTCTGTGTCCTATACTGGTGTCCTTGTTGCTGGCCCGTGGTACCCTGGCCGGGGTTTCTTAGTTGCTGCTGTCCCATTGGGAGACCATATGGGCTTCCCGGGTGTGGATGACCATAAGTCTCCCCCTCCTGTAACCCATTGTTTTGTCTACTTCTGCACTCCCTGGAGTAATGTCCCCATCGTCCACAGTTCCAGCAACTCCCTTGGGGGCCCCTGGGACCCTGCCATCCATTTCCTCCCATTCCCCCATACCCCTGTACGCCTCCTCTCCGGCCCCTGTACCCACCTCGTCCCCCTCGAGGGGTCCACTCTTGCCACTGCGGGCTTCCACCTTGCTCCTGCTCAGTCCACTGCCGCTGTGCTGGTCCTGCCCAATTAGTTGCCACCCTTCCTTGGAGTGCTATCAGCCCCTCCTCCTCCTCATCTCCCTCTCTACTGTGTGGGAGCGCGGCTACTGCTGCTGCAACCTTCACTAACTTTGACTGTACTAACTTCGCCTCGTCTGCCAATCTTTTCTGCGCCACCTCCTTCTCCCTCTCCTTGATTCTTTTACAATGGTGTACTATTATGCTCTGAATTTCTGGCCATCCCTTTGCTTCAATACCTGCTATCTTGTCAAGCGCCTTCTGCACTTCCTTTGGGAGCCCTCTCTTTATAATAAAATAAAATAAAGATGTCGATTGATACCAGGGCGTGCCCGTTTCTGCTCTCCACATCTCTTGGACCCGAAAAATATAATCCATAGCCTCTTCCCCGTCATTCATTGTACACTGCATCACTGACTGCAAGTCCGGTGTGTCTGGGAATGTTTAGCGTAAGGCATCCCACACCCTGGCACGCACCGTGTTAAAGGATGCCCCATCATGGCGGTCACAGTCTAACGTTACTCCCGGGAAACCGGCCTTAACCCATACCCTTTCAGCCTGGTCACCTACTGCTGATACGAGTAGACTTTTTACATCTCCTATGGCTAGGGGTACCCCGGCAGTATGTTTCTCAAAGGCATATATCCACTTACTTGCCCCTCCTGACAACGGGGGCAATAGCTTTAATAAATTGGCTTTATCCATCTGTGCCCATGGGATATAGTTAGGCCTCCCTCCTCCCCTGTGTATCAACGGGAGCTGTAGCCTTCCTTTTGTCGTTCCGTGCGGACCCGTTTGAGTTGTTGATGTCCCCAGTGATGCCATTTTTCCCACTCTGTTCCTTAGTCGCCCCGTCCACTCATCATCCAGGGTTCTCAGTGAACACGTACCTTCCTCCCCCTCGCTTCCCCCTCCTATCGCCATACTCAACCTGTCGCTTTCTTCTACCTCGTCCCTTATATCACACAGCAACTCCTCTCTAATTCCCCCCCGCCTCTCTTCGCTTGCAACATCTCCCTCTCCGGGCCCTACTTCTATTATTCGCGTTGGTTCTTCCTCAATTCTGAACAAAATCTCACCCTTTTTCCACCCCTCTTCGGGCTTTCTATTTTCACCTAGCGCTCTGGACGTACGCCCTGATCTAGTTGCATCTAGTGCTGTTCGTTGGCATATGTCTTTTATCCTCGAGAGCTCATCCTTTGCTATCGTCAGTCTTGATTCTAAATCATCTGTGAGCTTCTCTATATCTACCCTTTGTGCGCCTGCCTGGGCTCGCTCCCTCGTGCTTTCGTATGGCGGAGGTGCCGTGGGCCGGAGGGGTGTAGTATCTCTCGGGGGAGGTATGTAAGTGGGATCACTGTACCCCTCTGCGGGCACAGGCTTCTTTATTATCGGGTACAAACTTATTACCTCTACTGGTGGCGCTACACTTGAGCCTTCTTTGACATCTCTTTGTATTAGCAGTGGATTGTCTGTGGTGGACGGGAGATCAGGATTTAGTGCTGGTGTTTTAGGCGGTGGTATCTCTTCAAATAACCTCCAAAGATCTAGTATTTCCCTCCTATTTTGCAGCTGCTTTCCTTTGTATTTTAGATAAATGCATGTGGCCACTGTATCCAGGACACTTTTATCAAACGACCCTCCCTCGGGCCAAATCTGAGGTAACCCCTCCCCCTTTAGCTCGGTCACCCATTGGTCGTGATATTTTTTAATCCGCTCCACGTATCCCGGGAGATTCTTACAAATATGTGATAAGGGTGTTTCAGCCCCCATCTCTGTGCCCTCCTAGTGCTGATGTGCCTAGTGTGTTTGCAACTACAATGTAAATGTAGTATCAATATTATTCTTTATATTTTACTTCACATTCAATGTTGGGTCCCTTTGGGCTCTCCCCCTCCCTGACTGCACAATACAAAACTGGCCGTACACAATGTCTATTATGTTCTTTTTGAGGGGCACATACAAGAGCAACCCATCCTTTGGTTTGACAATGTCAGACTGGAAATCAAAAAGGTACTCACTCACTACACTATATTGACGTTGTCTGAAGAGAGAAAAAACTTTTATCCGACCACATTTATCATGACCATTTAACTATTATGCACTTATAATCGTTCACACATTCACAACGTCAAAATCTCTTCTAGCACATACGAGGTGCACACACCTCTTGGCACCATTCACCATTCAAGCTGCCCTCCCTTTCCTCCCTAGCCGGCTGTCCCTAATCGCCTTATTTGAATATCTAGATGCGCATATATATATATAGATATTAACCTGTTTTCCCCTCCTTCTAATAGGACTTTGTTTCTCTTACTGTCTCCCCAAGTCTGTGCTAATCACAGTTCTTTATTCTCCCCCCTACCCTTAAGAAAAGGAAAAAAGTAATAGCGGTCACTAATGTACTCTCAGTGTCCCCTTTTGCTGAACACTTTTATTTTATACTCCACGTCTTCATATATTCCCAGTACTAGTCAAGATAGCACTATGCGGCGCCGCCTTCCACTCCCTTTCGGAGCTAGGTTCCCGTCACTTTTATCTCTTATTCACCTCTTAATCCTAATGGCCATATGCAAAGAAAAAGCAAGGAAAATTTAAGATGATCTTTAGTAGATCTGCGTACCCCTTCTTCGTTTCCTGTCCTACACTTCACTCCCCGCTCCCTTTGAGATCGCTCGCACTCAGTACTCACGTGCCGTCTTGAACCGATACTCTCCGAAACTGGGTCCGTCCAGGCAGTGTCGCCGTCAGCTCAAAAGTCAGCCCCGGCTCCGGCGAGCGGTACTCAAAGGGGATTTTTCAACCGGGATCCCGTACCCCCTCTCTATTGAGTGCGCACTTCTTAGTGTACCGGTCGCCGTTGGCGGGCAGCCTCCCGGAGCCGGCTCACCGTGCGTATCCCTTTTCGACCGGAGATTCTCGTGCCAAACGGGGACGGTTATAAGGAGTTTAGGAAGAAATAAAAATCACGCTATCGGGGTCACCACTGAAAGCAGGCGTCCCCAAACAGCACGATCCTCCCCGCAATGAGAGACAATGAAGGACTCTCCCAAAATGGGAATAAGGCCAGGACAGAGTGCGGGTGAGCGTAAATGGGAGTTTATCAATCAGAATTGGGCATGCAAAGAACTCTGCAAACTCCGAGAGCGCTCTGTCTGACAATAGCAAAGACAGGCGTATATATTTACAAAAAACGTCATCAAAACCTACATACTATAGGGGGCACAAGTTCATTGGGATTGGGTGGCGACGACTAACTATAGGTGCTGCTGCGGTGTGGTTGGTCTTGGCTGGAGGACGTCACTGGTCACCCTCGTGGGTTGGGCTGGGCCTGGCAGGTCGGCTTGAGTTCATCCGGGCGGTGTTGGTGTGCCGAGGCGGCCTGTGGCAGAGATGAATGCCTTTTCTGACTTACTTGCCCTCTGCCATGCACACCGCAGTCATTCAGTCATTTACAGTTCTATCTTCTTTAGTAAATCTTTCAATAGGTTAATGCAACACAGGAGGAATGCACCTTGTGAGGGGTCTGGAGATAATATATCGAGGCCTGGTTACTCGTGATCTGTTGACCGGGACCGTAGGTCGAGGGGCTAAGCTTCGGGGACTGGGGCGGGTGGTACAGGTCTTTCTGTCTTGTTAGAAGTGGTTATGGATGTTTCGCTGTGTGTTTTCAAAGTGTTGGGTGTCCTGATTGCACCGGGCCATAAGTCTGAGACAGTCCGGTGGGTTGTGGGGTTTACGAGGGGGCGCTTGAGTTTAAACTAAGGTTTACTGCTGTGCTGTAAATAATGCAGGTGGCTGGCCGCGGCCTTGGGTGCTGCAGTGGGGCTACAAGTCTTTGAAGCGGCTCCAGTCGGGTCGAGGCAGGCGTGATAACGCAGAGCGGGGCTCTGTTCTCATGTCTTGGCAGCCTTCTGAGGGAGGGAGGGGGATACATCGAGACCTTGTACGCTTTCACAAAGGTATCTCCCTCGTGTGTTGCCGAATATAGGTAAAGACATCGCAAACATTTGAATACTTTCTATAATACTTATTTAAAATCACTTCAAAACATGCATTTAACCTTTGCTGGGTGCGTTTCGATTATACCCAGTCCGAGCACCATATTTGTACATTATATTCTAGCAGCTACAGTGTTTTAGTTACATGCATATACATTCGCAGTAAATGAGGTAGTGGTTAGATCAGTGGAGTACATAGAAAACGACCCGCCACTGTACGTGACGGTGGTGGCATATGAGGGGCTCAGACATTCACACATGATAAGTGCACTCTCGCGCATTCTTTACATGAGTTCATAGTATAGTTGCATCCGCTTTCTCGTGTACTCTAGCAGCATTAACTTTAGTTATGGCGCGAAACCATGTGAGGTAGGCTGCCCAGTGATACACGCAACGAACAGATCCCTGGAGCGTTCCTTTATCATTAGCATCCACCTGCAATGGTGCGAGCTCGCCATAGCTTATATCATGGGAGCATACTCTCTCATTTTAATACATTCTACAGGCGTTTGTATTTTGTGGAAGAAAGAAATAATGCAAGAGGTCTTGACATTAATATATACATATATATAAAGACTGTCTGCCATCAGAGGACCATTTTACTGTTCTTCTCATTGTTCAGGCCTGCTGGCCGGGTCATGCTGATAGTGATGGTACACTGCGGGAGGTGAACTGTTACAATGTTAGCGTATTGCGCTAGCTCATGTCCGTCTTGTTCGTGGGAACGTGCTCGCAGCGGATCTGCCATGGTGCTGCGGCAACAGGGATGTTCTCCAAGGGTGGGGGCCACGCTACAGTGCGCTGAGCTCACACCATCTTTACCGGGCAAAGAATGGTTTCTGGGCCTAGCTAAATTTGTGTTGTAATCAATACGTGTGGGCATTCGATACGTGTGGGCAATGTCTCCAGTGGGTGAGCCCTCCACCACCTGGGCCCGGGTGGCATGAGGGAACGCCCAATGGGCCATAGCCCTCACCTGGGGAAGAAACGCAGGCGAGAGGGGTCTCCTGGACCAGTCCTCCCCTACAGCGTGTCAGCTCAAGCTATCGGTAGCCTGGCGCCATGGCTACAGTTTTGATGTTGCGTTGCCTGGGTAACCGAACAAAGTTTTTGCGTTACCCAGGGAACGCATCGGTGGACCATAGTCCATTTTCTTCTGCTATTACCTCAAATGAATGTGGCGGCCATTTTAGAGTGGAGTAAGGAACAATACTGGGACACTTGATTATATTAGATGTCTGTGTCTACTTAATGTATTTAGAGTAAGAGTTTAAACATGTTAGATTAACTAATGTGTGGCCAAGTAAAAACAATATCTAATATACAGTAATAAATGGCGCGGTTGTGGTTTCGGATCTGCTTACATGTATGGTGTGTTATAGGGTCGGACGTACGTGTCCCCCGTGTTAACTCCAAATTCTGAGATAAACAATTTAAGTAAGAAAATCTTGTATTTCAGGACATAATCTTGAGGTTAATTCAAGTATGCATAATGCATGGTAGAGGATGCATCGCATCAAGTAGTCGGTTGTGTGCTCATGTTTCCCTAATGCACAATTGGCAACTAGTAATGTGGGACATGCTAATATTCAGAAACGGTTATACAATGCAATTATATTACGATCAAGAATCTAAAATCTCGTATTTCACGGCATAACCTTGAGGTTAATTCAAGTATCCATAATACATGGTAGAAAATGCATCACATCAAGTAGTCTGTTATGTGCTCATGTTTCCCAAATGCAGAGTTGCCAACTGGTCATTTGGGACATGTTAATATTCAGAAAACATTATACAATGTAATAGGATTGTGATCAAAAGACATGAATATTGTTATATTCTTTTGCTGTTTTTAAGGTTTTATGTTCTGGGGCAGCTAAGGACTATTGAATTCCAATGGTGTTCATAAAAAGGAGATAATTTCATTGTCTGAATTCATCCCTTTGATGGTTTCTCTGTGCATCTCTCTCTGTTTATTATTTTATTTGGCTGATCTATACATATTGTAAACAACAAATCTGTTTTTGACACCTTTATGAACCAAACTTTTGTAACCACTGTATTACGATTTTTGCTTTACCATTATGATCTTATTTTGACATATATAATGTTTATTCTTGCATATTCATTGGATTCTACCATGATTTACATTAGATTGATCCTAAAACAGCCGAAACACGTGTCGGCACAAGGGCGTTAATTGAAATGAAACCACTTTAACAAACTGTTCTATTGAGGGATCTCCTAATTGACGTAGTCTTGAGAAACCCCAAATTAGCAATCCTTAGAGGTTTCTGGCTATACCCTCTTTCCAGACAAGACGCGGCTAACCAGAGAGTACAGTTAGATAATGAAAGGAAGCGCCCCCAATTTCAGCACGATCCTCCCCGCAATGAGAGACAATAAGGGACTCTCCCGTAGTGGGAATAAGACCAAGACAGAGTGCGGGTGAGCGTAAGTGGGAGTTTATCCACAGAATAGGGCATGCAAAGAACTCTGCAACCTCCGAGAGCGCTCTGTCTGACAATAGCAAAGACAGGCGTATTTCTAATACAAAAAACGTCATCAGAACCTACACACTATAGGGGGCACAAGTTAATTGGGATTGGGTGGCGTCGACTAACTATAGGTGTTGCTGCAGCGCGGTTGGTCTTGGCGTGAGGACGTCACTGGTCAGCCTCGTGGGTTGGGTTGGGCCTGGCAGGCCAGCTTGAGGTCATCCGAGCGGTGTTGGTATGCTGGGGCAGCCTGTGACAAAGATGAATACCTCTCCTGACTCGTTTGCCCTAGGCCATGCACACTGCAGTTATTCAAGACACGACATCTAAGTTCATCAATAAATCGCTCGGCAGTTTGTCTTATACAATAAACGCAACACATGAGGAATGCACCTCTTGAGAGGTCCGGTGACTGTCGGTTGGGGTGAGATTTACCTGTGTCCTATTGACCGGTATTTTAGGTCGAGGGGCTGAGTTCTGGGGCCTGAGCCGACTGGTACATGCCTGTCTGCCGCGTTAGAAGTTATTATATAAATGGGTCTCTGTGTCTTGTCCCAGTGATGGGGGTCGTTCTTGGGGTGGTCTGGGGGGAGGGTTGTGGACTTTACGAGAGGGTGCTGGTAGATCAGAGGATTCAAAACGTGGGTTTATTACCGTGCTGTAAATAACACAGGTGGTGGGCTGTGGCCTTGGGTGCGGTACCGGGGCCTCTGACTCTCTGAAGCGGCTCCAGCTTGGTTGGGGGAGGTGAGGGAGCGCGGCACAGGCCTTAGCTTCCTTATCTGGCAGGCTTGGCAGGGTGGGAGGGAGAATGGCCTTGCATATACTCACAAAGGTTTTTTCCTCGTGCGTTGCTGACTTTTAAATGCAGACCTTTTATAACGTTCCGCCTTATTTTGATGTTATTTAAACACACATATATATTTCCATTTCGTTACACATTTCTTTAATACAGTCGGTCTGAGTACCTTTTCGTTACCTAACATTATATTTACTACATGATGTGATTATTTTATGTACATTAAACGTTACACGAGGTCGTTCTAGGTTATGGCCTACAGAAAATGATGCTCGCTGCTTTAGGTGATTAAGAAAACATATATGAGTAAGTAAAGGCTATACATTTGGTCGACATCTTTTTCTGTGGTTGTAGCAGCACTAGTCCAGACCTGGGGTGGTATCATGTAACGTTACATCTTTATGGTTTATTCACAGTTTACAGGATCTGTTTAAACCGAGGTAGTTTGTTAATACCAATACTCGAATTATTTTCTACTTTCTTCAGATAGTGATGCTTCAGCTTTTTTCCCCGTCCCCCCGGCCTCGCGGACCAGGTCATGCAGGGTGCGATATTACATTGTGGACGAGAATACTGTTACAGTGTTAGCATCTCGGGTTAGCTCATATCCGACTTTCTCATGGGAACGCGCTCGCAGCGGATCTACCAGGGCTACTGCGGCGGCAGAGATGCATGAAAGGTCCTCCAAAGGTGGGGGCCTCGTTACAGTGTGCTGAACTCACGCCATGTTTGCTAAACAAGATGGCTTCTAGGCCTAACTGAATTTGGGTATATTCAGGGAACGGATATGTGTGGGCAATGTCGTCGGCGGGTGACCCCTCCTCCACCTGGGCCCGGGTGGCATGAGGGGACGGCCACCGAGTCATGGTCCTCACCTGGGGAGAAGGCTGCAGGTGAGGAGGGCCTCGCGGCCAGTCCTCCCCTACAATAACCACGTCTAATTGGCAATAATCAACCCATGTCAATAGGTCTAAAGAGGAGTCGCCGCCAGACCAGCTCTTGCCAAAGCCAGCTTTTCTGTTCTAACATGGAGAACTGTGCTCAATGACTCTCGATATTCAGTCCGGGTTGCACAGAGCCTGTGACCAAGTACCCGGGAGTTTCCTTTTGGGCTCAGCAGTCCAACCCCCATTTCCCCTATTCAGTGACAAGACACCAATCAGACCATCATGCATACCATACACCTTATTTGCAGTAGAATGCAGGTAAAAAGGTGGATGGAAAACAAATACATCATAACCTAGATCAAACAAAGCTTCAGCATTCAGAAGGATGCACTCAGTAATCAAAGATGAAACCGTTGTTATTAACACCTAATTCGTAGAACTATCAAAGGCTGGCAGCTCTAGACTAGAAATATCGTCCCAGTTGTGCCCACGCAATTCCGGGATGAGCTGAAATAAATGGAATAACTAGGTACGATTCAGGAAGGGGCTGGTTTGGGAGGATTCAAGTTCTACTATCTTGACACATTTGGAAAATGCACAACTCTCACTAAACTCATAGTGCCACCTCTCATTTATCAAGAACGTGCTTACTGCCTCAACATACGAGTGCCAGGATCAGTGGGTCAGTTTAGACCCAGGAAGGCCCTGACTTCCTTCATGTACAGAGGCAGAAGTTAGTGAGTGTGTCTGTACATGAGTCTGTTTATTATGTTCACTGTCCTGATTCCCCCGCAGGGTGTGCATCCCAAGAACCCATTGGGGATTTACCCTTCGCACTGACATAAGGGCAAGATTTTTCCGTCACAGGGACTCCAAAAGTACCACTTGTCTCTTGACTCATCCAGCAGTGTTTTGGTAATTAGGTTTCTGGTGCTTGTTAATCTGTTTAGAATCACATGCTGTGAATATAGTCGGACATCCATTGGTAACCGCAGAGTATTGCATCTTGTCTTTCGAGAATCGAAAGGGGACGTCGACATGGGCGTGCCTGTAACACTATCCCTAACGTGACGTGTAGTGTACCTAAAATCCCTCACGCATCGAGGTCCCTCAGATAGTTTTTTTCCGCCCAGTTTACTGGTCGCCTTATGTGGAGCTCTTCAAGAGACATTGCTATGTTGTTATATTTATCGACCCCTGGTCGTTTTATCTTATCTTACCGTCCCTTCCCTCGACAGCTGTTTCCTGATCTCCGCCAAAGCCTGCTACTACAGACGTTCAACAGCAGTTGATCCGGTCAGAGCTGCCGAACACGTGGCCCGGCCTTCTGGCCAGCCAACACAGTAGGGAGAGTGGGGTTAGGGCGGACATTTCCTTTTTAAGAATGCCTTTCCCTTTACTCTCTCTTTGTTCCCTTGGTCCTTGTTGCGACTGTGTTATTCCTGCGCTATGGACTCCATTGAGATTTTGTCATGCAAGGCGAAATTCCTGTGGAAAGACAAACACCTTAAGTGTAATAGGTGTCTTCCCCTTAAACACAACGTGCGGCTTGTAAGCTTTGCATTGCAAGACCTTAAAGGAGCGGCATGTTAAGCGGTGGGCGGCCTACGGAATGTAGCAGGCCGGGAGTAGTTCCCCCCGCCGCCACAACCGCCGAGTGTGACAAAGGGCTTAGTGATGACCAGGGCTCCAATTGGAGGCCATTGACCTCACGGCGGAGCGCTCTCGCTCAGCGCTGTCCGTCCCCGGCCCCACTAGGCACGACGTGAGTCCTGCTATGGGGACTGTACATCCTGGCGACAAGGACGCACACTCTTCCCAGACTAAAGACACAACCCGGTCCGTCTTCGACAAAACAGTCGAAGCATTCCATAGCGCCAACGGCCACCCCGGATAGTTCGGCTCATTATCGGCAGCTCTCCCCGCAACCCCAGGTGCGGCGTGCGTCCGGGCAGTCTAAATCAAAGGGCGCTACCACCAATGTTCAAGCGACCATTGAGACGCATCTGAAGAAGGTGCTGATGCCGCACAAAGCCCCAGTTACGCCGAAAACAACCGCGCAACCGCCGGCCCAGTTCAAGCACTTTCCTGTTACACCAAGTATTACCAAAAGCATCGCTAAGATCGTTTCAGCAGCAAATCAAGGACAACGGTTGATGGACTCGTCGAAACCTAAGGATAGGCCTAAGGACACATCCGAAGACACGCTACAACCATCGGAACCTCGAAAATACTTTTCAGAGGGCCGTGTCTCTTTCTTCGATGTTAAGCGTAAAATCTCAACATTCTAGAGAAGATCTGCTAGAAGAACCTTTTCCACTCCTAGGCTCCTCTGGCTCCTCATTATGGGCCAGGGAGAAGTTTGAGGGGTGTATGAATAGGTTAGAGAGATTTGTGGATTTTTCAGAGAAGTTCACACCCAAAATGCCTTGAGAGGAGAGCATTTTTTCTCTTGTGGCAAGATTTCAAAAGACCTTTCATTCCTTTCAGGAGGAAGAGTCTTATGACCTCACTGATGATGAGATCCCTACAGACCAATTCATTCAAAATGAATACCCCTTTGGGGACCCTGTGGGTGATCCCATTGACTCCACAGAGGGTTGGGTTGACGACCCCGGCCAGCCAGTCGACCCTCAGCCTTGGGCATCACCTAACCCAGCACCGGAACCTGATGCCCTGTGCATGGATTCCCCCCCTACCACACCTGCTCGACAGGCCTCCCCAGTTGACGACAAGATGGCGTTTAACGCTATCTTAAGGAGGGCAGCGGAACATTTCCAGATTGCTACTCAGGAAGCTGTAGCAGAGGCTGATTTTGTCGAGGACATCTTAAAAGAAAAGCCACCTGCCAGCCAAGCTGTTGCATTGCTGAATTCAATCAATAAACGCTTGGCTCCTTCATTGTTGACTCCTGCCCTAACAAGGGCTGTCAATCCTTGAGTCAAAAAACAGTTTTGCCCTTCCCCTTCTGATCCCGTCTACATCAGGGGACATGCTACTCCAGATTCCCTGGTGGTAACTACAGCCAGAAAGCGGCCGGGGGTCCCCCTGTCCACAGGGGAAGCGTCCCCTGACAAGGAGTGCAAAAGGTTCTACGCACTGGAGAAAAGATTCACAACTGCTGCAGCATTTTCCACTCGCATAGCTAACAACACCACTTTGTTGGCTAGCTATTCAGACGTACAATGGTACATGCTACGAGAGGGCCTTCAAGAAGTCCCTAAACCGTTGCGGGCTTGCCTGCTTTCCATTGTAGCTGAGGGCAAACAGGTTAATCACAGTATTCTCAAAAATACTTTGGATACGGCAGAAACAGCTCGCAGGACCTTAGCACAAGGTACCCTCTTAAAGAGGCATGACTGGTTACGAAACTCTGGTTTCAAACCAGAAACCCAAGCTTCATTGATAAATAAGCCAGTGGACGAAACCATTCATTTGGAAAAGCTGTTGATGAGGCACTTGAAAAAGCTAAGAAGGAACACAACACCCTCAAGACCCTGGATCAAATCTCCCAGAGGCCTTCCCAAAGAAGAAGGGGCAGTTCGGGATGTTCCGTTCGTGACTAATCTCGCTTCCCTCACAACCATTATGGCTCTGGAAATAACTGGTCCTCGTCTCAGGGTACCAGCTACGCCACCCGTATCCCCCTAGAGGTCAACAATGTGGAAAAGGAAGGGGCCGCAATTCCACCCCTAAAGACTCCCCAGCCTCAGGTTAGAAGTGACCAGCAGATCAGGGGATAACAGACTAGTGGGTACTCAAGACCCTTGCCCACGGGTACTACATATAATTCTGCCGAACCCCCCCAATTCAGACCTCCACAATCAAGACGTCTGACGCTGGAAAACCTGTGCATCCTGTTGCAACAGGTCGAGACGCTGCAGGAAAATGGCGCCATAGAAGTCGTACGTCTTCTACAGGTAAACAAGGGTATTTATTCAGTGTACTTCCTTGTACCCAAAAAAGGATCTAACCATTGTGCCCTATAGTAGATCTGCGCCCAGCAACCAAATTTGTCAAACCTCAAATGTTTTGTATGGTCACTCTGCAGGAAGTAATTCCCCTGATCACACAGGGAGACTACATGGCAACATTGGACATGAAAGATGCATACTTTCATATTTCAATGTTGTCGGCGCGAAAATACCTCAGATTTATGATAGCATGCAAACACTAGCATTTCAAAATACTACCCTTCGGCATTGCCTCAGCACCGAGGGTATTTACAAAGGTAGTGGCAGCGGCACACCTGGGCAGGCTATCCATCCCCTTTTATCCTTACCTCAACGACTGGCTTATAACAAGGAATTCCTACGGAACATGCCTGTCAAACACCCAAAAGACGATCTACCTCTTATTCAGCCTGGGATTCTCCATCAACGAGAAGAAATCCAGCTTAGACCCCAGTCAAGTCAAGCAGTTCTTAGGGGGCTCTAATTTGAACAAAGGACAGCCCTGTCTTCCCCTCTAACGAGAGGGTCCAAAACATGTTTCAAATACCTCATTATGTAGCCAGTCCGGGCGGTGACCGTACGCAAGGCTATGCGACTGTTATGAATGATGGCGTTTATTTGGTTCCTCACGCGTGGTTGTGCATGCGTCCAATGCAAGAGTGGCTCAACAGCCAGTGGTGTCAGGCCAGTGGACAATGGGACGATCTAGTGGTTGTCTCACCAGCCCTCGTTCTCTCTCTGCAGTGGTGGTCGAGGGAAAACCTCTTGAAGGGAAAGTCCTTCACCCCCACAGTAGAAGCCTCTCTCACGACAGACGCATCTCTCACGGGGTGGGGGGCTCACCTTCTTCAGCAGACGGCGCACAGCATTTGGTCCCCAGAAGTAGCATCCAACCACTTAGATCTGTTGGAGCTGTTAGCAATATTCAAAGCTCTGAAAGCCTCTCCGGCACAGCTGCAGGGAAAGACGGTCCTGATCCTCACAGACAGCACCACATCCATGTACTATCTGAACAAACAAGGAGGCACTCACTCTCCAGGGATGTCCAAACTGTCCCAGAACATTTGGAAATGTGCTCTCAAACACATGTTCCTGTTGTCACAACATGTTCCAGGGGAACTCAATCTTCTGGCAGACTTACTCAGCAGAAATGTCCCGCTACCCATGGAGTACGAATGGCGATTACACGAAGAAATTGTCTCCAACGTTTTCGCAGAATGGGGCTTCCCAGAGATCGACCTGTTCGCAACTCTGTAGAACTCTCAATGCCAAGATTACGCCTCCAGGTACCCTCAGAACCGTTCCAAGGGGAACGGTATCTGGATCACATGGTCACGGAAACTTGTTTACGCTCCCCCCGCCCCCGACTCCCCTACTCAACAAGATCGTGAACAAGGTGCACCAGGAACCAGTCACTATGATATTGGTGGCCCCAATGTGGGCTTGCCAACCCTGGTTCGCTCACCTGATGGAGATGTCTCTCTCCCGCCCAGTGAAACTTCCTTGCCCATACAACATTTTATCTCAGGACAGGGGAGAAACACTTCACCTGTGCCTGCAAACTCTGAATTTAGCAGCCTGGCTCCTGAGGTCATAGAGTTTGGGTACCTCCAACTCCCTCAGAGATGCATGGACATACTTAGAGAGGCAAGGAAACCTAACGCCCAATAATGCTACTCTAGTAAGTGGAAGCGCTTTGTCATCTGGTGCAATTCCAGGAGCATCAATCCCATTGACTGCTCTCCTACCCACATTGTGTTGTACCTGACTCATTTACTAGACTCAGGCCTGGTTTTTAACTCACTAAAGGTTCACTTAGCTGCTCTTTCAGCCTACACTACATCATAACAGAAGGTGTCATGGTGGCAGATACCAGTTATTAAGGCTTTCATTGAGGGAGTGAAGAGAATTCCCTCACCCCCATTTCTAACCCAGCTCCTGGATGGGACTGAAATGTGGTATTGACTAGACTTATGGGGTCTCCTTTCGAGCCCATGCATAAAGCTAGTCTTAAGGATCTTACCTACAAGACCGCCTTCTTAATAGCCATTACTTCCATTAGAAGACTCAGTGAACTACAGGCCCTCTCAGTTCTAGACGCCTTTGTTACAGTTCACAGAGATAAGGTGGTTTTGCGCACTCACCCTAGGTTTGCGCCTAAATTCATTTCAAAGTTCCATGTGAACCAGTCCATAGAACTACCAACCTTCATCCAGAACCCCTCCCAACATGGCGTAAAGAGGCCTGCACACACTAGATGTACGCAGGGCAGTCATGTTTTACCTGGAAAGAACTCAACCACTAAGAAAGACAAACCAGTTTTTCTTTTCAGTGGCAGCGGTTAGAGAGGGAGACCCTGTCTACAAATCTACTATCTCAAGGTGGATTGTCAAATGCATCACACTCTTTTACACTCTTGCTAAGAAAGAACTGCCCTTCAAGCCTAGAGCACACTCTATTCGAGGCGCAGGGGCTTCCATAGCATTCATTGCAAATGTTCCCCTAGAGTCCATTTGCAAAGCGGCAACCTGGAGTTCTGTACACACCTTTACAAAACACTATTGCCTAGACACTCATTCTAGGTCTGATTCTCAGGTGGGACAAGCAGTACTAAGACATCTTTTCACTACTGTTCCTTCTCACAACCCACCTCCAACTCCGGGTACTGCTCGCTAGTCTGTGCACAGCATGTGATTCTAAGCAGATTAACATGCATCAGAAGACAATGCATTACTTCCCGTAAAAGCATTTCTGATGGTTGTATCTGCTTAGATTCACATGCGCTCACCCTTCCTCCCCGCTCGGATGGGAGGAACATGGACATCTACTGCTTTTTTCTCTTTTCTGTACTCACTCACAATAGTCATAAGGCTCCCTCACGGCAGAAAAAATACCATCAGAGGGACCTCGATGTGTGGGGGATTTTGGGTACACTACACGTCACTTTAGGGATAGTGATACAGGCACGCCCATGTCGACGTCAAGACAAGATGCAATACTCTGCGGTTACCACTGGATGTCGGACCATATGCACAGCATGTGAATCTAAGCAGATACAATCATCAGAAATGCTTTTACGGTAAGTAATGCATGTCATTTACCCGCTTTAAGTTCATCACTGTGCTGATCAAGTTGTTTTAGGACCACAGGAATAGAAGTAGTAGGGGCCTTTGCCTTACATACAGTGTGCTCCTGCACCGGTTTGATGCAGCATCTCTTTTTCCTCCTCAGAGACCTATTCTGGCTCTTTAGCAGTGATCGTTCAATATCTAAGCCCTCCGTTGCTTGCTCTCTTGACCCTGCCATGACCCTTAAAGAGGGGCCTTGCAAGACCACCGGATGTGCCTTCTTCGTGGACTTTACAATTTGGCCATGCGGGATCCGACCACCATTGGTTAGGGCCTCCCTACAACTCTGATGGTAATTGCCCCATCTGAGTATAAAGGGGAGAAATTCCAGTAGGGTCGCGGGGCAAATGGTCTGGCTTCAAATGGTCCCTGATAGCCTCCGGAATCTCAGGCATAAAATGTTTAATTGCCAGATTATCCTCGGCAAGTTTAGAACATAAAACAATTAGCGCATCCAGTTTAGCAACTATCGTTTCCAAGGAGGCTTCTAAGGAGCCGTGAGCCCGGACCATGGGGCACTTAGAATTTTCTTCCAGGGCAAATTCTGATTCTCCCTCATCACTGTCAGAGTAATAGGAAAACTCAGGTGTGACCAATTGGTCCACGTTGGGTGTGGCAGATAGATTGGTGCTTCTCAGATTAGGGAAGCTGGAGTTTTGTGGGCCAAGTGAATTTTGCTTCAAATTGAAGCAGTGATTTAACAAAGACTCGTCGTCAATCCAGAACGAGCTTTGTAATAGACTAACAGGATGTATGTCACATTTACCCAAGACGGCTTTCCCAGCCGTCTCATTTCCCAGTTTGATTGTAGGAGTTTTATTTTCAAAGTATTCAGTCAATTTCTATTGGGTGGGGACTAAAGTGGCACATGTAGCCTGCTTCGCTTTCTTGGATTGTTGATTTAGCAATTTAATGGTAGCAGCAGGCAGGGGACTGCGCCCACGTTTGGTTGCTCGGGACGCTGTCCTCCTGAGGACTGGTTTAGAGGGTTTGGTTGAATTACGTTTCCCCATGATATTAGCACCCGTGGGTCAGTGCATGAAGGAGATCAGAACTTAGCTTGTACACAAAATTCGTTGTATCAATGATGTAGAAAGTTCCCAATTTCGGCTTACCGAGGGGTTAGGGAGTAACTAACAACCAAGTGCCCCAGGCTCAGAGCGCAGCTCACTGTATTTGTCCGGGAAGAAAATATCTCTTGTCTCACCGCTCTGGGAGTCCTGCAGCATCTGCTGATAACTGCAGTCACTCTGCAGTAACTCCACAGCGCTCTGCGCTGCAAATCAGTATTTGAAAGGATACTCCGCCTTGAAGGTAATGCTCAGGGGAGAAAGACCGCTCACAGTCCAACAACCTTTCCAGCTGATAACGGCAGTCACTCTGCCATCACGTATGCTAGACGGAGCTCTCCCTGTGTTATATACAAATGTATCTTCCATTGTATGAAATATTTGAACTTCCAAATACTTATACGATTCCCCTTCCCATTTAAGACCCCAATCTGGCAGATCGCTCCATTGACTCTTCCACAATGCCGGCAAGGGGAACAGTATTGAACCAGACAACTTCCTAAAGTTGTCCAGGAATCACCAATACCATGGGGTCATTCACCAAAGGGTTATTTAGATACAATAATACATTGTCTGCATAGAGTGATACATTATGCAGCACCCCCCTACTTGTATCCCTGGCTCCCCTTTATATATCATGAAGTATCCAGCTAGCATTTCCAATGCTAATGAGAACAAAATGGGGGACACCGGACAACCCTGGCGGGTGCCTCTTTCTAGCTCCCATGTGGAAGACGCCCAGCCGCCAGTCCTCAGCCATGTCATGGGACCAGTGTATAGGAGTTTCAACCAACTCTGTATTTCCGCCCAAAGGCCTCCAAAACCTTAAATAACCAAGCCCTCTCCACAGATTCAACACCTTTGACCCCATCCATTGATGCAATGGCCAATTCCTGCCCCAACTCTCGTACCTGGTCTATAACATGATGTAATCTGCACGGGTACATGGTCGTATTGCGCCCCTCTATGAAGCCACACTGGTCCGGATGTAACCAACCAGCACCACCTACTTTACCTGGCCTCTTAGTAGGCAAAATAGGAGTATTACACGGGCTGTGGGTTGGGACAATAATACCTTGCTGGAGAAGGGATTCTATCACAGGACAAATACTGCCTCTTCAGCCTTTTGGGACATGGGATACTGCGGTACACAGGGCAAGAGCATGGGTTGACCATCATTTGATTGGGACCCGGTCTAACAGCTCCAGCTGTGCACAGGAGGTGGCAGGCCGGTACTTGGAGTCCAAATGGGTAATCTCCTGTAATACTGCCAGCACCTCGTGCTCCTTGTGAGCCGGAATTTCAAGATACATACCATCTGGGGAATATTAAATAGAGCAGCCTTTTAATTGGGAACTATTGACCCAGCGCTATTGTATGGCCTACACATGGCTTCTGTGACCTTGCGCCTATGTATGGATACCATGCAGGGCTTGCTCTGGAAATATTTGCTGGGGCTCTCTGGTTCTATTCCCAATGCAATCATTCGACATGAGTTGAACTTGATTTCCCTTAATGCCAGATTGCAGTGGAAATAGCTGTCGACTTTCCACAAGTGTTTGTCCCCTCAGCTAAATTCCCTTCATGCTAATTTCCACCTGATTCTGGTAAATTGCTCTGTAAAATCTGTGACTTTATTTAGGGATCAGATGCATACTTTGCTGGAGCGAATTGGGTCATCTGAGTTGGAATTGTTCGGTAATCCCGAGGCGGTAAAATCTAAAATCTTCAGGGATAACTGGAGAATGACTGTGGAAGCCTTGGCTACATATTCATCCTATCAGGAATATGCTAGGTTTCCTCGCATGGTGGGTGATTTGTTGGAACATCTTAAATGCTTCCCATGTCAAAAGGCAAGTACTACGTATTTGTGATTCAGACTTACCCAAATCTTTCTACTAGTAGTACGGAAACTTTAAAACATTGGATTATGGACGGCCATTCTCTAACTTCGAAAAGATTGGTTTCCTTTGATAAGGAATGGGACTTTTTCCTCTGACTGCTCAGATGTTCTGGTCGAGACTCATGTGGGGTGAGACTGTGTCCCTATTTCTTGCACTTGTTTGTTTCTTACATTCTATTGATTCTACTTAAGATGTATGTATTTTAATTGGATAGGAAATGTATAAATTGCACCTTTCTTTTTAATGTTTTGTACCAATTTGTGTAAGGTTTTCTGTAAATGAAATCACAATAAAAAATTAAAAAAGAGCCGCTCAATTTATATAAAAAGTCTAATCCAAACAAATTTACTGGGAAACAAGGGCTCAGCAAAAGAGAATGTTGGTCGTAAATGGGACCCCTCGTTACCTTGAGCAGAGTGGACACCGGATGAGGGATTGGAGTCCCTCCTCTGCCCATCACGTTAACTACCTCAGCAGAATGCTTTGTTCGTGAAATGCAGAAGCTTTGAAAAGTGGAGCGTGATGCCCCAGTGCCAACCTTCTAACTTGCAACAATACGGTTTGTTAAGGATTTCAATCAGGCAACACGCACACCTTGGTCTCGGCCTAGTATGTAGCGCCTAACTGAAGTGCTTTCCTCCTTATTTATGTGGATTCCATTTTGGGATGATACACCACACATATCACACCCCCTTTTCAAATACCCCAGGTCACAATGGACCATGAACCAGGCTGATTGGTAAAATACAATATTTATTTATTTATTTATTTATTTAAAATTCTAAAGAAATCACTCACTTTTAATATAGGGCAGCAATCACCAATGGAATGATAGTTACAAATGAGAATGTGGGCAATGCACTGGGTTTGACTTTTTAGTGGAGTTACATGCACAGCGCAGCAGAATAGGAGCACTTTTGATTTCGGACAGATAGCACCCAAGATAGAAGTTCCCCCTGCATTATTCCCTTAACCCAAAAATAATCAATTCTGGATATAAGGAAGCAGCAGGTGATCATGAATAAGAAGCTAAAAACAGAATTCAAATCCGACCTTCCCATCCCAAATAAGAGTGAAAAACAGATTTTTGAAACCCTTGCAATGTTAAAAAGGACACTCGGAAATGGATGAATAAAATAATGAATGTGTGCAAAAACCTTGAATCAAATACAGTTCTTCACTCAAGCAACAATGTAAAGCTACAAACAATCACAAGCAATGGATTCGCAAGAGCATACAGTTCGAAAAATGAATGGAAGATTTAAAACAGTTTACAATCAAAATAACACGTTGGAAACTTAGCAAATATTTCTGTTTCCCGTGTAAATGTACTAAAACGGTTTCTTTGAAAAACAGGTGAAATATGTGTTTTTTAGGTAGGTAGATAGCTGTATATCACAGGTATAATCTGTAAGTGAAATTAAGTCTCCAGCTGGTAAATTGAATGAGTTATGCAAGATCTAAGAGGGTGCACTTCGAGTAAATGAAGGCGCGAGAAAGGAAAGAACATCAGTTGTGACTAGAATAGTTTTACTCTACACTAGAGTATTCAGGGTAGGCCACCAAAGAGGGACACAGAAAGGTCCAGGGTTGATTTGCGAGTTCAACCCCCTCGCCCCAGCCCCCACCCTGGCGGAACCAGTCCGATCACTCGGAATAGGATTAATGGCTCAGGATTTCACAAGACAAAATTACTACAGAGATGGCGCTGGCACTAGAAATCAAGGGCAGGGTGCAAGAATTATTTTGACAGTTTGAACAAGGTATCAGGATAAGGATAGGGTGACCTAGAGAGTGGGATGAGAACAAAGGCAAGATAGGCAATGGGTTTAGATAGGGTGGCAATTGATACTCACAGTCCACTTTTTAGTTTTTGGATTTTGGACAGTCAACGGTTCTGGTCCCTACACGGCAGGGTGCCTGGCAAACAGCTGGACAGTTCTGGTTACCGGATAGCACTTCTGAACAGCATGCAATGAGTGGCAGCAAGCCAGGCTGGATCAGGATGCCAAAGGTACCACAGTTTTCCCCTGGTTAATGGGACATTTAGTGTGTTTTTTTATATTGTAGGCCTTGCTGGGAATGGGATCAGTACTGTCTGTGTGCTTCAGTGGCCCATGGAGTAGGATCAGCAATGCTTGGCCTTGTAGTTGGAGTCTGGATCTGGAAGATGACGGGTACAGGAACACAGAACAGGAAATCGGGAAGAGTGTGAGAGTCTTGTCAGGGACCCTTATTTATAGTGCATAATGACATCATTAAAGTATAGGCTGGGCAGGGATAACTAAGCACGCCCCTAAACTAAAAACTCCCCCATTTACTTAAACAAGTGCAGGGACCCTTTGGCAATCCTAAACATCGGTCGATAACCCTGGCGGTGGAGGTGGAACCCTTGCCATTTCCCATGGCACGGTTGGCCACCTGCCTCGACCATTGTACTGAGACTGATGGGGAAACTTGGCTTTCCAGTGTCCGTACTCTTTACAATAATTGAATTGTTCGCTATATGTGTTGGTGTAATACCTTCCAGCAGTTTGCCCTGGCCCGACCGACTGCGGTGCTCCTCTACCTCTTCCCCATCCTCGCCCACCCAGATCTGGGGGCAAAGCCCTCCCCTTCCCTCTGGAGGTTGCAAAATCTGTATTTGCAATGCCATTAACTTGGCTTCAGTAGTATCTTTTTGCCTCTCAACCTTCTGATGAAAATGCTGTGTGGCCAACAAAACATCCACTAATGACGGGAAGATGACGCGTACAGGAACGCAGCGCAGGAAATCAGGAAGAGTGTGTGTGTCTAGAGTCTTGTCAGGGACCCTTATTTATAGTGCATAATGACATCATCAAAGTATAGGCTGGGCAGGGTTAACTAAGCACGCCCCTAAACTTTGGATTGGATAGGGGTGCTAATCTCCGCCTTGCTCTCAACTGGTTGGATTTCCAAGGGAATTATGTCAGATTTATGAGGTGAGTTTTACAATGTCCAAAAACTCCCCCATTTACTTAAAATCCGATTTGCCAAAAACATACATTTACACCATTGCAATCTCTTGGCAAATTATATACATAGGTTACATATTTTGTGCAGCACATATCCGTCCAATCCTCCAGTCTGTGGGACCTTGTTTCGCCCTTCTGATACATTTTTGCAATTTTGAACATGAAAGATTCGGCCTAAAATTCCGCACCTTTATGCACAAATGCAAATTATCCTAAGGAATGTATGTACAAAATGTTATGTTTGCAACATTGATACTTTTCGATTTATCTTCAATACTTTGCCCTTTCTATTCCCAAGGTGGCAATGAGTTCTATCATGTCTCAAAAGAAAGCACAAAAAATCACTTTTAAACTGTGACATTCTTACAATTTTTCAAAGTCTTGCTGCAGATATTGGAGTCTTTAAAGTTTATTCCTGAAATAGCCTTTGTGAACAAATGGCAGTTCCTTTTGTCCCTGGGTCATTTCTTTTTCTATAACTTCAACTGCTGCCAACTGTCATTTCCTTCAGAGCATGGTGGGGGTTTCTCCCTTGATTGAAGTTATATTGCCCCTTCACACCTCAGGCTTCCTTCCCTGGGAGCTTCATTGTCAGGGTCCCAGCAGAGACGAAAGTCTGTTCAACCCTGTAATTATCAGGCAGCTTTCAGTATCTGCTGAGAGAGAGCCCTCCTTTCGGTGCCACCCCTCCAAGCAGAAAACCGGTTTTTCAACTTGCAACTCTAGCCATCATTGTTTTAACCTTTCATTTCTGATCTTAGATCCAGAATTAAAGCAAGCCGGTTGCATAAAATAACCCATGTTATCTCACAAGCAACAAACCCCTTCATATTGCCAAAAACTAGCAGCTTTTCATTCACCAATGTACTGTTCCAACACACAGGCATTTGTTTTTCTTTAGTTTGCAAAAGCCAATTTTTTTACATGTGGTGCAGCTGGCCTTCCTTTTCAAATTAAACTTTTCATCTCATGCAGATTCACACACTGTCTGCAGCTATAGTTATTCTCCTGAAGTGCTGAAGTTGGTCTGAAACACGGATACATTGAAACAAGCATGGCTCAGCTAGTTAGAGTCCCGCTCTGAACAGCTGAGTTTTGGATACTTTTGCAAAGAAAATGACAGCGTTTCCCGTGTGAGTAAAAGTAAGGTTCCTGGTTGATTTTTTTTTTTTGGTTTGACTGGGCTTGCCAATTTAGAATCCTGCCTTGTCTTGCTGAGACACAGTGAAACACACAGGGCTTGGTAGGGCTTATTATTCACAGTGGCTTTAAGGAACAGAGAGAATTAGCGTCAAAGACGCATTTTTTTAAAGGTGAGAAAGGGTTTCTTTTCAATTGATATTTTGGCTTCTTCAGCAAACCAACGCTGCTTTTTCCACTTTCTTCCTTTTGTTTATGTGGGAACCCACTGGCAAGCTCCTTCAATGTGCCCCCTGGTTCCATCCTGCTTGATGTGTGCTTGGTAGGACAGTGCAGCCATTTTTATTGTTGTTGCAAAACGCAGTTTTGAGCCATGGCGCTCACAGGAGCCAGCGCAACCCGTTTGCGGTTGTTTCTACACGAATGCAGCTTAGTGATGTGGGTCAATATATCCCACACAGTCCACATACGAGGCAGTAGGATGAATCGAACTAAGCGGTGCAACAAGTGCAGGGACCCTTTGGCAATCCTAAACATTGGTCGATAACACTGGTGGTGGAGGTGGAACTCTTGCCATTTCCCATGGCACGGTTGGCCGCCTGCCTCGACCATTGTACTGAGACTGATGTGGAAACTTGGCTTTCCAGTGTCCGTACTCTTTACAATAGTTGCATTGTTCGCTATATGTGTTGGTGTAATACCTTCCAGCAGTTTGCCTTGGCCCGACCGACTGCGGTGCTTCTCTACCTCTTCCCCATCCTCGCCCACCCAGATCTGGGGGCAAAGCCCTCCCCTTCCCTCTGGAGGTTGCAAAATCTGTATTTGCAATGCCATTAACTTGGCTTCAGTAGTATATTTTTGCTTCTCAACCTTCTGATGAAAACGCTGTGTGGCCAACAAAAATCCACTAATGACTTTCTTTCCCAACCTGTCAACCCTGGCTTATGACACTTTGGGTTGCAATCCCATCACATACTGGGCCACCACAGCTTGCTTTCCTACCAGTACGCAATCTAGAATACTGTTCAAAACTTCTCTTTAAATGTTCTAGATATTCCGCCGGATTTTCTCCCTTAGCTTGCTTACATGCATATATGACCCATCTGTCATTGGAGGATGCATTTGAATAATAGTTTGCACCAGCCCATCAGTAAATGCTTTCAAATCCTTAGCAGTAGCTGGTTCTTCAGCTGGACAATATGCGTGTACTTTAAGCAAAGTGAACGTATCTGTGGGCAATACCGCTCCTAGCAACTGATTCAGATCAACACATGTGGGGTGATAACAGTCAATAATGACCTGCAATTCCTCCTGAAATTTAGCAGGGTCTTCTTGTATCTTTGTAAAGATTTGAACAATGTTAAACAAATCAGTAAGGGACGGAGCTGTTGTGGTGCACGATAGAGGGCAGCTGGGTGACAAATGTGTTTCAGATGGTACGAGCAGTATGGAAAAAGCTTCTCGGGGAGGATGCATGTCGCAGGATTATATAGTCCAGATCGGCCATGGAGTGCGGACCCGAAGCTACGACAGGTAATTGGGAGGGTAGGGGTTGTGTGCTTGAGGGAAAAGGGATGCCGGACAGTGGGGGATCTGTGTGAGGGAGGAAGACTGATGCCGTTTGCAGAGTGGAATGCACCGTACGGGATTTCAAAGGGACATTTTTTAACATAGGGGGTGATGACCAAGCGGCTAGCTGCAATATGGGGCGAAGATACCCAAGGAGCCGAGCACGAGTCCATTGATGCAAGTGATGCTCGATCACGGTGGAGGTGGGGCCAAAATCTCCCGCATTTACCAGGCAGTGAACAGTGAGACCCCCCTGAAGGACCTGTAGGCAAAGAGAAAGTGGCAAAGGGATGGGGACTGTCAGATATCTGAGAGGAGTGGATGAAGATTTGGGAGCAGGTTCGCAAGGTCTCGAGAAACGCTTGGTTTCAACTCATTCAGTTCAACATACTGCATAGTTTGTGACCCCCGACTAAACTTCATGCTATGAATGACACCCTTAGTCAAGATTGCCTGCATTGTGGGTTGGGACCGTCGGGGCATTGGAACATGATCTAGGAATGCACGGCTATTGTACGCTATTGGGGAGCAGTTATGGCTAAGATTGAGTTGTTAGGCTCCAGTTTTGAATGTGGCCCGAAGGTGTGTTTATGGCCTATGACGCCAGGGGGGAAGCAACACAAATCGCGAAATCGGCTGGCCCAGTTTCTGTTGATATTTGCCTGCCAGCGGATAACCCTTGCCTGGAAGAAACCCAGGGACAATCTGTAGTGCAATGGATGGTGGATGTCTGCAGGTGAGCGATGGCAAAGTTAGAGATCTTGCAGACAGTCACGACCCGGAGCAGGAGGAAGGGATCACGGTAGACTGGAGCCCAGGCCTCCGGGTACCAGTACCGGGCCTTTTTACGCATGATAATCTTGTAAATACGACAGCTTTGTTATTTTCCTGTGTACATTTACACACACTTTTAAAGCAGAGGGCAGTGCAAAGGTCAGGCTATTTGACAGAAACCACAAGGCTTCTTTTGATGTAATTGCAAGCCATCGAAACAGAATGTATTTCACTGAATCCTTTAAAAAAAAAAGGAACTGCACACTGTGAATAAAGGAATGGTTTCTTTCCATTCAACTTCTGCTCTGTTGCTGCTCATGGAGCAAACATAAGCACTGTGCATATTTAGTTTCCTAGCATTTTAGGATCGTAAAATTAATAAGATGGAAAACTAAGTTGCAATTGAGAATTCATATTTTGTAACAAATTATGCTTGTATTGCAATGAAAGCAAACCAGTATTGCACAATTGTATTTTAGAGTTGTGCTGTGTGCATAATCTTGCGGAGGCAAATCATGTTTACACTATTAATTTAATTTACACTGTAATTATAAAAACATGGTGTAAAACGATGAGTATGCATGATCTAGTTTACATCCATTCAATCTTGCAGTCAATGGGGTACATGACTATAAATGGTCAGTGGCAGCAGAGTCTTTGCCCAAGGGTCAGTGATTGTCATTACACCAATCACAGGTGCTCTAGCCTCTCAAATCTTCAAGACTACAGCTAAAACATCCAACACCTGACTCTCCTGGAAGTGTAAGCGCTGTTCAAAAACAAACAAATGAAAGTTACATTTGTAATTGAAATAGAAACTCAGCAAAACCTGTCCCTGTGATAATCCAGGTAGGTATTTAACTTAATGTTGCGCTTCATACATGGTTCCTCCAACATGTAGGCACTGTGATTATTGTACCTCAGTCAATACTCAGTTAACCGACCTCTGAAGGATGTTATCCAATAAGATAGCTCAGCTGGTTGAGCACTTGTTGCTGCGATATGTGTGTGATCTGTAGGTTGCAGGTTTGAATCCCAGCAAGGCCAACTCAGCCTTTCATCCTTTCAAGGTTGATAAAGGAGTACCGACTTCGGTTTGGTGATATTTGTGATAAATATGTTCTATGTACAGCGCTTTGCCGAAAGCATTATATAAATGAGCATTTGACCGTGAGATTAGATATAGAATTGAGCATGGATTCCTTGCCTCGCTGCACTGTTGTATCATAACACTGGCATACCATTAGGTAGTAATAACTCCAGGAAAAGAGGACTCCGTAAACATCAAAAGACAATTCTGCTATCGAACCTCAAAATACACAATACCATTCATGCTTGCTTTACTATGTAATTGGCTAGGTTTTTGTGTTCTCAACATTTTAAATATATACAGGAGAGATGAAATGGCCAGACCTTAGAGAAACAAATGAAAGGTGTATTCTTCCACAATGCAGAAAGCTGCTGCATAGTAATGATTTCCATACAGTTTTTGCACACGTCGGCTGGATGTCGCATGTCTCTCTTGCAAAGGAGAAAAGTCATTTTTACTCTCAAAGTTACAAAATAGGAAGTAAAATACTCCCACCTCAAAATCTTATCTGGAGCACTGCTGGAGCCAGATGCTGAATGAGCTGCGTTCCTCTGCATATTTGCAGCCTCCATGAAAGGCGGGAATGGGGAGGTAAATGGTACAGAGGCGGGTGGGCGGGGTTGGAAGAAGTGGGGTTAGGGGAAAAGGGGGTTGCTTGAGGGACTGGGATGTGAGAGGAATGGAAAGCAAAGGGTTGCTATGCTCTGCACCTGGTTGATTGTTATCATTACTTGATTTTGGGGTTTGTGTACCAGTGGGAACCCGAATAAGTAAATGCACCAGAAGAGAAAGAAGGGAGAGGGGGGCGGGAAAAAGGAGGAGGGCGGCTGCGAGGTGCGGGGTTGTTGTCGATCCGTTCACGCAAAATGCCAATAAAAATACTTTTAAAAAAAAGGAATCGGTAGCACTCCATGGAGCATGTACAGTCACCATAGTATCTCCTCCTCGTGTGAGCTGTCTGAGCTGGAATGTACCAGCAATGGTATTAAGTGTTGTGGTCGCAAACCCTTCAAACGTTCCTGCGTTGGCTCGTATTTTGGGTCTAAATGGGCCTTCCATTGGATACATTGGGGTAGACTGATGATACGTTGGCAGTTGAGTAGAGTCTGGACTAACCAATCGCCTATCAAGTGGTACATTAAGATTAGCCTGATTGTATGTGTCCAAAATATCTTTAGGACTTTCCTTTAACAGGGACTCTACTTGGAGTACAGGATATAATCGTTTGTACTTCGTTTTATGGGTCAGTACCTGCAGGTTTGACTGCTCAGTTTTCAAAACGTACCTGCTCCTGGAGCTTCTCTTGAGTGTGCTTCAACACCTGGGTCCTAGATTCAGCCGTCTTTTATTAGCTTTGGTGGTATACCAGTCGAGATAACTATCCCATTGGCGTTGGTGTGCACATGCACATTTCTTCTCTAGCGCCTTACGCACATTCGTTATCCTGTCTAAATCAAATGTGCCTTCCTGGGGAAAGTGTCTGGGTGACTCTATGCATATTCGTGCCATTTATCCAGCTAGTTACATGCTGTTGTCGAATAGTGAGTAAACATAAAGTGTGCTGGGATTCCTTTAGGAGGAAATGGCACTAGTCTAGGCTGCCCTAAACCCATTCTCTCGGGTTACACGAGGTATGTCTTATTTCAGATCCAGGTCCATTCTTAACTCCATCTGCATCTGGATGAGTCCCGTGGCTGGTGGCGTGGGTACGACTCGTCAGTTTAACCGCTCTACCGCGTCTATCCAAAGGCTCAGGTATCACACCCATCCTCTCTTCTTCTCCAGTACTGAAATTTCAGAAACACCCACAGGTGTTTGTCATATTCCGATGACTGCTGGTTCACAGTTTATATCCCCCATTATGCTACCCACAATGCAAAGCGCTATTCAGCTTTTCAGAGACACAAATGGTTAAAAGAGTCACAGACACGACACTTAATCGGTAGAAACACAGCCTATTCCTGCTCCCGTACTAGAGAAGAGTGTGAAAGAAAAACAGGGTTGCGGCTTGTATTGCACATTTAGGGTTTCCAGTCATGGGGTATAGGTGAAAACACAATAATCATGGGGTTCTCATCCAAACTATTCTCTTCGTGCTCATCCAGAACACATTCACCCTAACCGAGCGGTATTCAATCTGTGGGGCGCGCCTCTCTGGTGGGCCGCAGCCTAATGCCCAGGGGGTTGCGCATCCACAGCCTGAAAAGCTCAGCTAAATAGCTCGGGAGGTGGGCACAGTAAGGAGCCCACAGAGAAAACTGCTGGACAACAGATTAAACAACTACTTTGCAGGTGAGCGCTGCTCTGCGATGTACGGCTGGCTGCTCTCTATTGACTTGTAGATGACTGCGATGCGTTTCGGAATATGCAAACAAAGGAATGCATATTCCAAACGCAGCTTGTAAGATGCTCTGGAGTGACACAACCTGTGCCCCTCATTCTTTGTGTTGACAGCCGTTCAAGTGGGGCAATTTAAAAGTGATGGCTCATTTAACAATCCATTGTTTTTATAGAGTATATGCTTAACATTTCAGTGTTAAGAACTGAACATGGGTCATTTTTATTCACCAGGCCAGCACAAGTATCAGTTAGCTGACCAAACCTATGCAAAAGAGAATTAATGTGCCACACAGAAAAGTTTTAAACTATTTTCGTGTCCCTTTGACACACCAAAACCTTTCTTTTTAATATTACTTTTTAGTTACATATGGCGCATCCCTGGAAAAGTTAACTAGTTTTCTTGCTTACGTATTCTAGTGACTGCTTTGGGACATGGACTAAATGCATCCTCTCAGCATCAAAGGTCTTTTAATTGTCTAAACAAGCGACTGCCTAGCGCACGCACCCAATGGCAGGTCAATGTCACTTGGCACCTTGATTAGTTAAGTGGAGCTCATTGTGTGTCACCATGCAGACAGTAGTCCATGGCAAATCAATGCAGTGATGTGTGCAGCAATGATTTGTACACTGCACGGGTCGCCACCCTGTTGGTTAGGGGTGTCTATGTGGTGCTCCCTTATGTAAAAATGCATGTACCTGTTTTTGCCTGAGGTGCCCAATGTCCATACAAGAGCACACTGGACTGTTTTGTGTATGTGACTCTGACGAGCATGCCATACTGTGGCCACACTTAAACACATAAAGCAATCAAAGAAGTTGCCTCAAATTGTAAATCCACTAGGCCAAACACCCTGTCTACACTGCCACACCATGATTTTCACCAGCTGCAGGCCAGCACTAATAAGAGATGCTAATGCCAGCTCTGTTAGATAAAGCATGGGCCTGCTCTTTTTTTGCCAAAATAACCCCTGAGGCCTGTGCAACGGTGAGGAGGCAGTGGCTGAGGAACTCCGGGCCCTATACCATGCATCAGAAGCCGGTTTTGTTTAAAAAGCTTCATCAGCTTATTACTGGTCAGGCTAAATTTTGAAAGAGGTACAATCCTTTCTGTGTAGCCTTTCTGTGCATTGTTTATCGGGTCTCTCTTGTGAGGTATCCTGACCTGTCTGTAGATCTAATTCCCTAAAGATGTTTCTGTATTGGGGTTGGGTGTGCTCACACTGAGACATCCTAAATTCAGCCCTTCCTCCTCTAAGGCATAGTTTATCATAGCTACCAGGTCGAATGCAGCAGACAGATCGAGACGCAGGAAGATACCCATGTTACCAGAATCTCGAATGATGTCCATCTGGATTTTAAGGTTTACTAGAGGTGGATCTGTGCTGTGCTTGGGCTGGGAAGCCTGATTGTCTGGCTCCTAACAGGTGGTTACTTTCTAGATTCCCTTGGACTTGGGTATAGGATATGTTGTCCACTATTTTCAGAAGGAAAGGGATAGTGGTAATTGGTCGGTAGTTAGTGGGTGTGGAGGGGTCCAGTGATGGTTTCTTAAGAAGTGGGGTTACCCAAGCCGCTTTAATGCTGGCAGGGACAGAAGCATTAATAAAGTGGGTAATGATAGGTACTAACGCAGGGGCACAAAGTTTGACTAGTCGTGCATGGAAGCTGTCACCTTTACAATTAGAAGGTTTCAGGGTGGAGATGGTGTCCTGAACCTGGTCTTGGGAAATAGTATTGAATTTGAATTGGGGGCAATTATTTTGGTGATGGCTTCAGGCTCGATTGAGGGCATACTTTTACCAGCCAGTAGTTTCCTTTCTTTTCTTTAGTATTTTCTCTTGTATAGTAAGGATTTTAGATGCTGGGGCATTTTGTGGATAGTAGTGCACCAGGCGTTGCTAGTGTTAGCCAAGGTGGCGGAGGGGATGGGGGATTCTAGTTCTCTAAGTATACAGAATAGTTATCTAGCATTAGAGGAGGCATTGTTTATGCGAGTATTCAGGGAATTGGCTACTTGGCCTATCATTGCTGATTTGTATGTTTTGTTGGCTACCACACACGAGTTTGTTATGACGGTGGTTGGGGTCTTTTTATGTAAGTGTTCCATTTTTGTGACGGCGAAAGGACAGTAAGCTCTTCATTAAACCAAAAGTTGGTTCGTTTTAAGTTGTGGGGTATTTTGGACGTGAGCGGGGCTACAACATCAATGGTAGATTTCAGGCAAATATGATAGAAAGTGGAGATGCTGTCAGGGTTGGTATTTGATGTTGGGTAGGTCTTGAGGGTATGTATCAGCAAGAATCGGTACACAATTTTCTGCTGTAAATTTGCAGGTGTTTCTCACCGAGCTAGGGCATGGTCTGGTTTGAGGCAGATCCTGAGTTTTCGTGGTCAAAATGTCAAAGCATATTAGGTAGTGATCCGACCAAGTGATTTCAGAAATTGATTCTAGAGTTAAGTTTACATTTAGTGTCAAGATCCAGTCGAGATTCTTCCTTTGGAATGAGTGGGGGAGTTTACGATCGGAGAGAAATGCATTTCTTGGGGGGCCGTGGAGAATGAGGGCTTTGTGGTCCAGATTATCATTATATCCAAGGTTGATGTCACCTAGGATAATAAATTTAGTATTGGGCTTAAGGAGGGAAGTGATGAGTAAGGGGATGTCGGATTCGGGTGGTTGGCGTTATTCGGAGGTCTATAAATGATGAGGAAATTGATGTGGGTTTGCGGTCGGTTGTAAGTTTTAGTAGAAGGAGTTCATAACCTAACACAGAGTCTAGAGGGCAGGATCTGAACTGTAATGTGGATTTGGCTATGAGGGCTACTCCACCTCCTATGGTATCCCGGCAGTCGGCCCTGAGGATAGTTTAGTCAGGGGGGATAGCCAAGGCAAGTAGAGGGCCTGAAGCTTGGTGTACCCAAGTTTCTGTGATGTCTAAGAAGTAAAGATCTTGGTCGAGGAGTAAGTCATGTATGTTGATAGCATGTGCTCCTAATGATCGTGCATTTATAAGTGCGCTTTTGAGGTTGGATTTGGGAACTGATGGAGGCGATGAGAGCTCTGTGAGAGGAGTAGAGGGTGTATTGGGGGTGGCTTCCTTAAGCAGTTTGCAGTCCTGGTGAAGCTGAAATGTGGCAAGGGGAGTAAGTGGTAATGGACCAGAGGTACAAAGGGGGGGCTGGTGTAAGTAGGTTTGTGAGGATGGTTTCAGTAGCCTTGTGGTTCATAGGATGGGAAGGGTGGTGGGTAGTGAGGTTGCTGATGTTCTTGAACTGAGGCGCTTGCAGCGTGTCCTTCCTAGGCAAGGGGCAGTAGATCCTGTTAGACTTAAGGGAGCGGTGGATGGGGTGTCCCAAGAAAGGCTCGACGGGAGTTTGAAGGCTGTTGAGCCTCTAGGCAGGGAAGTAATTGTCGTGGTGTTGCGGGGCCAAGTGGGTGGTGGGGGCAAAGGGGATACTTTAGGTAGGAAGGGTGTTGGCCAAGGGTGCACCCTTGATGTTGATCAGGTGATTGTGTTATTGCATAGTTGAATGATCAAACACTGCCTGTTGGAGAGTGCATGCCTTGTTGGGTCTAAACACTGCAGCTCTATTGGTGCTGCTTCATGGTGTGTAAGCTCAGTCATCCTTTTGCTGCTGGCACAAGGGACTTGGTACATAATGGTAAACCTGCTTGGCACTGAACAAGAGAATTCATAACATATACACCAAGGCTACTTGGTGGTTTGCTTGGCTTTGCTTGTAGGCATTTCCTTGCAGCAGGGATGTTAAGAATCATGTATTTATTTGTATATAGTTGAAGCCTGGCTGACACAGCCACTAGGTTTTGTTTTTGCTTTGCTTTGCAGAGTGCTTTTCTGACTTTAACCTACAGATTGCTACCTAATTTGACTTAACCCTATCACTCATGTATCTGCACCCCTTTCACCCTCACCCCCATCCCAAGAGCTCCCCTCATCTGTTATCCATCTGTTTTGCCCCTAGTTTCTTTACCATGTATTCCCCACCACCCTCCGGTAAGGGGTTCACAAATTCTCCTGCTAATGTACGGTATCTGTTTCATGATAGCACCTTCAAACATGAATACTAAATGGCAACTTGGTTGACCCCGGGTTGGGCTGGCTTCCCAGTGGAAGTGTACAAGAATTGCAGCAATGTGCCCTCCTGCCCCAGCTATTGGCACTGTGTAATGAGTCTTTGGAAACAGGACATTTGCCGGACACGATGAGAGCAAAACCTGGCAAGGGGCTACTGGGTTGTGTCTCTGCCCTCTCCATATCTATGTGCAAAGTTGACAATGAGCCGGTGAGCAAGGCCCTTGCATGAGGTTGTCCACTGATGGACCTTCCAATACCGATAATGGACAGCCCTTCCAGGTGTCTAGGAATCCAGGACAATGTGCGGTGGGATGCCCTTCCAGGGGTCTAGGAATCCAGGACCTTGTGCGGTTGGGGGCCCTACCAGGGGTCTAGGAATCCAGCACCATGTGTGGTGGGGTGCCCTTCCAGGGGTCTAGGAATCCAGCACCATGTGTGGTGGGGTGCCCTTCCAGGGGTCTAGGAATCCAGCACCATCTGTGGTGGGGCGCCCTTCCAGGGGTCTAGGAATCCATGATAATGTGTGGTGGGGCACAGAGTCATGTAACGTGATGAAATACGCTGATTTAATATCTCATTTGATATCTAGGACACCGGGAGTCATGTAACGTGATGAACTATGTTGATGTAATATGTGATATCTAGGACACGGGTAGTTATGTAACCTGTAATGAACTATGTTGATGTAATATCTCGTGATATCTAGGACACAGAGTCATGTAACATCTGATGAACTACATTGATGTAATATCTCATACTTTGAGAGCCGTATGGTACTTAGATTTCTGTAAACTGGATTTTGAAGTGTTTGCATTTGATTAATGATGTATACTTGTGCTTAATGACCTAGTGGGTAGTATTCTTGCTGTGTAGTTGAACCTTCCAAGCAATATATTCTCATTCAATGGACATACGTCTTAATTGCCCTCTGTATTGCAATGACACGAGTGCCCGGTCCTCATTTGTCTGCTCATGTGTCATTGTTGACCCTCACATGTTGACTCTTGTTCACCTTTCCTGTCCGGAGCCTCACTGCTGTATTACCATGTCACAGACTCCAAGCCTACCCGGCACCTGTTGTTTTCTCTTTGCTTCGCAGGCTTTTCCTTGGCTCTGCTCTCCTCTATCACTGCTGTAAATGAGTAATCGTGTCGAGCAAGGTTCACGTGCAGCATAGCCCAGTCCTCCAGCCAGGCCGTCTCAGGGATCTGTCCAGTCTTCATTCCTGGAAGGTGAACCCTCCTCTGCTCTTCTTCCTGCAGCTGAAGATGTCCACTGTGGTACCCGCCCGAAGGTTGGAGGGCACAGAGAAAAATGTCTGGTAAGACTGATCCCCCCCCCCCCCCATGGCATGCTAGGGAGTAGTGATGAAGACAGAAACTGCCTTTGGGTTGCATGGAATATTCATTAACCAATAATAGCACCCTCCATTGGTGTCCCTGTGCTCCAGCACACAGACCCTGTCATGTCCCATGCCAACCTGGTGAGGCGCTGAGCTCCTACACATGAGCTCTGTACAGTCATGTGGCAATCAGGTGAGACGTTGAAATCCTGCAATGACCTTGCAGTCAGTCAAGACACTGAGACGCTTTGGGGTATTTAGGGCCCCTGCCATCCTGCACACAGTAAGCAAACTAGACACCGCTCCTACACAAGACTCTGTGCTGTCACATGGCAATCAGGTGAAACGTTGACATCCTGCACACAGGTGTTCTGTATTATCACATGGCAATCAAGCTATACACAGAGCTTCTGCACTGAGGGACTCTCTACACAGTGTTGATAATGGTATTTCACTGATAATGGCACTTTATAGGGTTCTATCAAACCTTTATGAATTACTGTAAATGTTATCTTCGAATTCACTCACTTTTTAAATTTTTAGAATTATTGGAGCTTATTTTTATATGTGGTTTGTATAAGTGTATTGTTATTTTGTGTTTTTAAACCATTTGTAAAATTGGTTATAATGATGTTTGTGTAAGTTTGTATTTGAAAAGAAATCACAAGAAAAAATAAAAAATAAAGTTGGTAATCAGGTGAGACACTGCACTCTTGCATTCAGAGACTGACTTATAATTGGTTATTTATAACACACTTAACACTGAAGAGGTTTCTAAGCGCGGACCCGGGATTCGAACCTGTGTTGCTCTGCGTCTTGCTTCTCCTATACTACCCGTGCACTTGTCACATGAAACTCATTTTGGACCCCCGAGATCCTGCACACAGGGCCTGGCTGCTGTCATATTTATTTATTTAAATGTATTTGTATTAGTTCATACGAACCTTTACAAACCATTGTGTAAACATACATACATACATACATTAAATCATATCCCATCTCATAATACTGATAAAATCTCTGTTGCATCATAAAATAGGAGCATAAAATATTAAAATAAATATTTGTTTTGGATTCATATATCATGACACTTAGCACTTAGAACTTAAGTGTCCTTAATGAATTGGTTCATTCTTCAGTAGCAGGTTGACACGCCACCATACATTATAAAATGCAATGTGCGGGGTGACCAGGTCGGTGTTGATGCAATAGTCCCAAAATTCATCGGATTTAATCGAGTCATATTGGCTGACAAACTGACACAGCAAACACATGTAAACAGGTCCAATCCTCCTGCATTCTGTAAAAACGTGTCTAGCCGTTTCTAGTATGTCCTGTTTTTTACACAAGCTCATTACGGGGTATTTTTAGGTAGCCCCCCTGCACCGCCTGCAAAGTAAGTTGATTAATTCTTAATTGCAGGTTCAGATTGCGGACGGCCAGGCTTTGGGACTGGCGCAGGCAGTGCCTTAAGTGGCACTACAAATCGAGCCGGGGCTCATCGAGGGGGCGTGGCCTAACAGCAGGGGCCTTGATGACCCGTTAGGCCACGCCCCCTTGACGAGCCCCGGCTCAATGGGCTACTGGCACCCCTGCCAGGCAGCCTGTTGTAGAGATTAGCACCCTCTCCCCTATGGGGGAGAGGGTGATGATCTCTGCATTTATATTCTATAGGCTTGCCTGGCAGGGGACAGCGCCTCCCTATTCAGCCTTAATGGTGGCGTCGCCCCATGCCAGCTGGGTAGGGGCAGCATCACCATTAAGGCTGAAAGGGTGAGGCCACTGGAAGCAGAGGCCCTGTTCCTTAAGACTGAAACTCCCGCGAATCCGCGGGAGCTTCAGCATTTAGAAAGCAAGGCCTCTGCTTCCAGCGGCCTCACGTTTTCTCCATAATGGTGGCGCCGGCCCACGTGCATCACTTGATTAAAGGGATGCTTCGTAGGTGAGGCGCCACCATTATGGCTGAAAGGCATTTTTTTTCTGAAGCCTGAAGCTCTCGCACACGAGCGAGAGCTTCAGGTTGTAGAAAAAAATGCCTTTTCGTGGAGTGGCCGGGGCTGCCAGGGGAGATTAGTGGGCCCCGTCAGGGCCCCGCCTCAAAACGAAATTTCAGAGCCTGCCGGGGCCCAGCCCCGGCAGGCCCCGGCCCACTTAAAGCCCTGGGCGCAGGTACACCTTTGGTTTAAGGTAGACATGTATAACTCTAGCAACATACCTGTAACTATTCAGGGAACTTAGGTGGTCGTGATTCTGTATCCAGTGCCATTGCTTGATTTTCTTTTTCAGAATGGGTTTTAGCATTGGGAATCCCGTGCCCTTTAAGAAATCAAGCTGCCAATTTATTAGTGCGAAGCAAGCCTCATTTATGTTATTAAAGTTTCCTTTCCTTCTGCTGCACAATGGTGGCTCCTGAACAGCCCCAGGTATCTTGAGCATGGGGCAGAGAGGTCTGGCTTTGGATTCAACATACAGGGTTCCTCTTTGCATCATAACCTGACTACTAGGGCAGACAAGTCCCAACTCTAGGCGTAAGAATGCCGTAGTGGTGGAAGGCAAAAGATTCAACATCCTTTGCCAGATAAGCCCTTCAAGTATGTCAAGCCATTTCAGATCTTTCATTGCTAGGGCTCTA
Source organism: Ambystoma mexicanum (assembly GCF_040938575.1). NCBI lineage: Eukaryota > Metazoa > Chordata > Amphibia > Caudata > Ambystomatidae > Ambystoma > Ambystoma mexicanum. The sequence goes on along the minus strand of NC_090929.1, from coordinate 30,377,250 downwards.
GGCCGTACAGTATGGCTGGGCAGTAGCTCTGCTTGTGCAGCATAAGCATGCCTTCAATCGACTACCCTGCTGTTCTCTTTGCAAAGTTACTGATAGCACCATTCACTTTTCATTTTTTGGCCTCTTTGATGTTGTCATAATCCCAACAGTTGTCAAATTCTCGGCCCAGGTAGGGAAAGTGTTCCACATGCTCAATGGGTCCCAATTGTGACCCCAATATTGTACGATAACATTTTCGACTGGATACCACCATTCCCTTTGTCTTAGTCATGTTAATTGACAAATCATTTACCACCGCGTATCTTACGAATTAGTCAAATTTAGCTTTAACCCTGCTGATGGCACGATCCATTAATACAAGATCGTCGGCATATAACATGGCAGCCAGTGGAGTATGGCCAATTTTGACGGAGGAAGCCCACCGTCTTCAGCAGACGGACCACAAGGCCATTCAGGTACAAGTTGAACAGCAGGGGGCCAGCACACCACCTTGTTTCACACTCCCTACTGCTTCCCATTGCTCCCGAAAGGGAACCCATTCCGTCCAGCCTCACCTGAATGCTTGTGTTAGTGTGCAGCAATATAATGATTGTCAAGAGCCACTCTGGGCAGCCCAACTCTCTTGCTGCCGATAAATCTACAAAGATCAGATACAGCCCTGGGTTCCCTCGCGTGCTGGCCTCATGGATCAGTTTACCTAACAGATTAATATTGTGGATTGTGGCCGACCCTTGCCTGAAACCATTCTGCATTGGATGCAATACATTGGAAGTGGAGACCCTATTTTCCAGTGCTGCCAGCACAAAGGAGCCAAATAGTTTGCCAGTAACATCAAGTAGTGAGAGAAGTCTACAATGTTTGTGGTGGGTTCTCCGTCTCCCTTTTTATACACGGGCAGCAGTATGCCACGATGCTGGAATTTCCCTATCACTGCAAAAAGAACTTTCAGAATTGGTGCCCACTTACCAGGGTCTTTTTCTAATCCCGCGTTAGATAGCCAATTAGGTCCCGGTGCCCGGGAACTTTTCACCCCACGGATGGCTATGTATACTTTCTAAGGAGTGCCTTAGACCTAGCACCTATGTATTTCCTCACTAATAGGGTTCACAGTGTTTTCTTGGCTATCCTCCTTGGCCATTGGGAGCATTCGCCAGATTGTATGAGTTGCTTAACTTCGTAGTGCCTCAAGCAGTAGCTGCATCTCTTGAGCCAGGACCCATATTCTGACTTGTTTTTTTAAAATCTTTGTAGAAGTCTCGGCAGCAGAGCCCCCAAGCACTTGGCCCATCTAATTTTCCTACGCATTTCCTGTTTGGCATCCCTTATTGCTTTATCAAAGGGGTTTTGGTGGTGTTTGGCCGTGATGGCTAATCCCCTTGGTACCACTTTCCTGGCATTGAAGGCCAATCATTTTAAGCGCTCTTCAAATGTATTTGCATTTACTAGGGCCAGTTCACTAAGTTCCAGAGATATCAAGGGACCCGCTAGGTTACATGCCTTATCTATGTTCTTCTCGGACCATTTGATCCGGTTACCAGCATGATTTACTTCCATCTCACTGACGCCTGTCATTCTTATCTCTTCCTCGGGCATGCTAATGGTCAACTCAATGATAGAATGGTCACTATATTCTGTATCTGTTACCTTTGTTGATTCCACTTTTTCAGCACCTAAGTAATCGAGGGTGGCCGCCTTTTGCCAGCCCTCCGGGTTCTGGCCCTGTGATTTAGCATGATCAGCTCCCATTCTTTCATGAAGCTCAGCCACTGCTTTCTCTTTCTAGTTCCCTTTTTTTTCAACTTTGTTTTTATTATAGATTTTATATTAAAACAACAGCAATAAAATATGAAGATTATACATTTTAAAAAAACTTTGCATTCACCCCCTCCCTCCAAGGACACATCTCAGTCTTAACCTACTTTTCTCCCCCCCATCCCTCCCTCTCCCCCCGTGAACGGTTGCGGTTTGGTAGAGTCTTTGCACCTATTGCTAGCAAGTGTCTTGAGCCGCCTCGTGGGAGGCATACTCCTTACTGTGAAACTGTCCGATCGGGTAGTCACTTCTGAGGGTAGGGTGGTCCCTCCCTCTACCATTGTCTCTACAACGTTCAATTATTATGCCGACTGTTTCTCCGTAAAACATTCCTTTTCTAATCCCCCAGGTATCAGGCCATGAATTCCCCCCATATTGACTGATGTGGTGCCCCCTTCCCATAAGCGCTGCAGTTATCCTTTCCATCGTAAATATGTTTATAGCAAAATTGATCCATTCTTTCTTTGCTGGTGACCTGACACCTTTCCATTTCATAACTATACAGGCCCGTACTGCCAGCAGCAGGGGCACCGCTACCCCCGTCAGCCTTCTGAGTTCCCCCTCGACTTCCTCCAGCAACAGGGTTTTAATACGTTGGATTCCATCTAAATCTTCAATCCACCCCAGCACCTCGTCTCAAAACACCTGAATACAAGAACATCCCCACCACATGTGCCAATAGTCGCCCCTCTCCCCACACAATCGCCAACACACAGGGCTTGCTGACTGGCACATCTTCGATAGCCTGACCGGGTCATATTGACATCTGTGGAGAAGCTTAATGGCGTGTAACTTGTACTGACTAGAGATCAAGGTCACGAGGCCCCCATGCACAGCCTCTGCCAGAGCTCTGAATCTATTTCTCTTCCCATATCTCTTTCCCACTTTAGGTTCAAGCTCTTCTTTGACCGGTTCCCTGCATTCAACAGCACACTATACATAGCTGAGATCAAGCCCTTTGTTTCCTTTCTTTTATCTAGTATTTGTTCAAAGGGGGTGAGGTCCCTCTGTATCCTATCTTTCCATTTTTCGCTCGTGAGGACACCCTTTAGTTAAAGGTACGAAAAGACAGAGAGAGCCCCTATGCCCAATACTCCCTCAAGATCGGTGATTGTGATGAAGGTGCCCGCTTTCCAGAGTTGGCCCACCCTCTCCAGCTCCGCCTCAAACCATGTTTGGAATCTCTCTGGGTTTGGTATTGCCTCCTGGATTCCAGTCACCCAAAGATGACTCGGGGGAGACGGCCAAGTGGTGACCCCTTGCATGTCTACCCTTTCCCTCCAAATCTCCCATATGGTTCCCAGGATCGGGTGATCCCGAATTCTGCGCAGAAGCTTACTTCTCTGTGCCCACAGCCACTCTGCCACGGTGGCGGGGGCTAAGTTGGTATTATCTAGCTCAACCCACTGGAGTTCCTTCTGCATCCTAAGGTGGGGTATGAGGACCCTTAGCTGTACTTCTCCATGATAAATGTTCAGTCCTGGGAGTCCCCCCCCCCCCTTCTTTTTGGGCAATGCGAGGACACTGCGCCACTCTTGCTTTCTTGGCCTTCCTCAAAAACTTCAGCATCGCCCCCTTTGTTTCCCGAAAAAAGGTCTCGGGAATGCAGATCAGGAGCATCAGAAATGCATACAAAAACCTTGGCATGCAAATCATCTTCAGGGCATTTAAGCGCCCTAGCCAAGACATAGTCAGCTTCCCCCATTTATCAAGGTCGGCTCGAAATCCTTTAACTAGAGGGGGGAAATTTGCTTCAAACAAGGCACCGTCCTCCCAGCAAGATTTATCCCCAGATATCGCAGTGTATCCCACTGGACCGTTAATCCCAATGGGGCAAATTCTGTTCACGTCCTCTGGGCCTCCCACCTTCAATGGAAACAGGACTGACTTGGCCCTGTTAGCCTTAAAGCCCGATAGTTTGCTATATTGCTCGATCAACTGTATCGCCCTTGGTACTGATCTTGAGGGGTTCCATAGGTGCAACAGCATGTCGTCCATGTATAGTGCCACTTTGTATTCCACCCCTCCAACCATGAGGCCTCCCACCTGGGGATCCCCCCTAATTTTTTGTGCAAGAGGTTCCCGGGAGAGGGCAAATAAAATCGACGAAAGAGGGCAGCCCTGTCTCGTGCCTCTACTTAAATCAAACCAGCAGGAATAATCTCCATTAACAGCCACTGATGCCCTGGGGGCAGCGTTCACTGCCATCACGCCCTTTCTGAACCTGGACCCCTGGCCTACTTTGCCCAGAACCTCTTCCAGAAAGCCCCATTCCACCCTTTCTCAGCGTCCACCGAGAGAAGGGCCGGGTTACCCCCCCTTCTCCTGCGACTCATGAATCAAGTGCAAACTTTTCTGCATCGTGTCTGCACCCAGTCGTCCCATTGTAAAGTCTACTTGATCAGAGTGTATTAGTTGTGGCATATATGCTTCCAGCCTGGCCACCAATACCTGCATGTAAATCTTGATGTTTATGTTCAAAAGAGAAATGGGGCGGTAAAACCCACACCTTCTGGGGTCTCTATCCTCCTTATTAAATGTAATAACACTGTTATTAAAGCCGGGAGAATGATTCCGGGGCTTCCCCCGTCTCCACAATCTCATTGAAGAGTTCTACCATGAAGGGGAGGAGCAGGGAAATAAATGACCTATAAAAGCCTGCAGTGTACCCGTCTCCCCCCGGGGCCTTCACCAGCGGCAACCTCATCACCACTCTCTTGATTTCTTCAGCCGTTATAGGGGCATCCGGTAATGCAGCCTCCTCCCGGGACAGTCTCGGCATCTACATTTCGGCTAAGTACGATGATATGGCTGCCCTCCCTGGGTTTTCCTCCAATTTGTATAGGATCTCATAAAATGTTGAAAATTCGTCCTGGATCCCAACCTTCTCTGAGTCCCGTACCCCTTCTCTCTCCTCTATTGCCACCACCCATATCTCAGACCACTGTCCCCGTAGTCTGGCCGCCAGCAGTGCGTCCGCCTTGTCTCCTTTCTGATAAAACATTTGTGTGAGGGACTGTAATTTCCTCACTATTTGGCCTTCTTCAAGAATTCTTAATTCTTCCCTTTTCTTCCTCGCCCCCTGAACTGTATCCTCCCTCCCTTGAGTGCATCTCTCGCCTCCCTGTCGAGATGCACAATCTCCTCCCACAGCCTATTCTCAATTAAAGTCTGCTTCCTTTTTTTCCTAGATCTCCCTAATCAGGAGCCCTCTCCATGTCACCTTCCCTGCCTCCCACACCGTCTTCCTTTGGACCTTCGCCCGTATCGTTAATTCTGAAATATTCCCCTATTTCTTCAGACATTTCCACTTGGAACACCGGGTCCTTCCACAGCGACTCATTGCATCTCCAATTTGACCCCTTGTGCGGTAGACCACCCCTACTAAGTTCCACCGTCACCATATCATGGTTTGACCATCTGTCCGGGGAAATCTCTGATCCCTGTGTCACCTCCCACAGCCCTCTAGAGACATATATGTAGTCGATTCTAGTAAAAGTACAGTGTGGGGCAGAGTAGAAGGTATACCCTTTCTCGTTCGGGTGACGGTGCTGCCATTCATCCCTGAGGCCGTAGAGCCCCAGCATCCCCAAGACCTCCATATAGCCCCTTCCAGGTGGGTCCTGCATCTCTGCACCACCCACCTGCTTATCCAGCTTAATATCAGCCCATAAGTTGAAGTCACCGCCCAAAATTCTATGGCCGGAAGCCTCAAGCATCATTTTCGGGAGGGTTTTCGGCATGAACCGCAGCTGGCCCTCGTTGCGGCAGTAAACTGTTGTGAACGTAAAATACACTTTCTGTACATTCCCCATGATCAGGAGGGCCCTACCCTCTACATCTGCCCAGACCTTGGTCACCTCCATCTTCAGCTCCTTCCTGATGAGAATCCCCCCCCCCGACTTCCTCAAGGGTCCGTAGCCCCAGTATGTCTGACCCACTTCCCCCCACACCCCCACCCTCCTGGACCCTCCGTTCCTCCCCTTTGGCATATTTGGTCTCCTGAAGGAACATCACATCTAGGCCCTCTCTACAAAACTCCCTCTCTACTAACAACCTTTTTGTGAGTGAATTTATCCCCTTGATGTTTAACATGTCTTCTCTAAGAGGACCACCCGCCTGGATGCCTGGACTTACTGCAATTCTCGCATCTCCACACCCACATCTCTGCTTCCCTCCCAGGTTTGCCAAGACCAGAACTCTGCCTCCACAACTCTGCATTGACGCACCATTTTTAAGAAGACCCTATTCCCACCCCCTCTAAAGGGCAACCAACACCTCCCGATTAACTTCACTGGGCCGAGATCGGACCACCAGCTGGGACCGTTTCCACCCCAGTCCATCTCATTCTCAATCGCATTACCATTGAGAGTCCCCCTCCCACCCCCCCACTGTTCCGGCCATGTCGTTCGAATCTGCGTCTGGCCCAGTGAGAACCGTAAGTTCCATCTATCCCCTCAATAGACCCCACTCCCCCATAACCTCTCCCTGGGCCCCCTTATACTTCTAAGACCCCATTACGGCCAACTCCCCCTCAATCTTCGCCAGCCCTGTGTACCAGGTTCACTTCAACTATCCACGACAGGTGATGCATTCAGCTTCCTATACTTCCTGGAGCCCGGTATGCGCCTCCTTTTTCGGCCTTTAGATGTACCATTGCCTGTCGTCATCTGACCTTTCACCCTGGTTTTTCTCGTCCTCGGGTCCGCCCAGCAAGTCAGCCACAGCTCTCCGGAAGCCATCTTCTGTCCGCCAACCTGTATTTGTGACCATCCAGCTCAAATGCAAGAAAGGATGGAAACCCCCATCTTGCACTATCTGAAATGTCGTCAGGCCGAGTACGATAGTTAATTTCACATCATTACTATTCATGGCCTGTAAGAATGTCATTGTATGTTCCCTTGTTCCCTCCCTTGCCTTGAAGCGCTTTGAAACACATTGTGTATAGGCGCTATATAAATAAACTATCATATCATATATCATGTCATATCATACTGCACTCCCTTGTCCTGTAGCGACTTCATCATGAACATACACATCCTTCTCCTCTGCAGGGTCAAGGAGGATAAGTCCTGGAAGATTGTCACTCTTGCTGAGCCAAGGGTGATCAGGCCTTTCTGCTTAGCTCTGTCTGGGATTTTCATCTCGTCACTGTAGTTGTGGAATTGAGCTAAAAAGGACCTGGGCCCCCAGAACCGCCACCCACCCTATGTATCCTCTCAATCTTTGCCTCGTAAATGGAGTCGTCTTCAAATACCAATTTTGTGGCCTTGTGAAGCGTCCTTTTCCGGTCTTGTTCCGACTGCCATGCCCTATCCGGAATACCGGAGTGTCTCAGGTTGTTCCGCCTGTCGCGGTTTTCAAGAGCATCCACCTTCAATTGAAATTCTTCATCTCGGCTCTCTAGTTGCATTATCCGTTGGTCCATTTGTGTCTCTAGGGTGTTCAAGGAGGTCTGGTTATTTTCTACCTCCTCCGTGCGCTCATTCATCCTGTCTTTCCTCGAGGTAATCTTGTCCACCCTGCCTCCAATGTCAGCCCTCAGGTTCCTTATTTCTTCCAACAGGGCTGCCACGTCCTTTTTAGTTGCTGCTGAGTCCTCTGATGTTGCTGCCATTTTGGTCTGTGCCAAAGTCTCCACGCTGAGGCGGTTTGGGATGTATTTGTATGTGGCCAGCTTTTGCTTTGTGCCCATGCACCACAGTCCTTTCACACATGCGCGGCACTCCTCAGAACACCCCACCTGTGGTCCCCTTGAGAGGTAACTGCCATCCCTTATTTGTCAATTCCTTCGGCGGCTCGTGTTTTACTGGGCCGTTGTACCACTATTGAAGCCACTGTGGTGGGCACAGGCCCCTAAAATTGGGGGCCCACACCACAAATATTCAGTGTTTGGGGGGAGGCCCGTCCATGTCCCCTTGATCAGTCTTGCTGGCTTGCCCCTTTACCAATGTCAAGCCCCTGTCTCACTCTATTATCTTTCTGCACCTCCAGGCCTTCCAAGGCAAATGCACGCCCCACTATCCCAGTACATCAATTTCAGGTTGCTGGGTGTCCCCTTTATCCCTGGGGCCCGGGAGGAGGGCACACGCCCTAAGTCGAGGGCCCACCCCTCCCTGGGTGTACGGTTCTCCTGTGCACAGTCTTCCTCTGGTGAGTCCCGCGGCCTGGAGCTTGGTGTGGATGGATGACATGCTCCTTTTACTTAGGTCGCTGTAGGATGTCCAAGGCTAATGAAGTAAGCCCCGTGGGAGATCTGCTAAAGATGTTTGTGTCTCTGCCCCAACTCCACCCACAGGCCTGGAGCTGACGGCAGGCCCAGGGGTGTACAGTCTCTATATGCCGCGGGAGAACTGCGCCTGCAAAGAGTTGCTCAGGAGTACAGCAGGACCCAATTGCCCTCACAAGCGATACCCTCCGTTATGTTTACGCTACTGTGTCCCATCCACTGGATTCATCACACCGTCACCATCCTGTGCGTGGGTTCTCCTTCTTCTGGTCAGTGTGTTCTTATGTTGTCCACACTATTGCAGACGATGTGTGAACTTTGCTCTACAATCCCACTGCCTTCGTGTTCCTTGGTGTCCCACTTCAGGGACAGGGGATGGGCGGTACTGCAGCGCCCTCCCTGCACCTTATGCAGTCTCGGCCACTGCCGCTGGTCTCACCGAGTGTAAAGTAATGGGGACAGTACCTGCTCGTGTCCCGCAGCACCCCACACGTTTCGTTACGCTCTGCCAGCTAATGACCTCCTCAGGCCCTCATGGGACTTCCCATGCCACACAATCCTGCTTACCCTCAGGTACGCCTCGCCTCCTCTTCCGCCAGGGGGTTGATTTTCCCCCACGTCGCCGCCCTTCGTACAGCACTCCGCTTGTAAGGGTGCACTGTTCCAGGGGCCGGCGGCGTAGCACTCGCGCCTCTGCTTCTCCAAGGAATTCACTGGCCCGGTGCACGCTGCTTCTCCCAGCACTTGGGGGGGTGCTGCCACACAGTTACAGTTAACGGACTTGAGAGGCTAATTCTGGGCTCCAGAGCCTCTTTCCAGCAGCTTCCACGTCCCTCTAGTCCTCTACAGAGCGCCATTCCCCTCTCATGCGCAGCTCCTCCAAGAGCGGGCTTCTCACTTTCAGGCTCACTGCCAAATGCAGAATCCTGTTCCTTCTGAATCCGGGGCCGATTTCCGCCACTTTTCGGACAGCAAATGCAGGGCTGGTTCCCACACCTCACTGTCCGGTCTGTTTTTGGGGGGGGGATATAAGTGGGGGCTCAAACCACTTTTAAGGACCGCGGGACAGGAGGATTACGATGAGTCTCCCTGCATCCGCGCGCCCCCTGGTGGCCTCTCTATTTCCCTTTTTGAGCATCATTATGCTTTCAGCTTAGAAAAAGCGATAGTTAGCACATTTGTCCATGTCAACACATCCTGCGTTAAGTATACCCCCTCCGCCAAGGAAGATAATCATGACCCATTACTGCTGTCCAATCTGTACATATTACATTCATATTATTTTGGATCTCTTCCAAGCTGGAACTACCCGGGGGGTTATACACATTCAGGGTTAGGATGTCCTGGGCCCCTGTCCCCTTGTTCAATGTTACCTCTTCTGCCAGGACATTACAGCGTTTGGATGGCAATTTAGTAGAGTGTACTGCCAATTTTTGCTTCATTGCTACAATCAAGCCCCCAAAAGGGGCGGCCCCTTGGGCCTTTTCCCGCTAGTTCCTGGTGCACAATGTACACATCAAAGACTATTGGGGAGGTTAACCATGTCTCTTGAAGGAGAAGTATATCGGTGTTGAGCAACAGGGGCAATGACCCCTCGTTGGTCAGAAAATGCTGATGCCGTCTGGTGTTCCAACTTGCAATCTTCCAGGTTGAGTTATTTTGTGATAGTTGCTTTATAAGGAATTTTCTGAACCATTCCCATCCCTGTGCATCCTCAATCAGTGGCTCAGAGGCATGGACAGCCCCCTGGATTCCATTACTTATCCCTGTGAGAAACCTGATGGTATTCTCCCAAGTAGACCTCGAGAATCCCTTATTCAGGTTGCCAGAGAAGGGCTGACGCACTGAGATCCCAATCCTGATCACAATTCCCAGAATCCCTGTTTTCCTGTTTCTACCCAAATACTCCCAATCATTTTTCTCCACGTCCCTCTGAGTATTCTTTCGCAAACTCCCAGTCTACTTTGAAAAAACACTACCGTTCCCACAGTCTCCGCGTTCATTTCACGATAATAATCCTGGTCATTCCTGTTTGTTTCACAAACCCTACCAATCTCACCCTTCTGCGTTTACCAACTGCCCCCGCTCCCCTACGTACGAGGGCTATAATTCCATATAACACTTTTTCCCCATCCTACCCCATAGGATACTTGGAAACTCTACCACCCCATTTTCCAACACAAACACTTTCCCATACCATGAAAAACAATGAACTAACAACATAGCCATTTACCTGACATGTCCCAACACAAGGGTCAGGCAGAGTAAGGCAATCAATAATAACAACACTCACCTGATGGCCCTTTCCTTTCACCACAGGGATAAAAGTTGGAGCACGGGAGCACACAACGAACAAGGCAAACCACACGACGAGACCGCTATCCCAGGGTGGCAGTTCAAGAGGAGGAGAAAGACGTTGAAAACTGAAGGGGACAACAAGAACAGAAGCGACCTTGCCTTTTCCGACCCAGACCTGCAAAGCCTCAGTGGAAGGAATCATAAGACACAAACAAAAATCAGCGTTTTGTTGCAGCAGATGTCAAGGGTATACGAGACCCTACTATACTGTTGAGCAGGACAGGGAGCGACGCTTGCTACTGTGGTGCCGTCCTTGACTCCAGAGACAAGAAAAGTCAAGCGGTTCATCACAACCAGTGAGTCGAGGGGAGAAGCGATGAGAAACCGAAATGTGTAGAATGAAAGTGGCAAATGGCAAATGAAGGGAAGTTCAAAGAACTGTTAACATTTGAGGGGGAAATCAGCTGCAGGGGGGTCCGGCACCACCTGGGTGCTCACTCGAGAGACTCTGGTTGATTGTGAAGTGAACCCGACAGAAGGATGTCCACAGTGGATTGTTTAAAAAGACATTAAAACTTGTGAATGCAACAGTTAAAATCTTTTGGAATAAAATCCATAGTGAACCCGATGGAGGGAGGCTAACAATCGAGAAGGGTCTGAGCACGGTAGAGGGGGATCCAGGGGTGAAAAGCCATCACCCAACGGCACGTGAATGAAGCAGAGGAAGTCTTTAGGATACAGACTGTAGTGAACCCGACGGAGGGAGGCCCGACATTCGAGAGGGATCTGAGCCCAGAAGAGGGGGACCTGACATTCGAGAGGAGTCTTAGTCCGGAAGAGAGGGGGCCCAGGGGTGAAGAATCATCATCATCCTAAAGTGCAATAAGAAAGGAATTGTTGTTTGTTAATTTGAACATACCGGGCCCTCGGAAGCAAGCGATTTACCCACTGAGTGTCCTGATATTACTATGAACTTTTTGTGGTTGCGTATGAAGGAAGCAACTTTCGGGGTAGAGCAATGTACTCAAGCAAAGTTACCATTACCAGATTCCAGCTGTTCCACAAATGTAAAATCATTGGACGTAATAACTCTGAGCACCAATATGTTACTGCAAACTTTCAGCAAGTCTGATCTATTTTTACGGTTTCCAGTGAATACCAGTGGGGCTCAACTTATTGTGAACGTTTTGGAATCTAGCCGGGGGGAGCACTATTAACACTAGGTGCCACACCAGTACCCTCTGACCCCCTCCCCAGTAGGCAGGGGGTACACTGATCGCCACAAACTGGGAAGCCTCCAAGTCCTCATTAACAGTTGCAGTATGATATGATATTATTTATAAGGCGCTTAATACCCAGAGGTTTCTAAGCGCGGACCCGGAGATCGAAGCTGTGTGGCTTGGTGTCGTCTTGCTACCAAGGCGAGCACGTTGCCCCTGAGCTATCCTCCCAAGACAAATCATCTGGCGTGTTTGGCTCTGGTCATTTATGAGCCAACTTGTTAGCACACCAGATGGTTTTATATTTGCCTTCCTCCTTTTGCTTCTTTTCAATGCTTTCTTCATAGTTGTGTTTGATTCTACGTTAGCATGTCGTTTTCTAGCTATCTGACCAGCCTGGAACTGCATGCGCATGTTTACTCTGCAAATATGCTGCTTCTGCAGTCTGCATTGCTCCCTTGTGAGGTTTATAGTGGATGTTTCGCTGTTTACTTCGTCTTCCTTTTTGATAGACGCTTCCCGCGCCTTATCAACTTCCTTTCTTCTCTTGCTGTCCCTTCTTTCCACTCTCTGGCTCCTCTGTCGCCTCCATCCTCTGCCACCTCTACGGCAATCCCTCTGCTGCTTCTCCGGCCACCTTGTTGCGTCCTTCCTCTGCTACCCCTCTGGCATCCACCTCCTCCTTTCTGGCCACCTTGCCTTCTCCTCCTTCCTCCTCTGCCCTTCCTAGGACACCTGCAACACTGAGCTGTACCCCTCCATGGAAGGTCCTTCAAAGGGGGCAATCTGCTCCAGATTGCTACTCGTAACTCTCTCAGCTGTCAAACACTCCTCTGACATCTGCCGTCTCCTGGAAGAACTCGATTTGGATGTACTCGATCTGACCGAGACGTGGTTCACGGCCAGCTCTGTCACAAGCTTTGACTCTCTCCTTCCTGATGGCTACAAGATCCTCTCCGAACCTAGAACCAACGGTCCCGGTGGGGGTGTAGCTTTCATCTTCCCGGAGTGGATCCCTGCTTCTATCATTCCTAGGCAGGACTAATCCTCCTTTGAATGCCTGGTCTGCAGACTCTTTATCTCTCCTTGCCTTTCTCTCACTGTGGCCACTATCCACAGGCCGCTGGGCCAGGTCACCCCCTTCTTCTTAGAGTGGACGGACCTCTCCTCCTTCTTCCTCGCCTCTGCCTCTCAACTTCTCCTCCTTGGAGACCTTAACATCCACCTGGATGCTGCCTGCCCTTCTTCAGGACTCTTTCGCAACCTCTGTGACTCTCTCTCTCTCTCTCTCTAGTCTTCCCTCTGGCCCGACTCACTCTGCAGGGAACACCCTAGATGTTCTGATCTCCTCTGACCTCCCCCTCTCCAACCCTCTCACCACTCCTCTCTCCTGGAGTGATCACTTTCTCCTTTCCTCCCACCTCTCTCTCTATACCCCTCAAGCCAAGCCGACGGCTGCCACCTACCTTCTCGGTCATCCAACCTGTTAGTGAGAATTCTCTTATAAAGGCTAATTTCCCTTACCTATAGAGTCCCCAAGCAGCTTTGCTGGATTTGAGGGCTTTATTTTTTTACTCCTGCTAAGAGTGAGACTCTTTTTCCCACTCTTAGGCATATTGCTATGTGTGTTTTAGGCTATTTTTGTGCTTATGATCTATGGGGTTTTTCTCACCCTAATAGCTATCATCTTTTTACATATGTGTTACACAGCACCCTCAGTGCAGTAACACAGGGGTGTCATAGTGACCCCAAACATAGACTCCATTCCCAGGGACTGTCTCCCAGAGCATGTAAAGTTCCCTTTGACTTTACTAGTCAATAGTTATGAACAAAACCAGTACAACCCATCTTACTATGGAAGTGCTGGAAAGGGTTAATAGTTTTTCCCTGGTGTTCATTTTTGAGAGGGTACTGTCCAGTCCCTCTCTCCAAACTTTCTGGCTGGTGGCAGTGGTTACTACCGTAAATATTCGACCGCAAATATTTTCCTATGGGATTTTCCCATTGTTCGAGGCTACCACTTTTACTGACAGCCTCTAACATACCGCCGGTTTATCTTTGTATTAACTTTACTCCGGTAGGTTTTTATTGCCAGATCTTTGATAATATTTCTTTCTCGTGTCTTTCCCTGAAATCCTAACCCAGGTCGGGGATCCTTTGTTCGTCCTTTTGGCGGGCCTCTGCCCAGAAGCCCTCCTTTTGGCACCACTGAGTCTGGGGTAGACATGATGTGTGGGAGTGGGAATAGGCACCCTGGACAGGGTTGCCTAAGCAGCCCAAGTCGCACTCTGCCCTGATAGGCTGGGGATTATCCCGCCAGGATAACCACCACGCTGTTTGAGTGACAGCTAGGCTGTATGAATGGGGGCTTTTCTGCATAAAAGCAGGGACCTGAGGACTGGAAGAGCAAGATGTCGCCACTGGAACTAAGAAACCCGAAGAGGAGAGAAGCCAAAGACATCTGCAACAACTGAACCACCGGTGAAGCCCTGCTGCAGTGTCTCACCACTTTTACTTCAATGACAAGAGAAGATCTTCACCTTGAGATTGTGGGGTCAACCAGTTCGCCAATCTCCAGACACTCGGAGACCGGATAGCCAGGCACCCATCCACCACGACCGCGATTTAAAGGAGCATACATTTTATTCCGTTTCGGCATCACCGTGGCTGGCTTCTTCTCTGGGCAGTGCAGTGACTCGAACCTTCCTCCACGACGAGAGCATCTCTTCCTCTGCTGGATAACCCGAACTGCAGGAACTGCCAGGAACTGCCGCCACCCCAGGAGCCGCGTCCACTTTCAAGGTACACTGTTCCGCCAGGCCTCCCGTTTCGCAAGGGAACTGCTAAAGGGGTTTTAAATCCTTTACTTACCTCTTGGCCTGGCCGCCCCTATCATCTAACATTATCTTTTACCTTCTGCACCCTCCTTTTGAACCGTTAAACAAAGACTTGACTGCAGCTACTAGAACCGTTTGATCCTGGGCACTTTGCCTTGTACCACTGAATCTGGCACAGGCCTATTGACTTTGGCTATTTCAGTTACAACTGCCATCTCTATTTGCTTTTCCTCAAGAAACTCATAACCACCTTTCCTTCCCTTTTAAATATTGTTGAAGTGCCATTTTGCTCTGTTTTCACCTAAGTAGTGATTGTGCTAAAGGGTTACCTTGCTTAACTAGTTCACAATCCTCTTGGGAAGTGTTGCTGGTGTGTTTGAGTCTAACCCTGTATAACTTGACCTTTCCCTCCATCTGAAGAAATGGTTAGAGTGCCATTTCTGCTTGGTTTACACTGTGACGTTTTGCTCAGTTTTCACTCTTGCTCAAACTTGTCTACAATTTAAATAGGGAGTTGTGTATAGTTTTCTTGACTGTTTTAACTTACTTTAATGATAGTGATTTGTGTGTTGAGTTAAGAGTGTGTAAAATAAATATATATATTCTTTTTGATACAAAGCTTTGGTCAGTGTTTCCTTGTTCCATAGTACGGTAGCCCTATTGTGTAAATCCTGAATACTGCTCATCTCCCTCTTGAGATAAGTCTGACTGCTCAGCCACAGCTACCAACTAAATCTTTGTGGTACAGACTGATACCAAAGGGGATTTATTGCATATACCTATAGTTCTAATCTTCTGTAGTGCTCCCTAAGGGAATTGCATAGGATTCTGCCTAACACAACCCATGAAGCGTGTGTCACTGCTTTCTCTCCTCCTTCTGCACCTTTGGCTGACTCACACGCTGACACAGCCCTTTCTAGCCTTCATCTTTCTATCTCGAACACTCTTGATGTACTTGTCCCTGTCCATGAGGATCCACCTGAAGCCCAAATCCAAGTGCAACTCTTGGTACGACCTCGTCACCTTCAAACGTCACCTGACAAACTGGCCTACCACCGGCTCCAAGGGTAATACAGACTCTCTGTCCTCGCCAAGAAGATAGCCCACATCCAAGCCTGCGTCTCTGCAACATCTAACAACTCGGCCACACTCTTCAAAATCTGCAAGGAGCTGGCAAATCCTGATGCAGTCTCCACCTCTCCTGTTGCCTGTCAGGCCCTCTGTCGGCCTTGGCTTCTCATTTCATCACTAAAACTGTGGACATCGGTAGACAGCTGGGGGAGGGAGGGGTGGAGCAAGATAGCAGCGTAAGACCGGAGCTCCGCACCCCACCAACATTGGTGACACTGCCCGACCCCCAAGGGCCTGTGTCGAGACCCCTTGGCTGGCAGAGAAGTGTTGGAGAGTGGGCTGGCCCCTGTGGTATTGGAAGGAACGGAGCATGCTGTGGCAGCGCATAGCTGATGGGCGACCAGCAGGCCGCAAAAGCCATTATGTGCTGCACTAGCAAGGAGCGGTCAGACCGCAGGGAGGAACTGGCGTCCTACCGCACTGGAGGCACCGCAAGCTGTGAGTCCCTGTAGCCCAAGAGAGGAGGGGCTGGGGACGCAGCGAGAGTGGCAGGCAGCTAGAGATCAGGAGGCGGCAAGCCTGGGTCGGTGAGTGGTGAACAAGCTACACGCCCCGGCAGACGGAGACGACCCTGGCCGCAGAGGCAGTGTTTTTAAAAGCACATCATCAGTGCGTCAGAGGCAGGCGGATGCGCACAGAGATAAGGTCGGGCCTTGAGGCGGTGGTTAAAATGGATTTCTGAACTCTGACCTGGTGGGCAGAGGTTCAGAAGGCCAGCCTAGTTTCTTGGAACAGGGTAACCTTCTGGACAAGCCAGACCAATGAAGGTAGCATTGGTGCCGGTCAAGACTAGCAGCCTCATTCCGAGGTGGATGCAAAGGGATACCGGGCACCATTAAGGACATCGGTGCCGGTAATCCCTTTGCGTCCTATTCCGAGGTCCCTTAGCGGGTCCCGCAACCAGGCGCCCTTAGCGGGAGCCGCTAAAGGACCAGTGAGCTAATAACAGAACCGCAAATTGCAGTACCGTTATTAGCTACTTCCCCATTCCCATTGAGCCCTATGGGGGCTCAAATGGGAATGGGGAATGGATTTTTCAATGGGGACTTACCGGTCCCTCCAGGGTCGGAATGGACCGGTAAGTCCCCATTGATTCCATGACTACCTCCATACTCGGAATGAGGCCCTAGGTCTCAGGAGGGGTGATGATCACTCAAAGCCCACAATGAGCACACACAGCAAAGGACACTTCAAATCACTCCCAGTCAGGTGTATATATTAAAAATACAAATACATTTATTCAAGGCCTTTGAAATCAAAACACAAGGCTAATATCAATAGTAATACATCAAACCAATATAACACTACTATAGCACCTATATACAATACCAAGTGGCCTAAAGGGTTAATGCACAGAATGGGTCCACAACCTAAAAGGAAAGGGAGCAAGCAGTGCAAATAGACTTTAGGCAGTTCTTCATCAGTCAATCCCTAACTAAGAGGCAGTCCAGTCACTACGAAGAGTGGAGCCTAATGCCCAAAAGTACCGGATGCTGGTGCATGCAATTGTGCGGTGGAGCAAAAACAGGGTCTCTTGCAGGGGCTGTAGCAGCTCAGGAAGGTGGGTGAAGTAAAGAAGAATAAGTTACCACTATTCATGGAGGATCTCCCCAAGAGGGCAGGGCAAGTTCCAGGAGTTGGGAATGGGACGGTAGCACAGGATACCTGTGGAAAGGTGAGTGGGCCTCAGAGGACACTTGTGCGTAAAAATGGATGGATGCGCTAGGGGCCACCTGTAAGGGTTGCAAGTACTCACCGACCCCAGGCACACTCCGGACCAAACTTCGGCAGTCGAGTCCACTTTGGTTGCAGGTTTAAATGTGGCAATTGTGCGGATCTGCGGCTTTCAGCTGCTGAGTTACAGCAATGATTCTGTGACAGGACAGTGGCGATTTCTCCACTCCTGGTGAAGGGATCAGGCCAGTTTCATTCCAGCAGGGTTTAGGGCACAGAGGGACACAGCAGCAAGACACCTGCGAAGTTCGTCACCATGGCTGGGAAACACGATGACCATGTGTACTTAGGTTTGGGCGCTCTCTCTTTATTCCAGACCTGGGAATGCCAAGTGTACTAATTTTGGTGTGCTAGTGCTGTGAACACAGAGCTTACGATCCACCAAGTTTCAAGTGTCAACTTGAAACGGCGGCAGTCTCGGAGCCAAAGTCCTGCGCAAGCTGGTCAGTTCGCTGGTTGACCCAGGAACACTTAAGAAGTGGTTCGATTGCAGGTTAAGATGAGGCTGCCGTGAATAGTTGTTACCACTATTCAAATGGGTCGAAGCGCCTTTGCAGACCTAAGTTCGATCAGATGCAGAGGGGACCTGCGGGACAATAGCCGGCTCAGGGTGCAAAACCTTCCAGTGGGTCACCAGCAGTTCCTCGACATGGCTTCTTAGTTTCAGGATGCTTGGATCCTATCCTAGGTTCAGTGAGAACTCAAGAGATTGGCCTGATATGGGTGTTTGGAGCCTTCTTTTATTCAGAATCTCCTTCGCGCCAAAAGGAAGACGACGCAATGGGAGATCTGCTCACATACAGGCACACCAGACGTTGACCAATCACGGACCACAGTGGTCCCAGTCATTCCCAGCACACCAGACTCTCTGGTACCTAGGGTGTGTATTGGAACTAGACAGTCCAGCCCACATCCTGGAGGCACACACACACAAGGCATGCAGAAGCCATGCAAAAGCTTGGCGTTTTACGGGCGAATGCATGGCCAAATAAGGACTGACCCGGGTCTGCTTGACCTGGGGAAGGCAAAGGGACAAGATGGCTACAGGACAGTACAAAGAACACGTGGCATGGCCATTTTGGAGCAAGGCCACCATTCTGTGCCAACCGCGGTAAACGCAGTTTGCATGGCAAGAAAGGGTTAAACTATGCGGGAAGGTAAGCTGCCACCAGCCCTGTCTATGGCACATCTGCACTTCTACCAAAAAATCCTTTCAGGGAGTCTAGGGCCTTTGGAAATGACTATTAGACCCAAGTGCACTGTACTGTAAGGTACATTGTGTACTTGTTACATGTTGCAGGAAAGTTGCAACATAGGAAAGGACTGAGGGAAACAAAGTCTCCCAGTACTGACTGTCTTTAACCCTTCAAATGCCAGCGACGAGCCGGCTCATCGGTAAAAACCGCTCCAGGTTGCCACCGACGAGCCGGCTCGTCGGTGGCACTTAAGGGGTTAATGAGGGGGGAAATGCTGGCGGGTTTGGGCGGTGAATACCGCGATTTTAAAAAAAAAAAAAACATTGGCACTGGGGGGGAACCTCAATGGCACTTAAGAGGTTAAGGGCATTTCAGTTTCCCCATAAAAAGTAAACAAAAGCCCAGAGGAGTGCGACTGAGGGCTGTGCTCCACTGGTAAAAGACAGGCTATGGTGTTTAAACAGCAGCAAAAAGTTGTGAGGTACACAACAGGAGGGAAAATTACACATAAATGGAAACTTTCCTAACAGCGGTGAATGGACAGCATACTGCTGAGCTCAGCAGTGAACCTGGACTGTGAGGTGGCTGCTGCTGTTCGAGGCGACATCTGGAGGGGCAAGATAAGGTTGAGGAAGGTGAGGAGGAGACCCATAGCACTAGTGGCCAGGACAACCCCAGTGGCAAAGGGTGGGGCCTCTGGCAAGACGTCTGGCCCTCCATGGATAGAAGTAAGTCCAACAGTGAGGATCCAGGGGGGAGAGATCACCCCACTGATTGCGGAGGTGCGCCTGGAAGGTGGCTGGAGGAACATACAGTGAAGGGATTGTGCTGCGGGGAGCCAGGAAAGCAAAGACAGAGAGTGGACAGTAGGACCCGACGGGGCACGTGGAGGTGGGGGCACTATGGGCACAGGGGGGCTGGGAACCCTGCAGCATGGTGTGCAGGCGATCCTGACAGAGCTGAAGGCCTTCAGAGCGGAGTTCAGACCTCAATGAGTGATATCACGTAGAGGGTCACTAAGGTAGAAGGGAGAGTGGAGGCCCTGGAACACGCCCAACAGGCTGCAGACTTAGCGGATGTGGGTCTGGAGATCCGGATCAAGGAACTCAAGAGCAGGGAAAATGAGACCTGAAGCAAACCGGACAATGTGGATAACCGGGAGAGGAGGAACAATCTGCAGCTATGGGGGCTGCCGGTAGGGAACGTGAGTCTCCCAAGGACCTGGAGGCCAAACTGTCTGGGGTGTTGAAGAAACTTATGGGCGAGGTCTTCGGCAAGGAGATATGCTTTGACCGGGTCCACCTTGGCGCTGGGGGAGGGAAGGGGCCCTGCTCAGTCATGGCAAAGTGCCATAACTACAGGGACAAGGAGGACATCTCAAGGAGAGCCCGAGAGGTGGGTGACCTTGAATGGGAAGGGGCCACAGTGAAGATTTCCCAGGACCTGTCAAACTACACGCTGGAGCAGAGAAGAAAGTGCAGACCCCTGACACAATGGCTACAGGAAGAGGGGGTGCGCTACCGCTGGCGGTTCCCCTTTGCGCTCTTTTGAACATGGGGGGGGGGGGTACAGTATGAGCTAAAGCACCGGGTGGAAGCGGCCCGGCTACTGGCGGAGCTATGGAAGGATGGGACTTTCCAGGAGGATGGCCAGCGCAGGCTGCAAGAATGGTTCAACATCATCTTTGCAAAACCAAAAAGCCGTAGGACTGAATCTGCTTCCAGGAAATCCAGAAAGCTCAGACGAACAGTCAAAGGCACCCAATTGAAGAAGGGGGCTCACAACAAAGTGACTGAATGGAGGAAAGGGGAGGTTTTTTGTGTGTTTTACAAAGTTGATGTTGGGTGGGGTGGCAGGTTTGTTGTCACCCTAGTGACCTGGGGACTCAAAGGGTTGGAAACCCTGGTTGGGCACCATTGCCCAAACATGTTCAAGGGGGTTTAGGGGTTGAATAGGGGGTGTAAGAAGAGGGGGAATGCATGCATAGCACAGTCGCAACGGCCGATGGAAGGATTTGTAACCACAGGGGTGTTAAGGAGAACTCCATTGCAGCCTGACAATGGTAAACTGGAAGGTGGCCACACTTAAGGTAAACGGACTGAACTCCCTGAACAAGCGGTCATTAACATCTGGACTGTTCCGTAAAACACAGCCACAGGTACATTTCCTGCAGGAAACCCACTACAAACAGGGTGCGGAGTGGGAATTGAAAGGAGCGGCTATTGGTCAGCTGTATTGGGCCTCTCACAGGGCCAGCAAGAAGGAGAGAGTGGGAATTATTTAGCGTGCTCTGTACAGTTGACAGAGGTACAGGTTCGGAGTGGTTTTAGAGGACGATTTGTGGCGGTAAAGGGACGCCTGACCCGGACAATGATTACCCTTGTGTCTCTGTACGCCCCCAATGTGCACAAACTGACCTTCCTTAAGAAAATCTTCTTAGTGTTGGAAGAGTGGGGGGAGGGGCCGACAATGGTGGGTGGTGATTTTAATGCCATAGTGGACCCCGCTATGGATTGGTGGTCAGCACGGGGGACAGGGTCAAACCGCAGTTCCTCCAAGACCACTTCTAGGAGGATGTGTGAAGATCTAGAAATCCCCAGGCGGGTGGTTACACTTTCTTCTTCTTGCCCCCACACCAAACCTTTACAATAATTGACTTCCTGCTGGTCCCCAAGGAGCAGGGGACAATGGTAGAGTCTCTGAACGTGGAATCGGTGACTTGGTAGGACCACAAAGTGGTAGTAGTGGGCTGGGCGATGGAGGTGGGATGGTAGGGAACCCCGAGGTGGAGGTGTAATGACGGTCTCCTCAAAGACAGTCTTTAGGGAACATCTCCGGAAACAGATTTGGCACTTCTTTGAGACATACACTGCAGGGGAGGTGTCTCATCCCACGGGATCTTCTCATCACCTTGGGCCCTATCTCTTCCCAGGTGATCCTCACGCAGTACATGTCTAAGGTCTGGACCAGGAAGCGTCTGCCATTCCCTGGCCACCTGGGAGGAGACCTTAGGCTGGGATTCAGTGAGGGATCCATTGGATTCTTCACAAGGTGTACAGCTGTACCGGGTGGCAGAGAGGAGAGGGCCTTGGCTGCAAAAGTGTTCAGCTTTTTATTGCCTTTATGCTTCTCGCTTTGCATAGTACCATCACGAAGCTCCTCGAGGGCAGTCAGGGAGAGCCTCTGTAGAATGGCTATCATGGACTGGAGCTCAGCCTCGTGTTATCTCTGCGTGACTGAAAGCACTAGTTCTGGCAAGTTTGGGACTACTTTAATGGCATTGCCATGCAGACCTTTCCCTGGGCCATGGTTTTTTTTTTCTCAAATTTGGTTTTATTAAGATTTTCAAAAACATTGTACACAAAGAAGGGAGACACTGTTTGCAGTACATCATGAATATCATCTTTCCCTTTAACATCCCACCCTCCAACAACCCCTTGTTGAGCATTAGACACCAACCCTCCCCTTCAACCTCTCCCCTTCCCCCACAGAACAGAGTCTACTCCATCAGTTAAAATGTATTCTTGTCCTCGCGTCTTGGCATGTGAGCATTTTTTCACATTTGTCAACAGAGATTAGCTTTGGTTGCACGGGTGGAGCACAATCTGGGATGCATCCTGGGCCTCCTCGGATGGGGCACCCTTGTAACGAAGAGTAGTTTCTCTGAATGTGGTCAGGGAGTCACCAAGGCCCTATTCATCATTCCGTAGACAATACAAGCTCTTAATTGTGAGACACATTTATTTACAAATTCTCCCCATAACAGTTCATACTGAGTGGATTTCCCATGGAGGGCTGCAGTTATTCTTTCCATTGTACAGATGTTAGTGGCCACACATTTCCATTCTTTCCATTGTACATATGTTGGTGGCCACACATTTCCATTCTTTCCATTGTACATATGTTAGTGGCCACACATTTCCATTCTTTCCATTGTACAGATGTTAGTGGCCACACATTTCCATTCTTTCTTTGTGGGTGCTCTAGCTGCTTTCCAGCTCATTATTAGGCAAGCTTGGGCAGCCAGTAAGAGTGGGGCTTCCACTCCTGTCATTCTCCTGAGTTTTCCCTGATACCCCTCTATCCCAAACAGTATGAGGAGGGGTTCGGCCACACGGATCCTGTCCAATTCCCTAATCCACCCCAGTACCTCATCCCAGAATATCCCAATGCGGGTGCATCCCCACCACATATGCCAATAATCCCCTTTCTCACCGCATTGGCGCCAGCATAGGGGACTCATTGACTGGAACATTTTGGACAATCTATGTGGATCGTATTGCCATCTGTGCAGTAACCTGATGACGTGAAGTTTGTACTGGTTCGATATCAAGGCCCCTTTGCATATTTTCCCCCATAAATCCAGATCTATTCCTGCACCAAGATCCCTTTCCCACTTGAGCTTCAGGTTCACAGTCAACCCGTTCCCAGCTTCTATTAACACTCTATAGATGGCTGAGATTAGGCCCTTTTGATTCTGTTCTCTTGTCTAGGAGTTCTTCAAAGGGGGTTAGATCTCTTTGGATTTTCTCTCTCCATTTGTCTATCATCAGAACACCTTTAAGTTGAAGGAAGGGAAAGACTGGTAGGGGGCCTGTCCCCAGCACGTCCTCTAACTCTACTATTGTGACAAAGTTGCCCCCCTCCCCCCAAAGTAGACCCACTGTGGCGAGACCCGCTTCAAACCAGGACTGGAATCTATCGTAATTGGGGATGCCTTCTCGGAACCCCGGTGCCCAAATGTGACTCAGTGGAGACGGCCAAGATGTGATTCCCCCGCATGTCCCCCCCTTCCCTCCAGATCGCCCATATGGTGTGCAGTAGTGGGTGATTTTGTATTCTGTGTAGTAGTTTATTTCTAGGGTATCCAGAGCCATTCCGCAACAGTGGCCAGATTGAAATTGTCTAGTTCTAAGCATTGGAGCCCCTTCTGCCCTCTTAGATGGGGGACAAGAATTCTTAGTTGGACTGCTTCATAATATTTCTTAAGGTCTGGTAGGCTCACCCCCGCCCCCCCTTATCCTTGGGTAATGTTAAAACCTTGTATGCTACTCTGGCCTTCTTCCCTTGCCACAGGAACCTCAGAATCACCCTTTTGACCTCACCAAAGAATGAATATGGGAGTCAGATCGGGAGCATTTGAAATGGGTACAAAAAACTGGGTAAACATA
This sequence comes from Ambystoma mexicanum, assembly GCF_040938575.1. Taxonomy (NCBI): domain Eukaryota; kingdom Metazoa; phylum Chordata; class Amphibia; order Caudata; family Ambystomatidae; genus Ambystoma; species Ambystoma mexicanum. The sequence goes on along the minus strand of NC_090929.1, from coordinate 30,353,622 downwards.
CCATCTTGACTGCATTTAATCTCCCAAGCCATGATATTGTGAGTTTTTGCCACTTTTGCAGGTCATCATGAAAGTGTGAGTGCAGGGTGGGGAAATTGGTGTCGTACAGGGAGTCCAAGTTCTGTGTTACGTTTATACCCAAATAGCGGAGGGTGTCGCCACCAATCGTGAGTCCCAACGGAACAAATCGTGCAGTGTCGCCCTGAGCAGGCTCTTGTAGCAGAAAAGGAATTGACTTGGATCTATTCATCTTAAAGCCAGATGAATTCACATACTGTTCAATCGGATGTATTGCTCTGGGTATAGATGTTAAGGGGTTCCGTATGTCTAGGAGCAGGTCATCGGCATATAAGGCCACCTTGTATTCTTTCCCACCCACCTTCAGTCCCTCTACCTATTGATCGTCTCTAAGCCTTTGGGCTCGGGGCTCAAGAGAAAGGGCACCCCTGCTGGGTTCCCCTACCTAAGTTAAACCATCTGGAGTAATCGCCAATAACCATTACTGAGGCCTTGGGGGATGTGTATACCAATTTCACCCCTCTTCTAAATCTTGCACCCAATTTTACCTTGCCCAATACCACCTCCAAAAAGCCCCATTCGACCCTTTCGAACACCTTCTCGGCATCCACAGAGAAGAGGACCGGATCAACTTTCATATTCCTTGATTCATGGGTCAGGTGCAGCGTCTTGCGCTTCGTGTCAGTGCCCTGCCTCCCCATTATAAAACCGACCTGATCAGAGTGGATCAGGCGAGGCATGAGTGTGTCTAGTCTCGCTGCAAGGACCCTCGTGTACATTTTTGTGTCTAAGTTTAGCAGCGAAATAGGGTGGAAAAATCCACACTTTTTGGTATCCCTGCCACCTGTGTCTAAGATATCATTAAACAACTCCACCAACAAGGGAAGAAGGTAAGAGAGAAATGACTTGTAGAAGCCTGCCATGTAACCATGTTCCCACAGGGCCTTCCCCATCGGCAACCGCTTCACGTCCCTTTTAATTTCTTCCGCTGTTATTGGGACGTCTAGATCGCTAGCCTCATCCCGAGAGAGTTTTGGCATTTTTACGTTCCCCAGATATGCATCTATCCTCGAGCTCCCATGATCTGACTCAGTTTTGTAGAGGGTCTCATAAAATGTTGCAAATGCCTCCGGGATTCCCCCCCATACCTGTATTCTGGGTGTCTTCCCCCTTTTCTATGGCCACCAGCAATCTCACACCACGTGGTCCCTGTAGTCTGGCGGCCAACAGCTTGTCCGCCTTGTCGCCCTTCTTATGGTACTTTTGTTTGTGAAGCTGCAACTTTCTAACTATTTGCTCTTCTATTAAATGGAGCTCCTCTCTCTTTTTTTTTGGCCTCCAGTATCCTATCCGCCAACCCCTCCAAGGTGGTCCACGCCACTCTGTCCAACTGGATTATCTCCTTCCTCAATCTACTCTCAATTAGTGCCCTCTCTCTTTGCGTGCTACCTCCCTGATCAGAATCCCCCGCCACGTCACCTTCCCCACTTCCCACACCATTGTTTTATTTATCTCCCCTGTGTTGTTTATTTTGAAGTATGCACTTATTTCATTGTCCATCTTTGTCCGAAAGACTGGATATTTCCACAGGGCTTCATTACATATCCACTGTGATCCCTTATGTGGGAGGCCTGCCCAGTCAAGATCAACTGTGACCATGTCATGGTCTGACCAGGTGATCAATGAGATCTCCGAGCCCGTGCCCACCACTTTCAGGCCTTCTGTGATATATAAATAGTCAATCCTTGTGAAGGTGCCATGGGGAGCTGAGTAGGTGTACCCCGTCTCATTTGGGTGGAAGCCTCGCCGCGTGTCACATAAGCCGTACACCTCTAGCATCTCCATGACTGGTCCGACCCCACCCCCCCTCTACCGGGTAGCGTGTCTTGGGGTTACCTGTCTGCCTGTCAAATTTAGTGTCAGCCCAGAGATTAAAATCCCGCCTAAGATAACATGTCGCATGGCCTCCAACATTATTTTCGGCAGTGTCTTCTGCAAGAATCAGGATTGCCCCACATTGGGGGAATACAGTGTTGCCAGTGTAACAGTTACTTTCTGTACGGTGCCTACCATCACAAAGGCCTTGCCCCCCATATAAGCCCATATCTTGGTGAGCTCTAAATTCAGACCATCCTGACCAGGATCCCCACCCCCGCCTTTCTCAGGGGGGCGGAACACCAGTGTTCCACCCCTTGTTTGGGATTGAGAATCCTGCATTCCTCTCCATGTGCATATTTTTTTTTTTGCAGAAACATCACATCAAGCCTCATTCTCCTGAGTTCAACCCCTTAACGTTTAGTGTCCCAACCCTGTGGAGGTTCCCTCTCTGCGAATCTAAATCTACCGCCATTTCTTCCTCTGTACACCCGCAGACCCGTTAAGAAGCCCCGGCGGCCAAGCTATTGATTCAGTGCCTTTGCCACTGCTTGCTTTGCGCTCGAAGAAGATCCGTTCCTGCCCTTTCCCCCACCCCTGCCACATCCCCCTCACCCTCATAACGGCGTCCGATCCAGCTCGGTTAAGAGCACCCAGCTAAGGTCGGACCACCAGCGTAAACCAGACAACTCACTGTCTACTCTCATAACAACCAAGTTAACATTGAGCTCCCTTTGCCCCCCACCTCTTAAACATTGCACAAATTCAAAAATCCCCAACATTTTCCAACCGAACATGCCCCCCAGATTGATACCTCACCCGGATGGCCCAGGTCCGGGATATCCATCGGTCTGTACCCCTTAGTACTTGAGTCTTCCAGAAGTGAGGCCGCAGAGCAATATCGTCAGCATGCGAGGCTCTGGTACAACTTCTCCGTGTTGTAAGCATTTCAACACTTTTTCTCAGGCCCAAAGACCAGACGGGCCGAAGCACAGCCCTTTCCACCCTCTTCCGGAGGGTACTCAAAGCAGCTCCACTGTGGAGTGAACTTCTCAAGAGTATTGGGCGGTCCGTTGCCCCCCACTTCCAGCTATGCACGGGGTACTGCCGTCATTTAGGTCATTATACTGACATTCCCTGAGGGCTTCAAGCATCCGCGTCTGGGGAGGCATTCATCGTTCTGTATTTCCTGGACCCGAGTATGCGCCTCCGTCTTGGTCATTGAATTCACCACTGCCTGTCGTCTTCATTCCTCGTGTCTGGTTTTTGCTCATTGTCCTCGTTGCCCAGAATCTTGGCGATAGAACACTTTGTCATTCTATGTTCTTAGCCTTTCCCTCCGTCCGTCCAGTTCGAATGTGAGAGAGAATGGGTAGCCCCATCTAGAACGGACTCCTTGTTCTTTTAGCCACTTGGTGAGGGGCATGCACATCCGTTTTAGGGCGAGGGTCAATGATGACAGGTCTTGGAAGATCGTTACTCTTGAGGCATCGAGAGAGACAGGCCCACTACGTTTAGCTTTATCCAGGAGCCTGACCTTATCGCCGTAGCTGTGGAATTGGACTAAGACTAATTTTGGTCCCCCAGGAGCTCTACCTGCCCTGTGTATTCTTTCGATCTTCGGTTCATCGATAGTCATCTTCAAATAGGAGCTTCAATATTTCGTGGAGGGTCTTTTTTTAGATCTTGTTCGGACTCGCCTTCTCTTTCCGGGATTCCGAAAAGTCTTAGGTTGTTCCGTTGCTCACGATTTTCCAAATCGTCCATCTTGAGATGGAATTCCTCTTCTCGGGATTCTATGTCATTAATTCTCATCCATTTGTGTCTCGAGAGTGCTAAGTGAGGTCTGATTGTTTTCGACTCCTTCCAGTCTCTCCTCTATTTTGTCCATTCTCTGTGTGATTCTGTCGACCATCCCACCAATATCTGCTCTCATATTTTTGATTTCTTCCAGTAAGGCTGCTACGTCTCCTTTGATGACTGCGGCATCAGCTCTTGAAGTCGTCATAGTGGGCTTAGGAGCGGGTTCCAGGTCAGAGCGGAGTGGAGTATACCTATATGGGGCCAGTTTTTGCCTTATTTCCATACACTTCTCTTCCAACACTCTTGCGCAAGTTCCTGCTCCTTCCCTATGTCTGTCTCTCCCCCCGCGTTAGCTACTACTCATTATAGCTTTTCTCTAGCGGTGTAATCATTGATAACGGAGTGCCCAGTACACCTTTTCTAGGGTGCACCTCTAGTTTCCTCTTCTTTTCCCAGGTCTGCACCCTGGAGGAGGGCACACGTCCCAGGAATGGGGGCCCAAACCTCACAAGGTCAGTGATGTCCTGGCGTCAAAAGGGTCAGCAGTGTACTTTATTGAATTCACCACAGTGGGGATATAATTGGTGGGAGGGGAGTTATAGATTGAGGTAGAGAATCCTCATTTTACAGGGCGTGTGGTTGCGTGCCTTGTGTAGTCTCAACACTCTCCAGGCACTGGTCGCTGTCTAAACCAACTGGTGTTTGCACGGAACAACGAAGGAGGGCATACTCCCCAGGGTTGGGGGCCCAGCCCTTCGTTGTTTCATCGTGAGGCCCAGCTGCAACTGGGAGAGTCTGGGTGGTGGGTAATTTTGACGCCTGTAGCAATGATCCTTAGTCCACCAATGTTCCTCTGTGCCGGGGTGTGCCCCCTCTAATGTCCTCCACACTGATTGCTGAGCAGCAACTGTGTGCAGACCTTTATCCCTTCCGCCCCTAACATGCTGCAGGGCAGGTGACTCCGTGCGTAGTTTTCCTTTGGGAAAGGGCAGGGCCTCTGCCCGGCACAACGGGCCGCCCTGCGCTGTGTGCTGTAGATTTTCGTCCGGAGTGATATGGGCAAGGGGTCCTAAGGTGTTTGGTATTCAGGCCCGTCTGAAGTTGGTTCCTCTGTACAATGGAGGATGTTCTCGATAAGGCAGCCCACGTGGGTACGGTGCCTAGGTCCAGTTTACTCCCTCTGGGGAAGAACATTAACCCTCACCACAGGGCAGGGTCAGGTCCCATTGGCCAGGGTTTGGTCCAAGTCTCTGGGGGGATTGTGGGGACGTCCCTCGGATGATTACGTTGTCATCTTAGCGCTGCTACGGGACCCCCTGATGTCCCCTCTGTGCCGATGCAGCCCTTAATTGTTTGTGACACGAGTAAGGTGGCACCCACGCCACAGTGCTCATCCCAGTGCAAGAACATCTGCTGAGCTGTTAGGCACGTCTCACCATCAAACCTGGCGGGAGGGGAAGTCTGCTAGGCCATTAGTGTCAGGCTCTGCACTCTATTATGTGCCATCGGGTGCGGGCAGTGACTGCGGAGAGTCAGGACGGCCTCGCCTTACCTTGACACACGCCTCGACGTAGACTTGTTTTGCCGTGCCCCCCCCCCACCCAGTGGGGGTCTGTCACCACGCCCTAGTGGAAGCGGGTCCTTCTCTTCGATGTGAGGCATAGCCCCGCGTATGATCGGGCTGCTTCTCTCACCAGGGCCCGACTGACAGCTTCCCCGGGGGTCGCACGGCTCCGAAGATAGGCACCCTCTCAGGTTGAGCTTCCTCGCTATTGTGTGAGCTTGGGATCCGTTTGCAGGGATCTTGCTTTCCTTGGGCCGCGGACACCGTCACCTTCTGCGGATTCTCCACATGGTCAGCTGGCTGATGCCAACGGAGCACCCGATTCACGGGTGGCCCACACTAGCACTGGGGGGGGGGGGGGGATCCCCTGGGTTCATGAGGGCGGAGTGACACTTATCTCAGACAGCCCTCCACCATGCGGTTCCAACTGCTGGCAGGGTGCGCTTTAACTTTCGGACTCTGCTACAATGTACGATTCCTCTGTGTTCCTGGGCTGATTTTCTTCGCTATTTCTCCCCGTAACTGGGGGGGGGGGGGTTTCATACACCTCATGGGTTGACAATCCCTGTGTTGGGGGTTCGAAAGAGGGTGCTCAGACTCTCTTAGAAGACCATAGCTCTGGGAGCTCACGTGGAGGTAGACTTCATCCACGCGCCCCCTGTTTTTATATCACAATGTGCAGGTCCTGAACCTTTTAATCCTCATCTTCCCTACCCACTAATCATCTGGTCAAGTGTCTACTTTCTAGAATAACTTCTTTGACATGTTTCTCAGGATCTGACACAAGTCCTCAATCACGCAGAGCCTCCTCCACTCTGCTTGCACTTTAAGGGAGGGAAGGTAGTAGAGGGCTAGTGTTAAGTACCGAGTAGGAACAGTAGTAGAGAGAGAGTAGGAAGAGTGACAAGAATAGGAGGAGCTAGTAGTAACAGAGCGAGAGAGAATAACAAGAAGAATAGTAAGAGGCAAGGAAGTAGAATTGGAGGAAGGGGGACACAAAGATAACAGCAGAGGCAGATGTAGAGAGGTAGTTGGCAGGAAAGATTGACAGTAAGATCAGGAATGAGAAGAGACAGAAGATGAAAGGATGGAGGTGGAAAGGAGGAGTGCGAGATTGGAGGGATAGTGGATTGGCGGGAGGAGAACCGCTTAGGAACCCAGTGTAGTGAAGGGTCGGGTAAGAACGTGTGTGGAAGAAGGGAGAGCAACACCGGGCAAAAGAAGGCACCTCCCCTAACTTCCTATAGTGGTAAGCGGGACAAGTTAGAGAAAGTATAGAAAATCCCCAGGGAGTTAGTCAGTCGTCGTCTTAGGGAAGTCAACCTTAGCTCCAGGAAGGGAGAAGATAATAGGTGGCACCGATCTATAGCAACTAACACCCCAGTGCTAGGGAGGGGGTAACCCGGCAGGAGACAGATAGAAAGGATGGCTCTAGTGCCCACTTCCCTAAAGAGCCTCGTAGGCCTTAAAGATCGAATTGTAAAACTGACAGTCTTGGCCTGTTGTAAAGTCAATAAACACTCTTGGACTGTCTGACAGCATACGCATGGTTCTTTGGGGCGCCCTCCCCTCCCGTCACACTGCTCACTCTCTGTGGCATCTGAGTCTCCAGGCTTTGTTGTTTACCCACTCATCATTTTTCCTAATGTGCCCAGAATGTAAAGGACTGGTCAATTCAGATGTGTATCCTGGAGACAGTGAAGGCCTTGTGTGTATGTACTCTGGATAAAGTGTGGGGAATTCTACCACCCCCAATAATCCATTAGTGTTTATTATCACGGCACACTGTAGCTGGGATGAGTGACACAGAAGCAGTGAAGGGTTTCAGAGTGCAGGCACAAAGTAACAGTGCACTGCACTCCAGCCTTCTCTTCCTGTAACGCATTTGATATGTGGCATGTGACCAGTGACCGGCTCCTAGCTGTAGGTACAGTATTAAGTGAAATGCAAAGAAAAGACCAATTTAGAAAGAACGCTCGGAGACCAGTCCGAGTGGTCTTTCCAAATCAAACTGTCATAACCCTGCTGCATAAGAGTGCACGCAGGGGCTGGCAGGCAAGGCCAGACGAGGGAAGTCGCAGCAGCGAGGTAAGTGTTGTTCATGTTTGTGTGTGAGTGAGTGTGCGTGTCTGTGGAAAGGAGGGGGCTGGGTAATTGTGTATTTGCATGACTGTGTGGGAGAGAAGGGGAAATGTGTCTGTCTAGGAAGGGGGGGCAGTGTGTGATGAAAGGGAGTTTGGGAGGTGAAACCCTCGATTTTCCTAGAAATCCAGCCAGTGCAGCAGAGGGTGGGGGCAGGATCGCCTTCCCGGAGGGTGGGGGGTTCAAAATGTCATATTTCGGCAATTTAAAGGCCCACAAAAAATGTTTTTTTGTTTTCGCTCTTTAACCTGAAGAAATATTACATTGAACCATATGTGGACAAGAAGTGAAGTCTGCAGTGCACGGCGTCCTCCCTGCCCTCCCAATGCGTTCAAGTTCCTTTGTCTTGCACAGTAGAGCTGAAATGATTGACATGGAAGCAGTGAATGGGCTGTGTATGTGTACATAATAGTAGTAGCTGTCTGCAGAGTGCTGTCCCACCCCTTCAAATGTATTCATATCTCTTTCCCCTGCAGGGTGGAACTGGTCAGTTTAGCCTCCAAGCACCAGGCAGTGAACCTTGGTCAGGGGTTCCCTGACTTCTCCCCTCCGGTCGCCATCAAGGAAGCCTTTGTGCGTGCCATCAGCGAGGAGGGCAGCGTCCTGAACCAGTATACTCGTGCTTTTGTAAGTGTACATGCATTACCTTACCTCCTATGGAACTGACAACCTTTCATTGACCGCACAACTACAATGCACCCATTCTCTACTCTGGCTGTGGACCTTTTATCTTTCAGTGGACCCCACCACCACAGTCCACTCCTCCTCTGCAAAACTTTCATCTTTCAGTAGTATTTATCTTTAGTATCTATTCCCCGACAGCTGCCTGCTTCTCTGCACCTCCAAGGTCACACTTTCAATGGACCACAGGACTTTTCTGTCCTGACTGTTAAACTTTCCATGGGTACACATCACTTGTGCAGACCTCGCCCCTGATGGGTTTTCTCAAGCTGCTTTCCCCCCTCATCTAAATAGGTGGAAGGGTCTCCAATCCGGGTCTACCATAAGGCATGCTTTTCAATGCAGCCCGCTCCACCCCAGGCTTACATCCTCCTCTGAGCTACCTTTTTTGGCTGACTGAAGTGGGGGTTTTCTGTTCCAGCCTTGTGACCCAGGAATAGGAGGGCATTGCTGGCTGCTGTGAGGTGGAATGAATGCATGGTGGCATGGAGGTGGTGGCAGTGCCTCAGATGCCGAAGCTGGAGTGAGTTACTGAAGGCTGGTAGATTCAGCCAGGAGAGGCAGTGGATACCTGGGACCAGGGAGGTGAAGTGGGTCTCTGGCAGCTCAGAAGTGGCCGTGGGGGCCTGGTAGGTAGGATGAATCGCATGCATGGTGATGGGAATGTGGACAGAGTTCCTGGGAGCCGAGAGGCGGAGTCCTGGTGGCTCCTGGGAGGCGGAGTACTGTTGGCTCCTGGGGAGGTAGACTACTGTTGGTTCCTGGGGAGGTGGAGTGCTGGTGGTTCCTGGGGAGGTGGTTTCTGGAAGGTGGAATGTTGTTGGTTTCTTGGAGGTGGAGTGCTGGTGGTTCCGGGGGGTGGGGTAGAGTGCTGTTGGTTCCTGGGGAGGTGGAGTGCTGTTGGTTCCTGGGGAGGTGGAGTGTTGTTGGTTCCTGGGGAGGCGGAGTGCTGTTGGTTCCTGGGGAGGCGGAGTGCTGTTGGTTCCTGGGGAGGCGGAGTGCTGTTGGTTCCTGGGGAGGCGGAGTGCTGTTGGTTCCTGGGGAGGCGGAGTGCTGTTGGTTCCTGGGGAGGCGGAGTGCTGTTGGTTCCTGGGGCGGCGGAGTGCTGTTGGTTCCTGGGGAGGCGGAGTGCTGTTGGTTCCTGGGGAGGCGGAGTGCTGTTGGTTCCTGGGGAGGCGGAGTGCTGTTGGTTCCTGGGGAGGCGGAGTGCTGTTGGTTCCTGGGGAGGCGGAGTGCTGTTGGTTCCTGGGGAGGCGGAGTGCTGTTGGTTCCTGGGGAGGCGGAATGCTGTTAGTTTCTTGGAGGTGGAGTGCTGGTGGTTCCAGGGGGTGAGGTAGAGTGCTTGTGGTTCCTGGGGAGGTGGAGTGCTGTTGGTACCTGGGGAGGTGGAGTGCTGTTGGTACCTGGGGAGGTGGAGTGCTGTTGGTACCTGGGGAGGTGGAGTGCTGTTGGTACCTGGGGAGGTGGAGTGCTGTTGGTACCTGGGGAGGTGGAGCGCTGATGGTTCCTGGGCAGGTGGAGCGCTGTTGGTTCCTGGGGAGGTGGAGCGCTGTTGGTTCCTGGGGAGGTGGAGTGCTGGTGGCTCTAGGGGAGGTGGAGCGCTGTTGGTATCTGGGGAGGTGGAGCGCTGTGGTTCCTGGGGAGGTGGAGTGCTGTGGTTCCTGGGGAGGTGGAGTGCTGGTGGCTTCTGGGGAGGTGGAATGCTGTTGGTTCCTGGGGAGGTGGAGTGCTGTTGGTTCCTGGGGAGGTGGAGTGCTGTTGGTTCCTGGGGAGGTGGAGTGCTGTTGGTTCCTGGGGAGGTGGAGTGCTGTTGGTTCCTGGGGAGGTGGAGTGCTGTTGGTTCCTGGGGAGGTGGAGTGCTGGTGGCTCCTGGGAGGTGGAATGCTGTTAGTTTCTTGGAGGTGGAGTGCTGGTGGTTCCGGGGGCTGAGGTAGAGTGCTTGTGGTTCCTGGGGAGGTGGAGTGCTGTTGGTACCTGGGGAGGTGGAGTGCTGTTGGTACCTGGGGAGGTGGAGTGCTGTTGGTACCTGGGGAGGTGGAGTGCTGTTGGTACCTGGGGAGGTGGAGTGCTGTTGGTACCTGGGGAGGTGGAGTGCTGTTGGTTCCTGGGGAGGTGGAGCGCTGTTGGTATCTGGGGAGGTGGAGCGCTGTTGGTTCCTGGGGAGGTGGAGCGCTGTTGGTTCCTGGGGAGGTGGAGTGCTGGTGGCTCCTGGGGAGGTGGAGTGCTGTTGGCACCTGGGGAGGTGGAGTGCTGCTGGTACCTGGGGGGGTGGAGTGCTGTTGGTACCTGGGGAGGTGGAGTGCTGTTGGTTCCTGGGGAGGTGGAGTGCTGTTGGTTCCTGGGGAGGTGGAGTGCTGTTGGTTCCTGGGGAGGTGGAGTGCTGGTGGTTCCTGGGGAGGTGGAGCGCTGTTGGATCCTGGGGAGGTGGAGCGCTGTTGGTATCTGGGGAGGTGGAGTGCTGGTGGTTCCTGGGGAGGTGGAGTGCTGTTGGTACCTGGGGAGGTGGAGTGCTGGTGGTTCCTGGGGAGGTGGAGCGCTGTTGGTATCTGGGGAGGTGGAGCGCTGATGGTTCCTGGGCAGGTGGAGTGCTGTTGGTTCCTGGGGAGGTGGAGTGCTGTTGGTTCCTGGGGAGGTGGAGTGCTGTTGGTTCCTGGGGAGGTGGAGTGCTGGTGGCTCTAGGGGAGGTGGAGCGCTGTTGGTATCTGGGGAGGTGGAGTGCTGGTGGTTCCTGGGGAGGTGGAGTGCTGTTGGTTCCTGGGGAGGTGGAGTGCTGTTGGTTCCTGGGGAGGTGGAGTGCTGTTGGTTCCTGGGGAGGTGGAGTGCTGTTGGTTCCTGGGGAGGTGGAGCGCTGTTGGTTCCTGGGGAGGTGGAGCGCTGGTGGTTCCTGGGGAGGTGGAGCGCTGTTGGTTCCTGGGGAGGTGGAGCGCTGTTGGTTACTGGGGAGGTGGAGCGCTGTTGGTTCCTGGGGAGGTGGAGCGCTGTTGGTTCCTGGGGAGGTGGAGCGCTGTTGGTTCCTGGGGAGGTGGAGCGCTGTGGTTCCTGGGGAGGTGGAGTGCTGGTGGCTTCTGGGGAGGTGGAATGCTGTTGGTTTCTTGGAGGTGGAGTGCTGTTGGTTCCTGGGGAGGTGGAGTGCTGTTGGTTCCTGGGGAGGTGGAGTGCTGTTGGTTCCTGGGGAGGTGGAGCCCTGTTGGTATCTGGGAGGTGGAGCCCTGTTGGTTCCTGGGGAGGTGGAGCCCTGTTGGTTCCTGGGGAGGTGGAGCGCTGTTGGCTCCTGGGGAGGTGGAGCGCTGTTGGCTCCTGGGGAGGTGGTGCGCTGTTGGGTCCTGGGGAGGTGGAGCGCTGTTGGCTCCTGGGGAGGTGGAGTGCTGTTGGGTTCTGGGAGGTGGAGTCCTGGTGGTTTCTGGGAGGTTAGAGCTCTAGTGGTTATTTACTGGGAGGTGTGGAGCAGGAGGTTTATAGGAGCTGGGAGTTGGAGAAGGTGTCTACATCCTCCTCATTCCTGTGTGAGGTTACCACTGAGTTCATTCTGGAAAATAAATACTTATACTTTCCTCGTGTTTGAATAGGGCTGCTCATTGGCTTGTGCCTTCGAGTTTTGCCCAGGCTAGTCAATTTGGAATTTTACCAGACACCCTACCATGTGCTGTTGGTCTCCCAAAACTGTGTTATTTGCATAGTGTGTGTGAAAAATAATCTCCTGTCTTGTCAACCCAAATATCCCTTGTAGATTAAATAGAATTTCACTGTACCATTGGTCTAGATTCTATCCACTTCTTCCTACTATGCACCACCGATGGTTCAGCACAGATAGTGTGCACTGTACCGTACAGCACACCAGAGTATCCTCGTTCTCCTCCAACCTACCGACTACTCACTTACCGGGCAGCCCATCTAAGCATCCTCTGTCATCTCCAATCTACCACCCAATCTTGTACCAGATGTCTCACCCGAGCATCCTCTTTGTCCAATCTACACCCTACCCACCCAGTACCTGAGCATCCTTGGTCTTCTTCAACCTACCACCCACTCTTATACCAGACAGCACACCCAAGCATCTGTGTTACTCCCCACCAACCTATCACTCTCTTGCACCAGACCGCTCACTTGAGCATCTTGTCTTCTGCAACCTACCACCTATGCCCTCAGTTGGCAGAACTGAGCATCCTTGTTCTTCTCCAACCTACTCACTCAGTAGACAGCACACCCAAGCATCCTTTCTTCATCTCTTTGCACCTGCTGCTCATGTACCAGTCAGCACACCCAAGCATCCTTTCTTCATCTCTTTGCACCTGCTGCTCATGTACCAGTCAGCACACCCAAGCATCCTTTCTTCTCCAACCCACCCACTCACTTACATGACAGCACACCTGAGCATCTTCTCTCTGAGCCGCCCCATCTCACTTACTACGCGCGTCCTCCTTAATCTTGCTAATTCGTTTACTCCCCCATCTCTCCTTGCGATCACTCGTCTCTCCCATTCTGTGCTCATTTACCTCCTTCCTTTGTATATACTTCTCAGTTACGCTGCCTCTCCCTTTCCTTTGCAGGGACACCCTCCGCTGGTGAATATCCTAGCACGTCTTTTCGGGGAGCTGCTGGGTCAGGACCTGGACCCTCTTAGCAATGTGCTGGTGACTGTTGGTGCCTATGAAGCTCTCTTCTGTGCCTTTCAGGCCTTGATTGATGAAGATGATGAGGTAAGTGCTGCAGTCGCTGCTCTTTCTTCACCCTGCTCATGCACAGTCACTTCTCCTCCCAAATACATTCAGAGGTTCAGACGGCAGCCTTCCAAATGGGTACTGAAAGGAGGGGACAAAGGTGGCGTCTCTTGCTAAGGACGGATATATGTTATGTTGCCATTGTTCAAGGTGCCAAATATGCAGCTCTTTTCCTAGCATCTGCCTTTGCTTGATCCCTTTCTCCCAGGCTCATTGCTGCATCTCCTCAGAGGCTTCAGCTGCTCTTGGGACTGTCCTTATCTCAAGGTTCAGAGCCACAATCCACAATTCTGCAGAATCCCAACGAGGCTTGTCCCATACTCCTGTGTTGTGCTGTATGGGCAGCTTGGGTTGGGGATTCCTTTTGCGGAAGCTTCTCCTTGAGTGACCATCACGACTGACTATTTTCTGCTGGAGTGGAATGTCACCCTTGGAGATGTTCAAGGGCACGACCTTTGGTCTTCCAGGAATCGTCACGATCAGATCATGTTGCTGTGACTCAGGGACATTTTTCTAGCTCTCAAGTCCTTCCTTACGACATCAGGGGAAGGGTGGTGCAAACCGTGGTATTGATCTTCAAGTCCTCTGCCTTTTGGCCACCTCGAGGGACAAGGCAAATCTACGGAGCAGCAGGTCCTCCTGAAATCATGAGTGGCAACTCCATCCACAGATTCGGCTCCTTCTTTTACCATCAGCAGTGTTCTCAAGTCCATCTTTTCACTGCACACATCAACCCTCAGTCGCCAATGTTTGTCTAGTGGCATGGCAGGAACCAGGGTCTCTAGGAGACCCCCTAAAGATTTCCTCCTAAGAGGGAATGTTGGCTTATGCCTGCCCCACTGTTAGATAATTTAGTTGTTGTTGCTGCTTTCCTCCCATAGACGTCTATGGTACAATCTTAATTGTTGCTTTGTTTTGACTCCTGACCTGCTTTTTGATGCGAAGAAATCCTTCTGCCTTTCTTCTCTTGCTTTGTGCTCATTTCTATGGGGCGACTGATCAGTCCATAAGACTTTCAGTGCTGAGAGAGTCTCTTTTATGGATTTCTTGTGCCCTAAAGTGAAGTGCGGTTTGGATACTTTGTATCTTTATTTTATTTATTTTATTGAGCATTTGTTAGGCGCTTTGTAAAACAGAAATGTGTTTCAAAGCACCACGAGGCTAAATGGGAAGGGAACAGGGGAAATAATCACAGTGTCAAAAAACAACAGTAATATACAGTGGTGGTCCTACCAGGCCATGTGGCATTCGGCCCCGCAAGCGCATTGAAGAGAAGTGCAGGGGAAGGGAATGGAAGGGGGGATCAGAGGAGTGGACAAGTGCTCGAGGAGGGCCCGGGAGGGAAGTGCGAAGGGGAGCCAGAAGGAGAGCATCAGGCTGAGTGCTAGTACAGGCAACTCTCAAGGGTGGTATATGGAGCCACCAGACAGGAGCCCACAGGGCAGTGCAGTGGGGGAGGGGTGCTGATATTGACTGGGAGGAAAGGCCCGAGATCCTGTGAAGTTCATGAGGACCAGGCCACCGGTCACAGCTGTGGTGAGGTGAATAGCAGGGAAGGGAATTAGGGAATGATGTAGAGAAAAGCAGAGTTTTGAGAAGTTTCTGGAACTTAAGGAGGTCCGGCTCAAGTCTGAGAGGGGCAGGGAGGCTGTTCCAAAGGGAGGCACCAGCCGAGGAGAGAGACCCCCCCCCCACCCTCCTCCTTGGAGAAGTGTTTCACATTCAGAGAATTGAAATTAGAGCAGCATAGGGCTCTAGCAGTGGACTATTTAGGGAGGGAAAGTTGGAGATGGCGTGGTCTCAGGCCCCAGAAGGCCTTGTGGATGATGCAGAGTCTTGAATCTGATCCTGGCAGCCACTTGGAGAGCCAGTGGAGAGATTTTAGGGATGCAGAGATGTGTTCCCTGGGCTTCAGTCCAAGGATAAGTCTTGCAGCCCTATTCTGGATTAGCTGGAGGGGGGGGCGCGAAGGGAGGAGAGAGGGAGATTGAGAAATAGGTTGTTGCAATTGTCCAGCCTGTAGAGGACCACAGCTCTGGTGACATTGAGCTTCTGGTGGAAGGTGAGAAAAGGAAGAATGCCTCTGAGGAGGTGGAGCTGGAAGTGAGACTTTTTGGTAAGGTGCATGATGTGAGGGGAGAAGGAGAGAACGGAGTCAAAGATGACCCCAAGGTTTTTTGCCTCACAAGATGGTGAGGGTAGGGGTTTTACTGGCATTGAGACAGAGATCATTCGCTGCACACCATGCCTGAATGACTGATAGGCAGTCAGGGATGAGAGAGGAGGAAGAGGGGGGAGGCAGAGGGAAGTTTGAAGGAAAGCTGTGTGTCGTCTGCATAGTATTGTAAATTGGGAGAGGAGGAGGATATCGGGTGAGCAAGAGGGGCGAAATAGATATTGAAGAGCCATGGCCATAGGATAGAGCCCTGGGGGATGCCACAGATATAGAGGGTAGTTGTGGAGAAAGGGCCCAGCTGCAGCTTGGAGGGGCAGTTAGTGTTGAAAGAGTCTGGCCAATCCAGTGCCCTGTCAGTGATGCTGAGGGTGTCAAAGAGTTGTTGGATGGAATGTTTGACCATGTCAAAGGCAGAGGAGAGATTGAGGAGAATGAGAACAGCAGGAGAGGTGGAGTCAAGATTTGTGAGAATAGTGTCACAGGTGTCCAGGAGAGCAGTTTCCTTGCCTCTAGATGCCCGGAATCCAGAATGTTGGTCATGAAGGCAACCAACAAGGAAGGGGGTAGTGGAGATAAGGTGATAATTAGCCGGGCAGGAGGGGGTCAGCAGATGACTTTTTTAAGAGAGGGTGCCCAAGGGAGTACTTGAGGGATAGAGGGAAAGAGCCAGAGACAAAGGAGTGGTTACAGAAGTCAGCAAGACCCGGGGCAAGAGAGGAGATGTTGTCCTTAATGGTTCTGGAGGAGCAGGGGAGCACCTGTTTGGAGGAGGCCTTCATAGAGCAGACCACGTTAGAGACCCTATCCGGTGCTATGGGCAGGAGGAAAGCGAGAGAGGGGGGTGGAAGGTTGAGGGCTAAGGGGGCCAGGGAAGCAGGCGTGGGAGAGGACATGGGGGTGGAGGAGAGTGAGGACAGGATGTCCTGAGTTTTAGATGTGAAGTGGGAGGCCAGGCAGTGCAGAGAGCCTGGGAAGGAAAGAGAGAGGTGGAAACTGCAAGTGAATTGGCGAGTTCCTTGCAGATTTTGAAAAGTTTGGCCGTGTTGTTAGTGACTTCAGAGATGCAGGCTTGGATCTGGGCCCGCTTCATGGAGCTGATAGAGACACGATACTGACTTTGGAGCAGACGGCAGTCCAGTTTGTCAAAGGATGAGCCCAAGGTCTGCCACTTCTGTTCAGCAGCTCTGCAATTGTGTTTAAGAGATGCTAGATCAGAGTTGTAGCAACTGTTGTTCATGATGGCAGGTTTTATGCAGATCCTCATGGCAGGGGCAAGGATGAATTCATAGAACGGATGAATGAGGGGAGCGGACGAATGTAAGAAACCGACAAATACGTAGAGCGGTCGAGTAATATATCAAGCAGACGAGTAGTATGTTGTGCCGATAAGTGGATAGACCAGATGAGTGTGTGGATCCGATGAGCATGCGGATTGAACGAGGGTGTGGATGCGAACGAGTGTATGGAGCGGACGACTGTATGTAGCGGACGACTGTATGTAGCGGACGAATGTATGTAGAGCGGACGAGAACATGTGGTGTGGAGCGGATAGCTGTGTGGAGCGGATAGCTGTGTGGAGCGGATAGCTGTGTGGAGCGGATAGCTGTGTGGAGCGGATAGCTGTGTGGAGCGGATAGCTGTGTGGAGCGGATAGCTGTGTGGAGCGGATAGCTGTGTGGAGCGGATAGCTGTGTGGAGCGGATGCCTGTGTAGAGCGGATGCCTGCGTGGAGCGGATGCCTGTGTAGAGCAGACCGGATGAGCTTGCAGACCGGATGAGCGCATAGGCAGACTGGAGTGCATGCGCGGGGAGGACGGGAGTGCATGCATATGGAATACATGAGAGCATGCATGAAGCATACTGAAAATGAGGGATAGACTAGAGCACGCAAGACGAACTATGAATGCGCGAGTGTGTACCTGATCGCATAAATTGCGTGACGTACATAATATGCATTGGTATGCGGGAACATTTGAAAGAACATATATCATACCACACCCCACGCCTACTCTCCTCTTTACACCACCACTCAAATAGAACACAGGGATACTATGACACCATTCGGTATAACTGTTCTCATATCAACATCTCCCGCTCACTCCCCATCACTCTAAGTAACCACCGCTGGTTTAACACCCCCAGCCAGGCGTTTCTCCTCAGGCCTAACGCAGCCACACTCGAGCTGGATAAATTCTGCCAGAGCGAACACATTCTCCTGACCTCTCAACCACCACACCTACCGCTAAGAAGCAGCTACCACATTAACTCCGCACCAGCTGCACACATACCTTGTGCGCACACGCACCTTTTGACTCTCTTCACCCTCTCTACTGACCCGAACTTCGGTTCCCAAGGGCGTTCAACCTACCAGCGCCTTCAGACCATACCAATGGTATATAAGGCGCTATATAAATGAAAAATAACAATAACAATAACAATGTTAAGGGTGTTAGAGATGGCAAGATGCAGATTAGAAAGGACAGAGTCAGAGGGAGAGTCAGGAGCGTGGGTGGAGGCAAAAGCAGCAAATGACACTCGCTTCATCGGTCGAATGACAGCGAAGGAGGCTGGCAGTGCAGGGGGCGGCTTGGATAGGGGGCCAAGGGGCCCTAGGTTGGAGGAAAAGAGAGGGGTCGAACCAGCAGAGGCGGTGGTGACCGGGTTAGAGAGAGTGATTTCACCAGGGATGAGGGCATCAAGAGTGTGACCGGCAGAGTGGGTAGGGCCACAAGGAAGAATAGTGAGAGAGAGGGAGTCACATAGGACCCAGAACAGAGAGGAAGATGATTCAAGAGAGTCGAGGTGGATGTTGAAGTCACCAAGGAAGAGGAGTCTGGAAGAAGAGGTTGAAGGGGATGAGGCAAAGTCAGCCCATTGGGATGGCGAAGAGGGAGATGGGTCCAGGGGGTCCTTTGGCGAGGGTGGGGGAGGGAATAGGGGAGACCCCAAGCCTACACACAAGTCATTCAAAAGAGGAGTAGGAATGATGGAAGCAGGGACCCACTCAGGGAAGATCAGGGCTACTCCACCTCCAGTCCTATTTGGGTCTGGGTTTGGAGAGGATTTTGTAGCCCTCTGGAAGGAGTGCCAAGAGCAGTGACAGAGCTGGCATTCAACCACGTTTCGGTAAGAGCGAGGACGTCCAAGTGAAGGTCTTCAAAAATGAGACAGATGTCAGAGTGTTTGACAGCGGGGGGGCATTCAGAGTAGCTAACTGAAGCTGGTTACCACCTTTTTGAAGGCTTTCCCAAGGGGGGTTTACTGGGCTTAGGTACTCCCATCGGTGGTGGAGGAGAGGTGAGTGGAGACGAAGGAAGGGTGGCCGGAGAAGGGAGGACGTTTATGAGAGAAGGCAGGAACTGGTGGAGAGTGAGAAGAGCAGTTTTTTGTTTAAAATCAAATTTTATTAGCATATTGGTTATAACAACACCGAAAAGTATTAGGGCATTCCTTAATAACCACAGCATTGATACCCACCCCCATGCCATGGATTCCCAATCTGAACTTCATAAAATAAATTGGACATTTAATGATACCTCCTCTCTACATGCAGGTTCTATCCCCGAGTACGCCTGAACACAAGGCATATGAATCTCTCCCCCAGTCACCACCTTGGGTCGCCAATCCACCAATACCACTTCCCCGACGAGAAACCGTCCTCTTCCATCCCGCCCCTGCATATTCCTAAGCCCCTCCGGTCCAATCGCCTATTTTTCTTGAAAAATGGGAGCCAAACACCCGCAATGTTAACCCTAGATTCTGCCAAATGTTTGGTGATGTACTCCATATCATACATGGCACGGATCTTGGAAACCCATTCCTCTCCAGAGGCATGCGCTGGCTCTTCCATAATTGGGCCAGGCAGCATCTTGCTGCAACCAACGTAATATAAAACATATGTCTCTGTTCCGCTTCAGTCCTCCTCCGTGCTTACCCCAAAGAGAACGAGCCATGGGGAGAGGTCCCTTTGAATCCCATCAACCCCTTAACCCAAGCGAGGACTTCCCTTCAGTATGCCCTCACCTTAGAACAGCCCCACCACATGTGTATGTAGTCTCCCCTTTCATGCTGGCATTTCCAGCAGTGTAGGTTGTATCCGTCTCCAATCTGAGCTATCATCACAGGGGGGTAGTGCCACTTATGCAGGAGTTTAAGGGCCTGGTGCCTGTATTGAAGAGTCATGGTGGAACGTTGGGCCCGCCTGTACATTTGGACCCACAACGTGTCCCAATATCCCTGCCCATGTCCCGTCCCCACTTGACTCTTGAAGAGGGGGGTTCCCTCAGGATTGCCAAGAGAAGCAGTTTGTATAATCCAGCTATCAGCCTTTTGGACACTCTCTATGTAATCAAAAATTTCTCAAAATGTGTCATTTCCCTTCTGAGATTTTCCCCCACCTCTCCTCTGACAGGGCCCCCTTTAATTGTAGGACACAAAAGGCTGACAGCTTGCGCAGACCCAAGGCCTCCTCCAGTCCCCCCAGATATATAAAAGCGCTTCCTACCCATAATTGTCCCGCCTTGCTGAGCCCCGCCTCATACCATGATTGAAATGCCAGTGGCTCCTCTATCCTGTCCCGGAGTGGAGGCACCCAGATGCAGCTCAAAGGTGATGGCCACGTCGTGAGCCACCGGTTCTCCCCTCTTCTTTCCAGACACCCTCCAAAACCGGGTGGTGCAGGACTCTATTCGGGATGCATGCTCTGGGAACCCCCAACCACTCGTCCAGCGTGACCGGGGCCAGTACCTCATTGTCCATTGCCACCCATTGTTTCCTGGATCTGGGCTAAAGTGATCTATCAGGACTCGCAACTGGGTCGCTTTGTAGTATGTTGCCAAATCCGGGTATCTCACTCCCTCCTCTTCCTTAGGCTGAGTTAGTGTTTCATAAGCAATCCTATGTTTCTTCCCCGCCCAAAGGAACCGTAACATGGTTCGCTTTACCTCAAGTAGGAAAGAAATTGGTACAGTTATCAGTAACATTTGGAACAAGAATACACATTTTGGGAGAACCACCATCTTTTTACAGTTTAGCTTTGCCATCCAGGACAACCACAAGCCCGCCCATCTCTCCATGTCTCGCTTCACAGCTGCCCAGAAGGGAGGAAGTTACCAGGGAAGAGATCCCCAGGATGTAGTGTCACCTGGACCCCCCAAGTAGCGGAACGTCTCCTTCTGCATCTTGAACGGCAACCCGGCCACATCCCTTTCCTCATCTGATAATCCCCCAATTGCGACTGCCACCGATTCCCCCAGATTGACTTTAAAACCTGACAACTTCCCATAGTCCTCCTGACTTTCCAACACATGGGGGACCAAGTGTGATGGGTCAGTGATGTAGAGTAAAGCATGATCCGCAAAAAGGCTTAACTTAGTGTATTCCGCCCACCTCGACCCCTCTGACCTCCCCATTGTCTCTAACTGATGCAGCCCATGGCTCCATCACTAACGCATAGATCAACGGGGACAAAGGACACCAATGTGGTGTACCCTGCTGCAGAGGGAAAAGCCCTGATTCATTCCCGTTCACCACAACCCTAGCATGGAGTTCTGAATACTTCCATACCCACAATTCAGGTCCAACACCATCCTCTGGCTCAAAGAACATGACACTTAATGTTCTCCCTTACTGCGCTATACTATAAATACTGTAAATTGTGTATATCCACCTATTACCTATGTTTAGTCACATTATATAACCTGTAAATTTTGTATATCTCTTTGTAATTATAAACTGTTGTATTGGTGCTAATTGTTTTTTATGCTTCCAGCTATGTAACCCGAGCTTGATTCCATCTATTGCGCTCTCTGTAACCTAAGCTTTGCAATCCTCTTGTTGCCTCTGCGCCCTGCTACCATTGGGTTAGGTGCGCACTACAAATAAATAAATAAACAGGGCCGATATCCACCCTGTCCACCTTGGGCCCAGTCCCAAAAACGCAAAGACCTCTCCCATAAAAGCCCAGCTCACCCAGCCAAATGCCTTCTCGGCATCAAGGAACAATAGAAGCGCCCCCTTCTTCCATACCGCTTGCAAGCTCATAACATGGAGAGTTTTATGCATACTGTCCACTCCTTGCCTATTTAACACAAAAACCACCTGATCCGGGTAAATCAGTCGGGGGAGGTATGTTTCCAGACGCATCGCCATGATTCTGGCAAAAAACTTGGCGTCCACATTAAGGAGGGAAATAGGCCTGTATGAGGCACAATCAGCCAGGTCTTTCTCTGGTTTTAGTATGACAGCTATCAAAGCCTGGAGGAATGACGGCGGCATCATGTCCCGTCCCCCAATTAGGTTAACAAGCTTGGCCAAAGGTTTCGCCAGCTGGGATTGATATTGCTTATAAAAATCAGCCGTGAAGCTGTCCCCTCCCGGGGCCTTCCCTACCCTCAACCTCTTGATGGCTTCCAGCACCCCCTCCCCAGTCACCTCCCCCTCCAAGGCCTCCTTTTTTGACCCCATAAGCTTGTAAAGGTTGCGCTCGGCCAGGTATTGCCGTATGTCCTCCACAGATTCCTCCACCGGTCTGGCATAAAATGAGTTGTAAAAATGTGTAGCGCATTCCGATATGTCCCCCCCGGCCCCTTCTGGACCTGCCCTCCTCCGTCCCGGACATCCTCGACCCTTCTTTCCACTCTACAACCCCTAACCCTATTTGCCAGGAGGGTCCCTACCATGTCCCCCTCTCCTCTCATAGTATCTCTATCAGGTGTACCTCATTTTCTTAATGACCTCCCCAATTAGGACCGTATGGAGCTCTTGTCCCTCATATCACTCACTAGGGCCTCCCTGTCTACGTCCCTCTGATTTAGCTGTAGGCGCATTACTTTCAGCTCCTCTCGAAGCCTACCTTCGATCAGCGCCCTTTTGTGCTTCCTGCGGGCTCCTTCTGCAATGAGCAAACCCTGGAATATGGCCTTGGCTGCCTCCCAATCCGTCGCCATACCCATCTCCCATTATTGTTAGTTTTGAAGCCTGCATCTCCTTCCCCAAAAATTCCCGGAACACCTGGTCTCTCAACAAGTCATCATTACATCTCCACCTGTAACTCCGCGGGGTCTTCGGTAGCCGCCAGGTCACCATCACCCATTTGTGGTCTGAGCACATAATAGCTTCCACCCTTGGAACACGGACCTCACCCTCCTGCTCCCTCAGAATCGGTAAGAGGTCACTCCTTGGGTATAACTCATGTGGGGGGAGAAGAAGGTATAACCCCCCGCTCCCGGTCATGACCTACGCCACACATCCACCCAAAAGAGGCCCGGCAGAAGATCCCTGAATGCAGGGTTATCACTCGTCACTCCTCCCGGCTCCAGACCCTTTGCTGAACACCAGTCCAGCTGGGGGTTCAGTATCAGGTTAACCCCCCCCGCCAACTCACCCATCGATCACCCTAAACACCTGGCGTAGGAACCCCATCTGACCAACATTGGGCGCATACAGGATGGTAAGCGTGATCTGCGTACCTTCGTACGTACCTTTTACACCCAAAAACCTCCCCCCAAAACCCCCCCTAATCTCAATCTCCTCCAGACTTATCCAATAGTATGCCCACCCCTTCCTTCTTAGAGATTCTATGACAGGCCCAGAAATGTCCACCTATCTCTTTACCTTTTATTTGTGATTCTGCCCCTTGTCGATAATACGTTTCTTGCAGGAAGAGGACCATTAGTTTCTGTTTGTGGAACATAATACTGGTGAGAGTTTGTTTATTTTGAGAATTCAAACCCTTTACGTTCAGCGTACCAACCACTGCTTCAACCATTCCCCCTCTTCACCCTTCGCCCATTACTCCCCCTATGCCCAACGAGGCCCATGGCCTCCCCAATGTATGGAATCTGTAGGATACTCTCCCCCTCCTCCCCGCTTCCCTTCCTCGCCTCAGCCGCCCCCACCCTCCCCTCAGCCGCCCCCACCCTCCCCTCCTTCCCCTAGATCGAGGTGTCTGTCCCCACCTTTCAGTCATGCTGGGGATGATCAACGAACCACCAGGGGCTCCGCCCCTGCCCTGGATATCGTATGAGGCAGCGCTCCCACTCTTATCTCCCTGAGCCAATCGGGGAGGCCCTTAAGCCCTGTTGTTTTCTGAACTGAACCCTGAACCACGCCTTCTACAGCCCCGATACCTCCCCTCAGACCATGCGCCCTCTACCCGCAAGGCACTCTTCATTTCTTAGCAATTCAAAACCTGGACAAAGTGAAAAGCTGGTCACCCTGCTTCCAGCAAAGAACAACTCGACAGTGGTTCCCCCATTTTCTTTTTTTTTAAACTTTTATTTTTGCTGGCAGTGGTAGTTGACATACACACACAACAGATCGAGAGTATGGTCTTTAAACATGACAAGGTACATTACACTGGGATGTTCACACACAGTAGCATACATTTGCAGATAGAGATCAGCTAAGTGCCATATTGGGGAGCACAATGTACAGAAATGGGGTCTAGGGCGAGCTATCCGCCAAAGAGGTAGCATCGAGGGCGTTGAGATAGCTGTTGAAGGCAGTCCAAATGTTTTTGGGCCGGGACCGGCCTGGGAGGGTAATAATGTAGTCCTCCTCGCAATTACGGGACCAGGTCACCAAGTTCAGCCATTTCTGGAAAGTGGGGGGTGCCGAGCAGTTCCAGTTTTGAAGAATACATTTTTTAGCAATTGCACAGCATACATTTAACAGCCTGGCCTCTCCTCTGGCGCCCTCAGCATCCCACTGACCAAACAACGCCCCCATCGGGTCAGGCTCAAGCACCGCATCACAGAGTGCGGACATGGTCTTAAGAATCTCATCCCAGAATGGGGCCAGGTTGGGGCAATCCCAGAACATGTGGAGATGACCGGCATCTTCCGCCCCACAACGGGGGCAGAGTCGCGTGTCGGAGTGGGCGAATTTGGAAAGTCTGCATGGCGTATAGTATAGCCTATTCAGTAGCTTGTACTGCATAGTGCGATGTCGAAAATTAAGGGAGACCCTACTGGTGTGGGAGCACATTTTACCCCACAGCTGCTCTGAAATAACAACCCCCAGTTCAGAGGCCCAGTCCTCTCTCGCCCTGGGGGGCGGTGTTGCTGAAGCAGTGAGCAGGAGTTTGTACAATGATGAGACCACTCCCCGCGCCCCCCGGAGTTGGCAATGTAGGAGATGGCAGGGTGGTCTGGGGGTTCGCTGGGGAAGGTGGGCCAAGCCGCCCGGAACGCTGCGCGGAGTCGGTAATACTGAAGTAGCTCAAGTGGCGAGCCCGAGTGGGCTGGTTTCCACGTCTGTGGCGTTATGAATACCCCATCCGGGTAGAAGTCAGTAAGGGCCAGATAACCCAGGTCCCGCCAGTGCCGTGCCAGGGCTGAGTCATTCGTGGGTTCCAAACTGGGGACCCGCCATGCGGGGAGCCATTTGTAGTAAGGGTGAGTCTCGGGGGCAGCAGCGAATATCCGCCTCCAGGCAAACAAGGTGGTCTGGACGGGGTCTATGGGAGAGTCAGGCTCATATTTCCGGTGTAGAAGTAAGGACATAATGTTAGCACCAGAGGCAGCAATGATTTCAAGCCTGACATGCGGGCGGGAAGGAGGACCAGGATACCAGTATGTGGCAAATTGTGCCTGCGCCGCAGTCCAATAACTCATCAAGTCAGGGGCCGTGAACCCGCCCCTATCATAGGGAAGGGTCATAGCACCCCACTTTTTCCGCACCGCGCCGGAATGCCACAAGAATTGGGCACACAGCTTGTGCAGATCCGTGAAGTAACTATTTCCAGGCCAGGTGGGAACATTTGTAAACGTGTACAGGAACTTAGGGAGCAGTATCATCTTGACCAGCGACAGCCGCCCGGCCAATGATAAGGGAAGAGAGCGCCAGCGCTCTAGTTTGGCTTCGGCCAGTGCAGCCAATGTCACATAGTTGTCAGCCAGAAGGGTCTCCCTAGTCAGGGACACATGAACCCCCAGATATTTGATCCCATTGGGAGACCACCTGAGCGGGTATTCAGTGGCCGGGTGAAGTGTGGAGTGTGTGAGGGGGAAAAGTTCGGACTTTGTGTAATTTATAGTGAAGCCTGAAAAAGTCCCGATGCGGGTGATGTCCCGGAGGAGAGGGTCGAGGTAGAGATCTGGGTCCCTGACGAACAGAAGGACATCGTCCGCGTATAGGGAGACCACCTCGGAGGCGCCCCGGAGAGGTATTCCCCCGCGCATGTGCCGTTCCCTGATAAAGTCCGCCATAGGCTCGATGGCAAGGGCGAACAGAATTGGGGAGAATGGGCATCCCTGGCGGGTACCCCGGAAAAGAGGAAACAGTGTAGAAGTTTGAGAGTTGACGCGGACTCTGGCAACCGGGGAGGTGTATAATAATCTGATGTAGGAGATCATCCCAGGACCGACGCCCATGGTCTCCAGAACCAGCCACATGTATCTCCAGGAAACCATGTCAAAAGCCTTCTGGGCATCCAATGTCACCGCCACCGCACTCACGCTCTGGTCTATGCGGGCCATTACGTTAAGCAGCCGTCGAATATTGTGTGATGTGGACCTGCCAGGGACAAAACCGGACTGGTCCTCATGAACCATATAAGGCATGACCGGGAGAAAGCGATTAGCAATCACCTTGGCGAAGATCTTCGTATCTAGGTTCATGAGTGAGAGGGGGCGATACGAACCACATTCATCGGGCGGCTTGCCAGGCTTAAGGAGAACCGTGATAACAGCTTCAGGTAGGGATGGGGGAAGAGAGCCCAGGCGCAGGGATTCATTCCAGACCTCAAGCAATTCGGGGCCCAATATGGCCACGTGCTCCTGAAAGAATTCGGCCGTAAGCCCGTCGGGGCCCGGTGCTTTACCCTTCGGAAGGCTGGAAATGGCCTCCACTATTTCGTCCAGGGTGAAGGGGGAGTCTAGCTGTTCCCTTGTAACATGGGAGACGACAGTGGTGGGGATCTGGGCAAGGAGCTCGCGCATCTGCGATTCGCTATGTTCGGGAGGCTGCGAGTACAGTTCGGAGTAAAAGTCTGTGAAGGTCTCTAAAATATGTTGGTCCGACCACTGGGTCGACCCATTGCTACCTCTGACGCAGGTGATCAAGGCGGCCAGAGTTTTGCCAGGTCTGTCCCCCTCACCGTATTTCCGCGCCGCCTGAGGTCGGCTAAAGTACTGCACCTCCCTGACGGCCTGCTCGTTGAACAGCTTGAGTTCCTCACTTATCTGGGAAAGGATGACAGGGTCAACAGAGGTGGGGTGGGCCCGCTCAAGATCTCGCAGTTTGGCTTCAGATCGCGACAGGGAGGCCCTAATGGACTTGAGAACCCCGGACTCCCTAGAGATGGCTGCCCCCCGAATGAAAACCTTGAAGGCGTCCCAGCGGACCCCCCGGGTGGTGTCCTGTGGCGAGTTGAATTCAAAGTAGGACCGAATATCCGACAGAATGTCTGCCTTGAAAACGATGTCCTGCAGGGCGGCCGATTTAAAGCGCCAAGTATTCATGGTGGGGGCTAGGATGCCCATGTTAACGATCAGTATGACCGGTGAATGATCAGACAGAGTACGTGCAAGTATACGAATATCTGAAACCCCACCAATCAGTTGGGCCGACAGTAGGATCAGATCAATTCTAGAAGAGCTATCATGTACCGATGAATAATATGTGTATTCCCGCGTTAGCGGATGGAGAGCTCTCCAACTGTCCAGGATATCCAGTGACTTGCAGTGTGTCAAGAGCCTGCGCGCTGCACTCGCTAAGGGTCTGGGGGCAGAGCCAGTCCTGTCCACGGCAGGGTCTAAAATAAAATTCATGTCACCACCCCAGATGATCTGTACACCCACGTATCCCAGGAGTATGGACACCACCTGATCAATAAACTCAGGGGAGTCTACATTGGGGCCATAAGTGTTCACGAGTAGGTAATCTCTGTTGGCGATGGCGCAATGCAGGATGATGTACCTCCCCCCCCGGGTCAATATAGCTTCTGTGAAGAGAGAATTTAAGAGACTTGTGAATTAGTGTCAGCACTCCACGGGCCCTTGTAGAGTAGGTCGTGAAGTACCTGAGGGGACCCCATGTGGGCGCAATGCTTCTGGCCAACGGGCCAGTGGAGTGTGTTTCCTGCAGGAGTAACACCTTGCAGTGGTGCCTATTAGCGTAAGCCATGATCCTGCGACCCTTGGTGTAATTGCTGAGGCCACGAACATTCCATGTCATTATCGTCACAGCCATACTAGTGCCCCAATCGATAAAATCCCATTGCGGAGAAACCAGAGATAGTGATCCAACATCAGAGGACGCCAGGTCCCACCTCCCCCAGTACCGGACCCCAGTGCAATGGTCACCGGATCTCCCAATGACAGAGTGCCCATGACTGAAGCGGACAGATATATCTCAATAAGCTTAGTGAACATCCCACCACAGATGCTGAAATGCAGAAACAGAATTATGTACAATTAGAGCATTGCGATCCGGTGCGCGACCAGCTGTCAGTCCGCCACTGCCATTTTCGAGAACATGTCCCCAATCCCCACCCCAACCGCGCCCCACCCTCACTGCCCACCCCCAACTTGCAGTGTGAAACCCCCACCCCTCCCCGCAGGTATCTCCAGCTAACCCGACACTCCCCATAACATGGAGGTCGGGGGGCGACATCCAACAGGGATGACACCCTTCCCGTGCCCAACAGGGGCACCAAAGCAGCGGGAACCAAAAAACCAAGAACATTGCAAATGCAGCGAGGTGTGCTGTGGCCGTGTGGGCGGCTTTAAGGACAAATATGCATGACAGCAACGCCGTCAGTGACAGGTTCTGCAGTACCCGGATCAGAAGACAGGCCACCATAGCCAGCCGAGCACCTCGCCCGGCTGGGCACACAGGGGGCCTGAGACCATAGGACTGTTGTGAATTGTTACAATGACCACGTTCCGATTGAAGAGTACCATGGACAAGATAGAGAAGGCCAGTTAGTGTGTGGTATCGGCTCAGACATCCTCAGCCTGAGCTCCCGCCGGGTTGGGAAGCGGCAGATGTGCCTCGATGAATTTCACCGCCTCCTCTGGTACAGTGAAAAAGTACAGTTTCCCATTATGTGTGATTTTGAGACGGGCTGGAAACAGGATAGCATAGGGGACATTCCGTTCTCTGAGTAGTTTCTTGACTCCAATGAATTGACGCCTCTCTTGCTGGACCGCTACAGAGAAGTCCGGGAAGATTCTCACTGTGTGTGACTCGAATCGCAGGTCTCCCTTCTCTCGGGCCAGGCGGAGGATAAGATCTCTGTCTCTATAATTGAGAATCCTGGCTATGATGGGTCTGGGAATGTCCCCTGGCTTGGGTCTGGGTGACAGAGCCCGATGAGCGCGCTCGACGGTGAAGTATGGGGACATGGCGGGGTCACCCAGGAGGGAACTCAATAATGATTCGACCGCGTCTTCCATGCGGCCCTTTAAAGCGTTTTCTGGCACTCCGATAATACGCAGATTGTTCCTGCGGGAGCGCGACTCGAGGTCCTCACACTTTGCTTTCACATTCCGCATATCTTGGGACAGTGATGCCACAGTATCTTGTAGCGCATGTATAGCATCCTCATTAGTTGATATACGGTTTTCGGCGTCCGTGATCCTGGTCCCCGCCTGATCCACCCGTGTCTTTAAAGAGGCAACATTGGCATTGATGTCGTCAAGCTTCTCGTGAAAGGAAGCAAAGTTTTTGGCCATAGCTTCCATGATCGTGGTCAGGTCAGGGGCCGCAGGAGAGGGGCAAACGTTGTTCTCCAGCTCCTCAGTAATAGGTAAGTCCCGGTCAGCCTCCTCCCTCTGGACAGCCCTGGCGAATCTATCCATGGCACCCCCCCTGGAGGATCCCTTGATCTTGCTAGGCATCGTGGGTTGGTGCGCGGGGGGGGAGTAGGCGGTGGTCCCAATATCAGAGAGAAGAGTGCGGGGGCAATACCAGGGGGGAGAACCCCAGCTGTGGAGGCCTCTCGGGTGAAGGAGAACAGGGCCCAGCGGGGCTGATTGGGGTGTGCTGGTGTTGGGCAGCACCCAGGGCCCACAGTGTGGAGAGGTCCGGGCCGCAGAGGCAGGCGACCCGGGAAGCGAATCTGGGGGGGGGGGGCGCCACTAAGCCAGTCTCAAGCGGGGACGTGGTGGGGGACGTCAATGCCGATCCGCAGGCCGCGGTGTGCTGACGGGTCCCCCAGCGGGCCGCAGTCCGCCCGGGGGGGCCGGGCGGGGATGTAGGGCCCACCGGCAGCCGCCTCTTACCTTCCGGGGGCGCACCCCCCCGATCCCCCAGCAAGGGACCACAGCCGACGCCCTCTCACGGCCGGCGGAGGGCCGGGACGCGTCCGCGTCGCCACCGGCCACGGGCCCCCAGTCAGGCCGCTCCCGGGGGGTGTCAGACCCAGGACGCCTGGAGGCCGCCGCGATTCCGATCGGGCCGCAGTCCGCCCGATCGAGCGCTCAGGAGAGGTGCCAGGCCCTGAGAAGGGGGAGGGCCTCGGGCCGGCGCCGCGCACACCGCGGAGGAGAGAGCCGGAGTCAGGCCGCCCAGTCCAGGACCCCGATCTGGGTCGCCCGGGGTCGTAGAGGAGCCGGAATTTCGCTCGGCAGAGGCGCTGAAGTGTGGGGCAAAAGTGATGAAGAGATAAGCGTGTAACGCACAGTGTGGCCGCAGATATAGACGGATATCGCCCAGTCCCACACGGAGCTCAGGAGCTAGGCAGCCATCTTGGGCTGCTCCACAGCGCCACCTCTGGTTCCCCCATTTTCAAACGGCTCTTTCAGGGCCCCTCGGCACTCAAGGGTATCACAGAGAGGGTATAAGTAAACAACATAATTCTGCGCCTCGTCCCCTCAAGAGTCCCCGTTCCGCGGAGGGGGAGTGTTCAACTTCTAAAACTTGCAGGTTCCTTTACCCTTACAGTTTCCTTGAGTCCGGGCCTCTGGGTCCATGAGTAGGGTTCGTCCCCTGCCCACCAAGCTCCGATGAAGGACCTCCCCGGGCTACCAACTAGATCCTCTGTGATCCTCTGGATGTCCTCCTCTGCCACCAAATGATACCTCTCCCACTCAATCACCAGTGAGAATGGGCAGCCCCAACAGTATTTAACCCCTTTTTCCTGCAGCCACTTAGTAAGGGCCCCACACTTCTTTCGCCTCAACAACTTGTGGGCAGAGAGGTCCTGGAAAATAGCCACTTTTGAGTCACCATAGTTTATTTCCCTGAGATGTTTTGCTCGTTTTTCAAGGACTCGCACCTTGTCTCCATAGTAGTGCATGCTTGCTAGGACCGACCGTGGACCCCGTGCGCCTCCGCCCACCTGATGCACTCAGTCCATCGTGACCCTGTCACCTTCCTGCGCACCGAGGACCATCCTTATTATGTCCTGCACCTTGTGCTCCAGGCCTGGCCCTCTGCCTCCAGCAGTCCAAAGGTTGTGAGATTATGTCTTTGCTTAAGATTTTTTTTTTTTTTTACTTGTTTTAACTGATTTACAATTTTTACAAGACCTCTTACAAAGAGGGAAAATAATTCTCATATACATTCTTCAATTTCAGTTACAGTCTTAAATGTCTAAGGGTCTTTCCAAATCTGTTTACCCTCACTTTTTCTTTCCTCTGGCCATCTCTTGATGAATGTTTGTTCTTCACAGGTCAAGTTTGCGAATGAAGGATACAACTGCTAGTTTTCTCCCCACTCATCAGGCTAGTCCACCAATCTTCTTCCTTATATGTTTGATATTTAGAAAATATGTGGCCCAGGTAAGTTATCCTTTGGTTGATCACGCCCTCACAGGAAAGAAGCCAATTCCCAGATTGATTCATTTGGTCTGAGGATTTACAATACCAGCATTTTTTCGACAGTGACAACCCTCTAATTTCCTGAACCTCATTAATGGCTAATAGGTTCAGACCGATCCTCAAAAATATATTTCTAAAGGTCTTGTTAGGGAATTTCTCCATATATCCCAAAAACTGGTTTATTCTTTTCGTGGTTGTGGGGAGGTCTATTGTTAGTCTGTTTTTAGATACCCATTCCATTGTTTCAATCCAGTCACATTCTACTAATGTTTATTTTTTATTTTGTTTGGATTCGACCACAGTTCTTCCTCCGAGCTGCCAATTTTCTCTAGTATAGTTTTGTTTCCGTCTCCCCATGTACTCAACGTGCTGTTTTTGCCCGCAGAAAGTTCATTATGAATAATTTCAAATACCTTTAGACGTGAAGGTGATGTCGTTTTTCTATAGAGCATCAAAGCGTTCTGTTCAACCATCGCTTGCAATGACATCAAATTTATTCTCGTCGAATAAGGGCCATTGGTGTATCCCTCCAGTGTCGCCCAGATTTTAGGCAGGATTTCTGACATAGCTTCCACTCAGTAGATCAAAGATGGTACATCTTTAGCCTTATAGAAGTTCACGGTCAGAATTATTGAGAAACGTCCACATTTCCTATCTATTGCTTTTGCTTGTGCCGTTAGGATTTTTATCTTTTCAAACAGGATTTCTTGCATTTGGAATTCGACTGGGCTGTTATTCAGTGTTATCCCCAAATATTTAAATTCCTTCACCTTTTCAATCCTTACTCCATCAAGGTGCCATTGCACATTTTCAGATCTTTTTGAGGATTTTTCCAGTACCATTACTTAGGTTTTATCTTTGTTGATCTCTAAATTGTTCTTTTTGGTTTAGTTGCCGTTGAAGACCAATTGGGGTCTGATCTAACAAGATTATATCGTCAGCATACAAGAGGCAAGTTATCTTCTCACCTCCTAGCGATGGGGTAAAAGAGCGAATATTGCTCTCTGAGTATTGAAAATCGTCTAGGTATGCATTGAACAGGGGTGGAGCTAGTGGGCATCCCAGTTTCACTCCTCTCTATTGCTTCAGATAGCAGACCCTTGGCATTTAACCTCACTCTCATTGATGTTTCACTATAGAGGGCTTGTATCGGTTCGAGTTCTTGGACATTCCCAATCTTCAAGCTTTTTCCAGAGAGTTTCTCGATTGACCTGGTCAAATGCTTGGACCAGGTCTATAAAAGCAATGAATAGTCTGGGGCTTCCGTCTTTAACGTTTCCCTTCAGGGAGCTCAGAACTAGTATATTTGCAGTTGTTCCTATCTCTTTCACAAATCCTGTTTGGAATGGGTCTGCACAGATGGCTGTTTTAGCCCGAGATTGACAATTGTCTAAAGACAGTGAGCTAAACACTTTTCCAATGATGTCCAAAAGCGCTATTGGACGGAAGTTCTTTGGGCTATCTCTTTGCCCCTTTTTTTAAATCGGAACTACCGTTGCACATTTGCATGATTTTGGGATTGATTTGGTCCGCACGCATCTTTTAAAGACCTCAGAGATTAAAGAAGCCCATTCATTTGGATGTTCTTTGAGATCGATGTTTCTGATTCCATCGGGGCCTGGTGCTCATGATCTATTTAATTTAGGGATCTTCCTTAACATCGAGTCTTTGTCGTATGAGATAGTCCAAGGATCAGTCGGATCAAAGTCTATTATGCGACTTTCTTCTCTTGGTTTTTGGAAAAGTATTGTGAAGTGGGACACCGATATGTCTTCACCTATGTTGTTTTTGTAGGGCGTTATAAGTTGTCGATATTGTAGATTTGATTAACTAACAAAAGTCTCTTGATCTGCGTCCACATATTGTCCTTTAGCATGTCTTCAGAGTCTGATTGGTACATTTTCCGTTTATAAAACATGAGCCATTTTTTATAGTCCTTTGTAATTTGTTTTGCTTTTTCAGTGGCTACTAAGGAGCCTACGTTGGCAGCTTGTCTTGCTCGCCTCAACACCTTCCCTTTTGCAACAAGCAGTGCGTCATGTGTGCGAGGACTGTCCAACGTTACTCTTAAAAGTTTTCTTTTTATGGTGGCAAAGGGTGAGTAGGAGTTGATAATCGACCACGGCTCCATCTTTACCTAAATTCTTTTGGCCTAGGTTCTTCCTTGTATCGTTTAATGAGGGAGCTTATGGTTTCAACCGTAAGATTTAGTTGAATGCCACTATTGCCACCTTCAACTTCGGCTGACTTTCTTTCTCTTAACTTACTTGTTGACTTCCATACTGCCATTAAAAGGTTATGGTCACTCTAGTTTGTTCTTACAACTCGAAAGGCTACGATGAGGGGCAAAAATTCTCTTGATGTAAATATATATAGCCTGATTCATGGAATTATTTGTGTGAAAAATGCAGATTTGCGTGCCTTTCTGGCCGAAAATCCCTGTTTGCAGTATGGGGAGTTTCAGGCAGAAAGGCGCGCAAATCTGTGTTTTTCACGCAAATAATTCCATGAATCAGGCGGATAGTCTATTATTGCACTTTTCCCTTCTCGTTCCCATGTCGGGACCTGTGGTTTATCTAAATCAAGCGAGTGTAGGTTATGAAGATCTCTAGAAGTCATCAATTTTAGCCACACGGCTCCTCTACCTTTTGAGGTTGTAGCCTTTAAAGCACTTTTGCCTTTATGGTGTGAGGTAACACAAGTTGCTTTAGGTCCCCACAGACGATTATATATTTGGATTGATGGTCAATGTGCACCTCGTAGATGGCTTTCTCTACAATCCTCCAGAAATCTCGGTTGTTTTGGGCATTAGGCTTCCAATACACATTGATCACAATTATCTTGTTTCTTTTCTCAGTTATTTTTATAGCATCTATAAAGTCTTGATGCTGCCAATTTATCAGCGTCGCTTGGACGAATGTGTGCAAGACAAGAGTTTTGACAATTGTTAGGCTGGAGCCAGATCTGACTGCTGTAATGAGACCAGAGGTGGGTCGTCCTTTTGCGCCTTTTATGGCTGGGCATATGGAGATCTCATACCCTTCTAAATGAGGTTTGTTCATTAACCACAACTCTTGGGGGCACAAGATGTCAAATAGGTCCAAATTGACGTCACTCTGAGTGGTCAGATGGATATATCCATGAGCCTATTATTAGAGTGTCTGTGCCAGTGTGTAATTTGGCGTGACACTCTTATGCTGTTCTGTCTCGGATGGCTATTGTTTTTGCTGTGACGCATGGGCTAGTGGAAGCCAAGCCCAATTGTTGTCGTCCTTCTCTTTTGTTGAATTTGCTCTACTGTTTATTTGGTTCGCCTAGCTGCTCTCAGTCAGGTCTTGCTCAAAAGTCACTTTACATTTTGCCATTGGGCCATTAGGCCTCCACCCCACCCCCAATGGGTCTTTATATGTTTCAACTTTTGAGGTCAAAGATCTAGGAATCTCCTCTGCTGCATTGTGTCCTGAGACTCGTTCTTTGTTTGGCATTCTTTGCTCATAGTTACGTTGATGGAGATTTGGACTGCTATTTGGGTTGGCTTTTTCTGATGCTTCTTTTAACTCGTCTCGCTCCCAAAATACATGGGTGACCCAATGCGAGACTGTCGATTTATTTTCAGTCCAGTGTCGGTTTGGATCCAAATTTGTGAATCTTCAGGTTCTGGAATCATTTTAATAAGATCATATCCTAACATCAGTAAGCTCTCAGTTGCGTCTACTAGCATACCTTTCACCAATGGAGACACGATATGAAGGTATAACCGATCTAAGCGTCCATCTTCCCCAAATTCGATTACTTTCAGTTCCTCTGAACAAATTTGTCTCAGGTTAGGGATGCATCGAAACAAAGACGAACATTTTTTCCTGTTCACAATTACTTTTTCGTCTTTATCAAGTATTTTTTCCAACTTGAACGTACAATTTTTCTTATTCTTATCCCTCTTGGAGTGGCTGTCGTCGGATTGAAAAGTTAACCCTCCTCTATCAGAGTAGTATTTATACTTATACTTTGGGCTATCGTCTCACCCTCTTCTTTTCTCAATACTTCTCGATTTATAATGTATAAACGTTGTCCAACAATGGCCTTGCGCTTTTCCTTGACGGTCGCTCTAATGATGGGCTCATGTTCCTTCTGCAGCCGTTGCAATTATTCGCGAGCCGTTCTGCCTTGTTGTTTATCTCAGCCTTCCGTGCTCCATCTCGAGGGACCTTTTGATATTTTTCTTCTAATTGCTACATTACATTCTGGTTTGTTTTGTCGTCCGATTGGCTCTCTGTTACTGAGATGTCACCCAGAGAGCTTATCTGAGATGGTGCCCCTTTTTGCTTATTTTGAGGCGCGTTTGGCAAGTCAGATTCTGACTCCTCAATAGAGTACTGGCTCATGTCCATCAAGTCAATTCTTTTCTCAGATTTATCCAAATAAATTGGCAAGTTGCTTTGTTCTTTCTGCTTTATCTGGAGAGCAGAGTGTAAAGCTTTATCTATTTGCTTATGGAGTGTCATCCGTGGCGCAGGTATTGGATGCTCAACTGAGTCTTTATCTATGAGTCTCATTTTTATTTGGGTCGAATTTGTCTTAGGGTCTTGTTCAGGCTTATGCCTTGATTCGACAGACTTGTTTCTTAAACTGTCAAAGATTGCACAGTCTTTGTTTAAAGCTTCGCTGATACTGTCAGCTTGTCCTAGTTGTAGTTCTTCATTTCAAGGGTTTTTATTGCTATGTTGGTCTCCAACCTCTAGGATTATACAACAATTCTTCCTCGTTTTCTGTTTGTTTTTGGACAAGTCTATAGTTGGCATCTCTACTTGATCTAGGCTTTTTTGTTTTGAAGCAACCTTTTTCTTTGGGTCTGTGGTGCTGGTAAATTCCACTGTTCTTTTCTTTGTCTAGAGTCTAGGTTCGGTTGTGTATTGGTTCGAGGTCTCTTGTTGAGGGATGTTTTTGGTTGAAGTATTCACTATAGGTGTGCTTATAAGGGCAGTTTGGCTATCTGATATGGATGGAGCTTGATCTTCAGGCCTTGAAATCGGGTCACATTGATCTTGATTTCGGATTTCCGGGCTGTCGGTAGAGGAGCCTTGTTCCCTGGTGATCGGTTTGCTCGCTTCTTTTGCAGTAATGTATCCCTCTAAGTAAATCAATTTAGTGTGCAAAGAGCGATCAAAGTGGTATGATCTTTTAATGTGTCATTGAGAGCCTCATACAGTTTGCTAAACGGGGCTAGCGCTATAGTTACTGTAGACATTATTGTTAAAAGATCAGGTTTTTTGATTGGGGTTTCTTTTCCACTTTGGTACAGAAATCCTCTAGATCTTCTATTTTGGGGTGATAAATTTGAGGTGAGGGGTGCCATCGGTGGGCAGCAGATGTTTTTTTCCGTGAATATGTTGTTGCGCCCTTGTATTTGGGCAGTCGATGTTTTGCCCCCACCCTCCGGGAGACTTTGACCCTTGTTATGATGGTGCGGCATTGATGGAGGAATTTTAATTCGCTCTTGTGTGAGTTGTAAAAAGCTTCATTGAGAGGGGGTGAGTCCGCCTCGTGAGGGTGGTGGCAGCTGGTCGGAGGTCAATGGGCTTGAGATGTCATCTTCTTCTACTAATTCCACTAAGGGCAAGGGGGCGCCCAGCCTCCTTTCTTGGTGCTCCGTACTCTTAGATGAAATATCTGTCGGTGGCAATTCCATAGTAGTTATTTCCCGTGTGTTTCCAAAGTAATGACTGAATACGAGGTAGCTAGCAGATTTCCGTAACTTTTACTGGTCTCCAGGTTGAAATGTGTAATTGGTGGTCGACCAAAGTGCCACTTTCTAGTGGCTGATGATTACATATTTATTCATTGATCCTGTTTGAGGAGTGTGTTTACATCTTCACTCTTTTTCATTTGATCGTCGTTTGCTGTGTGGTCCTGTACGCGTTCTATTATCTCTGTTTCCGATAATTCGCTGGTATTGCTATTTGGCACCCTGATTTGTTTGTGGAAAAAATATTTTGCTAAGGATTCGGGAGGTAGAGATCTTAATGGCATTATTTTCCGGTAAGTCCTTGTTTTTCCTTTCATTAATTTCTGTATTTTTTGGTTTTGTTTCCTCTGCATATTTTTACCACAGTGCATGGGTTTTGGCATTGAGGTTGCTTTTCCCATCATTTTTTAACCGTCTGTTAGTGCCGTTTCCTTGTTTCCAGTGTGGGGGCTTTGAAGTCGGTTACTGTCTCCCTTTGAATATTCATTACTCTCAGTATTGGAGTTTTTTTCCCCGGTTCCCAAACCACCAAGGAGTGGAGATGTCTCTTGAGGCGTTTTCAAATGATAGTCTTTCTTTTTCCACCGCACTTTCTTCACTTGTTTCAAGTGCTGAAATTTTCCAAACTGAGGGACTGCATTAATCCCATCAGGCGCACTTTTTAAGTTTTACACTTGAGTTGAAGGGTGTATTTCAATTTGCGCGAAGAGTGAAGGTAAGGCTCGTTCCTTGTATGACCCTGAGACTCTCCAGGAGCCATCGGCTCCTCTTCCGCTGTAGTTTCCAGTGGGAAGGGCTGGACATGCTCGGAGTCCCACGCTCCCTCCTGGAAGTTGCTCTACTTGCTCAACCCGTCACTTGTATTGCGCGCCTCGCCCCCCGCCCCAACGGCTAGAGCTTTTTCAAATGGAACCTCAAATGTCTGTCGCTCATCGCCTCCAAGGGGCCCGCCCCCACGTCTATCCCCAGCCCGGGCCAGCAATGCCCCCCACGTCACCCAGCAAGCCCGCACCAGAGTCGCGCGGCAATGGCTTGGCTCGACACGGCAAGATGGGCCCTCAAGAGGTAAGGCGCTATGTTCTCGGTCACATTTGTAATTTTGCAACACATCAGTACCTGTACAGTTCGGGTCAGCTGGTGTAGGCGGTAGTAATTTTGATGTAGCAATGGTCACAGAAAAAGACCTCACATGGGGTGAGATTGGTTCTTCCAAACTCGCTGAAATCCGTTGATTGCATTCGTGAACTGCGAAGACAGCGAATCTCTTCCCCAGTGTTATTTTTTTTTTACATTGCTGCCGTCGTTGCCATAGACTGCTATAACTCTGCAGCCCACTCCACGGCCGCTCTACTGTGGAGTGAAGGTTTTATAGTAACGGCTCCTCCTTCAGTCAGAATAGCAAAGGTAATAGAATGACTCCTCAGCAGGTTGAGCACACCAGTTCTCTTTCACGATTTTCAATGTCATCGACCTTGAGGCGCAGCTCCTCTTCCCGTCGCTCCATTTCCATGAAGTGGTCCTCCATTTGCCAGGAGCCCAGTGGACGTTTGGTTAGCCTCAACTCCATCCATTTTGTCTTCAAGCGTGGACACCTTAGCAGACAGGTCGACCAGCCTCGACCCCCATGTCCATTCTCGTCCCCCTAATCTCCCGTCAGGATAGTCTGTATGTCTGACTTTATGGAGCCCAACTCCGCAGGTGCTGGTGGCGCACTCCCGGCTTCCATCGTTGTATCCTCAGTATGAAACAGACATTGGGCCTGGGCCCCCTTCCAACTCATAAGTTGTCCGCTCCCCCCTTCTTTATTCTCCAGGGGTCACAAGTATGGTTCTACCAATGTTCATGTACCCCCCTCACCACTGGATCTTGCTCCCCTGGGCAATGCAGCAATGTATTTGGGTTGGACAGGAGGCACTGATATCGCCAGGTATGTCCCGTGGTCCGGGGGGGGGGGTATCTCCTGGTTTTTCCACAGTAAAAGTGTTCCCCCAGCAGATTCCCTGCCTCCTGGTTAGGTTGCTGTGCCCTTCCAACTGGCCCACATGGGGATGGGTGCTTCTCAGGTGGAGCACATGCTGCAATTCCTACTCCTGGAATTGGGGGGTGCTCCAAAGCAGAGAACCTGGACGCCCACTTCAAGGGCCTGTTCTCTCCCACCTCAACGAGGCCGTCTGTTCCTGCCTAATATCTGGCCCTAACGGCCTGCATCTCGCGTTCCTGTTTGGCTGGTCAATTATGGCAGTTCTCTGTGGCCGTCTCTTTATGGGCCTTGGGCCATTTTCCACTGCTGCTCCCATGAGATGGTGTCCCCATGATCCTTTCTCCTTTCCTGAGTAGACGCGCAGGGGGGTTGCACCACGCAGGGGTTACCTCCTGTGTGGTATCTGTCAGCCTCTTTGCCCAAATAAGAAGCGCCAGCCACCCGGGATCTCCCGAGGCACCAATCCACTCTGTCGCACTTCGCGGGTATCTTGGCTCCACGTTCACCTTCCCCTCGAGGGCTTGAGGCCCCCTCTTCCTCCTCACATGCTGCTTGTCACATGGCGGTCCGGTCCTTGGGCTGCTGCGGTTATCCCCCTATCCCGGAGGCAGCGTCTGGCAAGGCATGTACCCGCGTCGGCCTGCCCAACGGATCTCAGCACTGGGACGGGGCAGGACCTCCTCTCCCCACTCGCCATTGGTCCGACACTCTACGAAGGCTGGCACTCCCCGGTCTCAGCTATGCATAGGGATCCACCCCACTTGCAGTCCAGGCCGTCACACCATCCGGGTCTGGGAGCCCGCCGATTCTGCTCCGTTTCCAGTGTGGAGCACGGCCGGCGGGAGCAACTCCAACACGCACCAAGCTGGTTTCGAGGTACTGGGACTGCAGCAAGACTCCTTTGTCAGCCACCCCCCCCTTCCCCCTGGGTGATTACATGTTCCAACGTGCAAATTACATCTCCATGAGCATGTAAGAGATTACTGAGCACAATAACTCCTTGTTTATTCCAAGGCCGAGGACAGAGCTTTGCAGTCAGGCAGCCATCTTGTCTGTGCCCACTGGTGGCCTCCTCAGAAGAGCAGTTTGAGTGCCTTGGGCCATGATACTGCCATTGTGATAGACATTAATGATGCACCTAGAGGATGAGATGTATGCAAGGTGTACTTCCCACCTAGTACCGTCATTAATGGGTGAGGAGGAGAAAGGAGAGAGAGTGAAGACCAGATGGGGGGAGGGGTCGATAGATCAGGTGGGGGGACAGTGAAGAGGATGTCTGTGAAAGTCTCTCTGAAAGTGGCATTGACGTAGGTGTCAGCAATGGGCAGACCTGGATTAGAGCCCAGGAGAGCTTTTTTCAGCTTTTTTCTTTGAGACTTCGTGAGAAAGGTAGGATACGTGATAGAATAGCAGTTAGAATAAATAGGAGAGAGGGAGAGTGCCATGGGAGGAGAGGGGGAGATAGAGACAAGCAGGGGAAGCTGCATATTGCACAGGAATTCACCAGGTGGCCTAGCAGCCGGGCAGGCACAAAGGTGGGGAAGTGTGCAAAGGAAGACAGTCAGCACACACAAAAAGAGCACAAAAACAATAAGCCCAACACACAATGGAGGGTGCAGTTATTTAAACAGCACACCTAGTTTCGACTTTAACAAAAAGCACCAAGTACAGCACAAAATGGAGGTTGCGGCGATTCAAAGAGCTTATCTAGATTCGACTTTGCCAAAAAGCACTAAGTTCAGCACAATGGAGGGTAAAGATATTAACGGTGCTATGAACTGGGTTTGGCACTAAAAGGGAACAGTAAACAAGCTATATGTGGGTTTTACAGTAAGATTGGTGTTTGTGCAGCGTGGGCCTGGAGATATTTGCAAGAGGGGCAGCATGCAGGGGGCTCCGTCCAGCGCCCGAGAGGTTGCAGACAGGGGGCCTTAGTGGGGACCCTGGTGCAGGGGCCGGTTACCACCTGCTGGCTCTCGATTGGCCCAAATGATTCATGAAGCACCCAATCACTATGCAATAAAACGGCCTTAGGCAGGCACATGGTTGCTGAAAATGGCTGCTCGTGGAAACAACTTCTAGTGTAACAAGTCCAGGGGGTCTTACCTTGCACATGAGGGTGTAGAGATCTGTTTTTCGTCGTCATCGTCTGCAGCAATTTCAAGCGGGATGCAGGTAGAGGAGCCTCCTGTTAACCCAGCTGCGAAGGGGAGATATATCCCTACATCATTTTCTTTTATGACTTTTGGGTTGCAAATCCAATGTATCCAGGATGGACTGGTGGCAGCAGATATTTTCGTACCTTGTTTAGAAAATGTTTACTCGTGAACATTTGCAATTATTCCAAATGGCTAGTACGAGTGGCTAGCACTTTCAAGCCAGCAGTGCCACAGGGTTTTCTCCTCGGGCCGGGATTTGCCTTATATGGATTAATAAACCCTTTCCTCAGGAAAGCTGCTGCTTTCACGGGCTAAGGGGTGTTCTGGATGTGGGGGCTGGGACTTTCTAGTCCCAATCCATATCCTGTTGCCTGAATGTCTGTTGCTGGGCCGATTGTGTAGACTGTGGCTATTGTGACAATTCACTACATGTTATAACTTCTCCCGAGGGGGAGTCCTTTTGCATGAGGTCAGGGAGGTGAGGTACTAACAGATAGTCCCGCTGGGGGTCGTATAATGTGGGAGAATCTCATGGGGAGGGACTCTTCCCCGCCCAACCTACCAACCAAGGACAAGAATGACCTTCTAGGGGGTATCCAGTAATTATAACAAATAAAAAACGGAGAATTAATTTAAAATGAAAACATTTACAACAAAAGAATATTGAATAATAAAAAAAAAATAAATATATATATATATATATGGTTGGGGTAAAGGGTTGAGGTGGGTTTAAAAGCATGGGGAAATGGGGGCTTTGAGGGAGACCCGCCTAAATAAATAAATAGATATTTTTTAGTTAGTCAAGGTAATGTTTTGTTGTAAATTCATTCTCTGTACTTTCATTCGTTAAAATCACCTAGAACCCATCTGGTGTATTACCCTTATAAGAACATCCCACCCCTGCACATTCTAGCCTCTCTTTCCTCTGCTAACCCTTTTGTAGACACTAGGCCTATGGTACTGTTGTAAAGTAGACTACCTCAAGGTCCTGGAAAGTACTGAGATGAAGATCATCAGAAACATAGGTGACCCAAGTACTGGGACGAGGGGGGACACAGGAACAAGGAAGAGCAATAACAAGAAGCAACTGCAGCGGTATAGACTTCTGTTGAGGCGTGGTTCCTTTTACACCGTTAAAAAAACAAAAAAGGACTATTTATTGGGGAGACATAGCCAACCAGGACGAGAGACTGGGAAGCCTGGGAAGCACAAAGGAGACTAGGAGAAGGCCAGGACGGAGCCGAGAGTAGTATGTGCGCAGAGTCAAAAGGACAATGGGCCTCCCTTGCCCAACGGCTTCCAGATGGTAACAGTAGGCTGGCAGATGGTAAGACGAACGCAAGAGGCAACGTCCATACCGTCAGTCCAAGGGCCAGGCATGAGATCTGTGAGAGGTGAAGGCACTAAGACACAGAGATGTGCACACAGCTCACAGAGTAGGAGAAAGATCCCAGGAAGAACCAGCTGCACATTTCAGAAACACAGAGGGTAACAGGAGAGGTGCAGGCACAGGTAGTGGTTGGAAGGTGCAGGAGGCAGAAACCCTGTACAAATATAACGAGCAGGGACTATTGTGACAGTTTAAGTGCCTGGTTTCCCTTTTCTCCCCCTTCTGTCGAGCTCTCCTCACCTGAACTGCCGGAATTGCTGTCAGGGTCCTGCAGACGCTGTCGAAGTAGATAATCCTTCTCCTTTTTCCGATGAGCTTGCTTGTCACGGAGGGAGGCCACCGTGACCGCTGAGGAGAACAGCTGTCCGAGGACCTCCCTTCCGGAACCAAGCCGAAATAGGGGAAAAACCCCAAATGGGGAAAAACCCTTGGACTCCTCTGGTCTGCAGCACGGAAGGCGTAGTTCAGCGGAAAGTAGACTTTCAGATGAGTAGGAGGTAGGTAATAGACTGGATCCGTATGAGTAACTGAAGACAACACTGCAGCGGAACAGGGGAGTCCTGCAGTGGGGAGCCGGAGGACAGGGCTCCACGGAACGCCCACCAGCCACTGCAACAAGCGGGGCGAGGACCGGAGGAGAGGTAGGCAAAGGAGAAAAGCACCAGACAAGTAGCGGAGAGAGAAAAGAAAAAGCGTAGGGAAAGGGGCGGCGCCTGTCCGTGGGGACGGGGCCACAAAAGAAGAGAAACGTTACCGCCGAGGCACGGCAGTAGCAGAGAAAAACTGGAGGGGAGAGAAGGTAAGAGGAACACTCGCTGAGGGCGCGAGTGACAGAAGCTAGGAGCGAAGAAACCCGGAAGAGCAAGAGCTTCCAAAGGATAGATGCAATGCAGGGACCGCTGGGTCGGGAGAGAAGATATATTCCCAACGGCCCCGCGCTAAAAGGAGGAAAAAGTAACGGACACAAAGGAGGGACTAGTACCTCCCGTACCTACGTCCCAAAACCCAGTGCGGAAGAAGCCGCCAGTCGGAACGCCTGCGGGTGACAACTATCTTCCGTGTGTCATTCCTTGGAAAGAAAGGCGTCCAAGGGGACATGAAGAGAAGGGGAGAGAAACAAGGGTCAGGGGCCCAAACCAAAGAGGAAGAGAAACCAGGTTCGATGACCCAAACCAAGAGAGTGGTATGCGTCATCTTCCTTGTGGCAGTACTTGACTGGGACGTGGATCAAGTTGGCCAAACCAAAGAAGAAGAGAGAAGCTAGGGTCATAGACCCTCAAAACATTAAGAGTTGGGTGTTGTAAGTGTGAAACCTAATGAGGAGAAGACCAGGAGAAGGGAGTCTTTCCCCCTATTTGTAAGAGATTGTTTTATAGCTACCAGGAGAAGGGAGTAATTCTCCTGGTAACGTGGACCGGGAGGAAGGTCCAACAGGCCTGGAGAAGGGAGTCATTCCCCTCGGCTAATTTGAGACTGACGCCGAACACCAGTAGAAGGGAGGCATTCTCCTTGCCCATGAAGTAAATATTATTTGAACCTTTGAGACCTGGGGAAGGCAGTCATTCCTCCTGGCCTA
Organism: Ambystoma mexicanum; assembly: GCF_040938575.1. Lineage (NCBI taxonomy): Eukaryota > Metazoa > Chordata > Amphibia > Caudata > Ambystomatidae > Ambystoma > Ambystoma mexicanum. The sequence continues at coordinate 30,310,026 of NC_090929.1, read as the reverse complement.
ATATTTGGAACCTTGTGACCTGGGGAAGGGAGTCATTCCCCCAGGCCTATTATTTGAATCCTTGTGACCTGAGTAAGGAAGTCATTCCCCAGGCTATTTGAGACTGAACGTCAGGAGAAGGAATCCATTCTTCTGGCCCACCAAGGAAACATTTTGTGGAATTTTGACCATAACCCAAGAGAAGGGAGGCATTCTCCTGGGATCAGAACAGTGCTGCTTTATTCCTTAGTTTATAGTGTAAAGGCCAGAAGTAGGGCTTTCTTGACAGAGGACGGTGGACAATTTTACTTTAACAGACATCCTGACAGTCACATTAGATCTTTAGTTGAGGCAGGGAAACCCGTGTTGGGAATAGGAAGAGAGAGGTTTTCTCTTGCTTTATTATTGAATAAAAGTATGTACCCCAAACATGCCGCCTTTGTGTCAGAGTCCTTCGTCTGTACCCTTACAGTATCTATGATTGGATAGCCAGCGCCAGTTTGAATGATGCAGATCCTTACCATTGGTGGACCTTGGTGAGCAACCAGTCCACATTCTGGATAAAAGTAGGACTCCTGCTGCCATTTTACAGATTGTTTGAGCCAAGACCTCTAAGAAAGGTGCATTCTGCTGACGACCCGAGGACAGCTCCTGCAGCGGACCAGCACCAACTCCAGTGAAGCACTTTTCCTCTGCGTGCTCTCAAGTAGACCCTCATTGGTGCTTTGATCCCTGGACCAGTGGGAACAACCAGTCTCTACCCCTGCCTGAGGATCTGTACCTTTGGAAGTGTCCCTGGACCAACTGGTGGAGTGAAAAGAAAACTGAGGGTAGGCTGTGCTTGAGTCAGGATTTGAGATAAGATTCTCTGTCTGTAACAATAAGGAGCAAGGATTGAGTGGTCTGCAACACCTTCCCCCCCTTATACAGGCACCATGTTCCCCTTACAAAATGACACTTAGGTCAAATATGGTAGAGCTGTGAGGACTGGACTGTCGACCTAAGATGTGTCGCATGAAAGTAACTTGATATAGGAAACCAGATTGATGCATGAGGCGGAAGAAACATGAACAGATCATGAGAACCGGGAAGGGCATTAAAGATCAGAATCTCTGGTATCCAGTGATAGTCGCCTGGGAAAAGGTCGCCAAGGGGGTGACAAATTTGCACTTAGAAGAAATTCAAGCACTTTCCCCAAATATTCTAGGATGGGAATAGATCATGGTAAATAATACCCGTCCTAGAAAATGTGGGGGAAGGCTTTTAGGGGTGCAGGAAAAAGTGACCTACCTGGCGACTTTTTCCCAGGCGAGATTAACACATGTCCCGAATCTTCTGAGATCTTGAATCTCCTAAATGTCCCTAACTAAGATTTAACACTTACTGGAAGGCCTTGAGGGCAGAGTGTGGCTATGGCAAAGCAGAAACTACTAATGGTTCTTCGGGTGAAGTGCGGGAGGCATAATCAGATGCCGCTCCCATGATGTGCTTCTCCGTTTAAAGCAGCATCCCGGAAGAACTGTGCATTTACTTCCGGTGCCGCGTAATGTGTCCCAGAGCCTGACGTGCGCTGCGGCATTCAGCGGTTTCTTAACAATCACTTGGGCATTTACATCTGCCGTCTGTGAGAATTAGTGCAAGGATGGCAGTTTGAGGGAGGCTCCATAGTCCCCTTTCCTCCGTATGCCCACCCATCATCTTCCCTTCTAGGTTCTAGCCATCAGTCGGGTCTGGCCTTGGCAGATGGAAAAGGGCTGATGGGCGAAGCTGGAAGCAGTACTTAGGGAGGTACTTCCCTCGGCTTTAAGGAAAGTATATTTTCAAATGGATTGTGCCCTCCCACGTATTCCTTATCTTTTGATATTTCCAATATCCAGCTTTACTGCTTCTGAATTTAACTGCCTTCCAGCTCTCACCAGCCCTACATTCCCCATTCCCATTCTCCAGGGTTCCCTTGCCCACATTCCATATTCTACTCAGCCACGACATCCCCCCCTTACTTATCATATGAGTTCATCATATACATTTGTTCAGTGTGTTCACAGTCTACGTCTGTTCAATAATACACAGGTCTTGCTTTGCAAATAGAATACTCCTTCACGGCATCCCTTCACCTTCTTGTGTCCTTGGGTCTCTTCTCTGTTGTTCTCTTTCTTTCCTTGAATCCTGTGTTGGTCCCAAATCTCTCTGTTCTACTTATCTGGTGATGTCTGCTTGCTTTTATTTTCACTCATGCAGTCCATGCCTGGCTTTACTTTTCCAGTTTGCAAAGAGTTGTATCAGTCTGTGCCTGGCCTTCCATTTCCAGTTTGGAAAGAGTTGCATTGTCTTTGTTGTTAAGTTACGCTTTTATCACGTCTCCACTGCATACTTTCCACTACATCTTCACTACATCTTTCACATGTCATATCTGTCATAACTCCGCTTTCCTTCTTTTTTTAAAAACCTTCGACCTGCGCTGAATGTCCTTTATCCATGAAGGTCTCTCTCTGTTCTTTGACCACCAAAAAGGTTGCAGTTTAATGCAGCTTGTTGTTCATGTTCATTCCCCTCCCTTCGTTATCTCGAGCAAATCCTCTACAATCGATTTAGGGGTGTGTCTCTTCTTTATTTCATCAGTCTTCATTTCGTTTTATTTGCACCTTAATATTCGTCTCTTTCTTTCTTTATTTTTCTTAACTTCGATATTTGCTGTGGACTTAATAGCCCTTTTCCTTTTTGGTCTTTACTTGTCTAAAACATTGCAGATCGTTATTATTTCTTTAGTTTGTGACGTGATGTCAGAAATGTACCAAAGTATCAACTGAAAAGGATACAATACTCAAAAGGATACAGGAGGTAGGGTCTTCCGGATCCCTGTTCACCCGACTTGATAGTCGTGAAGTCAACAAAGACCTTCCAAATGATACAACCCTCTGGCTGATAAAACAGGCAGAGCGATGGATCACTGGAAAGGGCGTGGGTAAGGTATAGTAATCCAGCCTAGGACAAATTAAAGTATCATGAATAACTGCTCCAATCTGAGTATGATGAATTAGATAATGACAGGAATGATCACACTGACCTGTATCTCTGGGTAGAACAATCCAGAAGTCTCTTGATGGATTTGAAATGAAGAACAAAACGACAGGGAAGGGAAAATTAGTAAGGGAGACTTATCCCGAACGGAACGAGGCTCACGCTAGATACGGGTTGAATTCACCACAGGATAGCGTCCAAAGTTCAGTTCAAAGTCACTTCCAATGATCCTTGAAAGGCTTCCTTCCCACTTTAGGGATCAATCCTTCTGTTAATTCCACAGATGCAGGAGTTAGAAGAAAATAGCGTTTGAAGACAACGTGAGCGTGTGGATTTACACGCGGGCAGGATTCGCGCAGCCTGGGCCAGCCGCGTGTGAAGACAACGTGCGCGTGTGGATTTACACGCGGGCAGGATTCGCGCAGCCTTGGCCAGCCGCACTTGAAGACGAAGAGCGCGTGTGGATTCTACACGCGGGCAGGATTCACGCAGCCTTGGCCAGCCGCGTGTGAAGACAACGTGCGCGTGTGGATTTACACGCGGGCAGGATTCGCGCAGCCTTGGCCAGCCGCACTTGAAGACGAAGAGCGCGTGTGGATTCTACACGCGGGCAGGATTCACGCAGCCGTGGCCAGCCGCACTTGAAGACAAAAGAGCGCGTGTGGATTTTACACGCGAGCAGGATTCACGCAGCCTTGGCCAGCCGCGTGTGAAGACAAAGAGCGCGTGTGGATTTTACACGCGGGCCGGATTCACGCAGCCTTGGCCAGCCGCAATTGAAGACAGAGAACGCGTGTGCATTATCACGCGAAGGGATAGCTCCAGGAATCAGCGTGTGGCGGAACACACGCTATCGAAGGCCCAAAAGTAGCTGTAGGATTATGCCAGGATGTAGATCAGAGGTTCAGCTACACAACGCCAATAGAGACGATCAGAAGCAGCGAGTGAAGTTTCTACGCTGCTTAAATACGTAATACCGTAGTTCACATGACGAAGCAAAAGTCACGTGAAGTTAGCGACGTGAAAAGTGTAAACGTCGTTTTCCTGGTAACGTATCGAATAGCCTCCATTTGGAGTAGAACGGTCTCGCTGTCCTACGAGCGTAGCGTCCAGCATGCATGACACGTGAGTCTTAAAATGCTTTGTTGCTATATGGTAACGTGTTATCCTCCTATTGACACGACGTAGCATTTCTTCACTGCTTCTTTATCTTACAACCGTGTTTGCATTTCATATGCTGTGCATTTATGATGTTTGACTTAGTCATCATCTTTGTTTTGCATATTTCCTTAATGTTGCGGATGTTGCGACGCAAAATTGAAATCGTTTCTGTCCATGTACGCCGCTTTGTTTGTTTGTTCACGCTTCTCTGACAACTCTTGTGATTTCTTTCAAGCAAACAAATATGGCGGCACGCTTCCTTAAGCTTTAAGGTCCCTTCCTCTGACCTTTGATGCACATTGCATTGACAATGATTTCTTTCAAGCAAAATAAATATGGCTGCACGCTTCCCTATGCTTTAAGGTCCCTTCCTCTGACCTTTGATATTACGTTGCTACTTTCATCACTCCTGAACTCCTGTGCCTCGCGCTTCAGTGAGTTTCGTTACTTCTTATTCTTATTTCAAGAAATGCCTTCTGGCACAGCAACTCTCATAAATAAACACGCCTGTTGCCACCGATTGTGTTAATTACTAAAATAACAGTCCTAAATGTTCATACCCGATGGCCACCCCTCAGGCTGTTTTTCTTTATCTTATATGTCTCTTTTGCAACCTCCTCCGTAGGTCTCTTCTGGCCACCTCCATATGCCGATCATCAGTTCTTTTTGGCCACCTCCATAGGCTCATTATTGTCCTTTCAGCCACCTCCATAGGCTGATCATTAGTTCCTTTTCTTTTCTGGCCTGGTCCCCTCCTTGGGCAATCTTTTCTTCGGCCCCCTCCTTGGGCAATCTTTTCTTCGGCCCCCTCCTTGGGCAATCTTTTCTTTGTTTCTTTGGCCTCCTCCTTGGGCAATCTTTTCTTTGGCCCCCTCCTTGGGCAATATTTTCTTTGGCCTCCTTCTTGGGCAATCTTTTCTTTGGCCCCCTCCTTGGGCAATCTTTTCTTTGGCCCCCTCCTTGGGCAATATTTTTTCGGCCCCCTCCTTGGGTAATCTTTCCTTCGGCCCCCTCCTTGGGCAGTATTCCTCCTTTAATGTTTGACAGTTCTTGGCCCCCTCCTTGGGCAATTATTTTTTGATCAGATGCGTGGGTCAGTCATCTTCTCGTCGCCAATTGTTGACCCATATTCCACAAGTATAACCCATAACATCAATGATGACTCTGAGACATTAAGTAGGTCTTACTTAAACACTTGTGTACGAGCGCGATACAAATAAAATATCAATATCAATTACTTATTTTAATGTCTAACCTTAACTGCCTTCCAGCTCTCACCTGCCCTACATTCCCCATTCCATTCTCCAGGGTTCCTTTGCCCACATTCCATATTCTACTCCGCCACAATACCTCCCTTCCCCCTCCCCCTTTTATATACAGAGCGACTATTTCTGCCATAGTCCAGGAGGTAGGGACCGAGCCTGACTCTAAGGCTGCGTTAAAGACATGCAATAGCACAGGTCCCCATATGTCAGGTTCTGACATATATAGGTCTGTTGGAATTTTATCCGGGCCTTCTGCCTTTCCCAATGTCTGGGTGGGCTGACGAATTGAGTAAATTCGTCCCTTCTCCCCTAGGGGGGAGTCCTCCGCCACCTGTGACGCTAGGGAGGTAAGCCCGCTCCGCAATACCCTCCCTAGGGGTAGAGGCAAGTGGGACCTCACCGGGAGAGACTTGCCCTTGGGAGACAAGAACACCTGTTCCAAGGAGAACTTCCGCCAGCTAGACATACTATGGCTTACATGGGATGTTTCAAAACTCAAGAAAATATGAACTGTCAAGACTGGGATGAAGAAACTCTTAAGGGATGTAGTTATCTTGTTGGAAAAGCTTGTTTCCCTTTAAATCAAGAAGTCCATTTCACTAGAAAGATAATATAAAAAGCGTGCATCCAAACAGGGAGGAGAGAAAAGCCGGGGTCGAGAGAGAGGATTGTAGAAGCAGGCTGTGGGAGGCCCCAAGCTGCGCAACACTGTACGAGAACAAAAATCAGGAAATCTGCAAGTTTCGAACTCGCTTACAGCTGCTTCATGGGATGCCAAAGCTACGGCAATCCTAAGGTCTGAACCGGACAGGGCAGAGACCCAAGGCCAAGTGGAGGTTGTGGCGAGACCACAGAGACTAATCTGTGGTGGATCGTCAGTCTAAAGAACGTTGCTGAGTGTCCATGAGGTCAGGCGAGCACAGGGACACAGAGGGAAGGAGACCGAAACTGAAGAGTGTGAACGCTGGGGAGAACACAGAGTCTGTGATACAGAGAGAGAAACCCTGAGACTGAAACCCTCTGACAACTTTCTCCTTCAAGAAAGTAAGTAACCGGGAGAACGGGAGGTGCAGAGAGATTCAAGAGGATAAGTATATTGCACAGCTAACTCGTCGAAGTAGAAGATGTGAAGCTGAGTTAGCTTTGAAGGTAAATGGATAAAAAGATTGTGAATCAAGAGAAATTCGTCGCAGTAGAAGATATGAAAAAGAGTTAACTGGGAAAGCAAATAGAATCGAAGATTGCGAACCAAAGAAGCGGTTGATAAGCTGCATGATAAAAGCGAGAACCAGTGGGACAAAATATCCTGGGAAAGGGGTAAAACAAAGCGCCATCCCGGACAAGAACAATATAGTATTAAAGAGCTAAAGACAGGGATATGAGCCTACAGACATAAACCAGATACAAACCACAGCTTCACTCAGGCCTAGAACTATGGGACCCGGGGTATTACCTGAAGTGGTAATGCCCCCCCGCTCGGGGCTTATTGCTTAATTAAAGACTGGTACTAGAAGTACCCCCAGGAGAATGGAGTCATTCTCTTGACCCAAGTTAGTTTTCTCTTAGCGGTCGGGTTAGTTAGGGTCGTTTTGAACAGCAGACTTGTTTCTTTGGACATTCATGACTGATAAACAAGCACCTTAGTTCGTAATGTAGGCAGGGACCACCCATAGTTCTAGAGAAAGTTAGGCCTTCTACCATTACTTTAATAAACAAGAGTATTTCATGTCTTCTGAGAGTCCACGTCCTCCTTCTGACTCGCTAGAATGGTTATTGTGTTTTTTCACTTCTTCCAGACTAAGTTTTAGGGGGGAATGCCTGTCATCAGGGGACATTATTGTGGACACAACCTTTGCAAAGGGAATTAAGGGGGACTGATCATTAGGATTGGCATAGAAATGCCAAAAATGATTATAGCATACTTCCTCTGGGATGCTCGCGGGAATGATGTTCCGATTCCCTGAATTACTTTTTGTCACCAGTCTCCAAAATGGAGTGCTATCCTTGGCGTTAGCCGCATCACATAATTCCTGCCATCTGTCAGAGGCATGCTCTCTTTTCTTTTTCTTTTTATCTATAAACTCCATAAAGAAATGGCTCAAGCAACTTATTTTCTTTCTATCTTGTTCCTTATTTTTTTTTTTTACTTCACTAATTTGTTTTTTCTTGGCAGCTCTGCATTCGTAGTCGAACCACCTACATCTGTGTCTATCGTGGTGGTTTTAATTTTCTTCCGTGGGCATGTAAGCAAATCACAGATTATTTTTTTCAATTTTTCTGTAGGATGCAAATATCTCTGCAGTGTTAGAGTTGTCCTGGCTAAATACATTCTCAAGTAATGGTGAAATGCCTGTATATAATATTGGTAGTAACTAACCCATATCTAGTGAGGGCCATTTTGTTGTTTATTGGGGATACAGTGGGCCTTGGAGTTCCCACTGTTCCTGGCCATGAAAATTCCAAGGAAAGAGGGCGGTGGTCACTTTCCAGGTAATCAAACACTTTAAAGCCTCTGACTAGGAGCCACTCTCTTGGAGCCATCGAGACATAGGGCCTCATTATGAGTGTGGAGGTCTGGAAATAAGGGTGCCGGTGCAACGTAATGGCACCCTTTCCGGACTGCCACACTCCTACAGGCGGGGGCTGTTACGCCCGGTAGGTCTGACCTGCCCGATGCAACGGCCCCGGAACGCAGAGTTTCCGTTAACCCATTCCTGTGGAGTCCTCCGGGACTCCACGGGAATGGGGAATTCCCGAATCCGCTGCCTGATATCCCGGGCCACTGGGACTTGTAATGTCCCGGTGGCACCGGGATATCAGAAGGCAGATTTGGTGTTAAGAGAACGGCGGCAACCCCTTGGTAGCACCAGCGGTTTACCACCGTCCTCGTAATGAGGCCCATAATCAAGGTGTGAACATTTGTCTCCCTCCACATAGGTTGGCTTTGCAGATTAGTGCCCGGTAGTCCTCTTATCGCAAGCCCTTAGTTTGTTGTGGAGAATCCCACGGGCTAATTCCAGGGCTTGCTTCTGGGTCGTGCAGGGGTTTCTTGTGGGTATATCCCGTGCTAGTTATTCATCGTTTGTGACCCTGTCAAACGCTTTCATTGGTTCATATTGAAAGTTACAATCCCGCACACTATGAATTGTGGGGTGCATGTTGCCTTTCCTTTAAGAGAAGAAATGAGGTTCAATACCAAATTGATCGTAGTCATGCCACTGTTACCATTGTTAATGTTAGGACGGTTGTAGATGTTGAATATGATTGTTCGACTATTTGTGCCTCTGCCGAGGTGTAAGACCTGGATATCTTTACTACCCATTGCTTGTAGCACGGTTATTTTTATTTGAAATACAAATGTCTTCATTCATTGCCGTGGAAATAAATCTGGTTTGCAAGTGGCCGTCGTCCTGTTGATTTGCAAACTTGTCAAATACGTTTTACCAATTTCTCACTGCTCTGGTAATCTGATATGAAGTTAATTGTGTTTTCACACAGTAGCTCTGTTTGAATGCCTGCTTGGGGGACGGTTGTGAGCAATAGGCCACACGACTATAAAGTATTCATCACACCCTATCCTGGCATTGCTGAGAGATGGATGTACCAGTCACTTTTACCTTAGCCGTAAGCCCCCAAGCAGGGCATGGCCTCCACTATCCAGTTTAACTTGGGATGTAGGATGCTAATCTGGCTACTCTTTCGTGGGATGTGTCCGAGATATCGGCCACTCATTTGGCGGTAGAATGGCGAGTCTGTGTAGTCTTGCCTCCTGCCGGGGCCACTGTGTCTTCATGCAATCTCTCTGAAATACTATTTGGGTTGGCTTATGCAACACAATTGGCTGTGTGTTTGGGGAAAACGCGTGGTGCGCGGCATGGTTGGCTTTTAACCAGCAACACTGGGAAACCTGCCAGACCGCTTGTTGCTGGATCTGGGCATCCCAGCTGACCGCAGCACCAGCAGCTATGGGGCCACCAGAACCTTCAGGACATTGAAGTTCCTTAGTGCCTGTTCCAGCTGCCTCTGTGGCACTCATAGAAGGAGTGGGGGCTGTGAGGAATCATGAAGCAAGACAAAGACAACAGATTCAAAGTTCAAACAAAATACTTTTATTAACTAAAATGTCAGGATGGTGTAAGGCCTAACCTGTCGTATGCTAAGGTGGGATTTCAATACCTAAGGAAACCAAGTATAGTCTGAGTCAGTAAGGTCAACTTAAAAGTCTGTCTGTGTTCAAAACCTATACTTGCCCTCACAACTAAAGCTAAACAATGTGTAGGGATGTCCACAATAAATTAAGTAGTGTTCCAAAATAAAGGTCTCCGCTTCTTCCAGCTCTTGGCTTACTTTCTAGCTCCCCTTCCCCAAGTTCAAAGCAGTTCCACAAAGTCTTAGGTTCTCCTTCCCCAAGAGGAGAACATAGTTCAAAAAGGGTCTCGAGGTTCCCTACCCCAAGAAGACAACACAGTTCTGAAACGGCCTCAAGGCTCCCTTACCCAAGGTGACAACGCAGGTCTAGAAGTTTCAAGGTTCTCTTCCCCACGTTGAAAGCAATCTCAAAATGGCCTTTGGGTTGTCTTCCCCAAGAGGAAAACCTAGTTCATAGCCCTGAGGTTCCCTTCCCCAAGGTTACAACATACTTCTGTAAAGGTCTCAGGATTCCCTTCTCCTAAGGTGACAACAGAGTTCACAGTGTCTTAGGTCTCTCTTCCCCACGACATTGGAGAAGTCCCTCAAGAAGGGTTTGGATTCAGTCCCTTTGAGCTTCTCTATGGTCATCCGGCTAGAGGTCCATTGGCCCTAATCAAGGACGGGTAACAAAGTGCTCCTTCCCACAAGAGAGTCACTGAGTCACAGTGAGAGTCACTGACTATGTGTTAGGTCTCCGTGGGAGAATGACACACATGATGACAGAAGCTTCAGATAACTTGAAAGCAGGTCAGGCTCTGGTGAAGCATTGGCATGACCAGAAGGCCAACATGTTTGCGTTTACTTAAGACCAGCTAGTTCTAGTTATGGTACCTACAAGGCAGAGGGCCTTACAGGACAAATGGATTGGACCCTTCAAGGTTGTGGACAAACCTGGAGAGGTCAATTATTTGGTGGATTTAGGCAATCCTAAGTAGGCCGTGGTAAGCAGTGCACACCTAATTTCTTAAGGAAAAACTAATCAGATTTTGTTAATCCAGCAGATGCTGATTTCAAAGATTTTGAGGTGCGGGGGAGGAAAAAAGGCTTTGGCACAAAGCCCTACTTTATAAAGAAAGAAGAAGAGGACCCAAAATTGAGATCCTCCCGTCCCCTGTAAACCTTCTACATGCGCCCATCGGGCGGTCAAGCATTTAGATATTCACAAATCATATATATTTTAAATCACTATTTGTTTCAACAAAGAGTTTTGCAGTAGGCAATCTCATTAAAAGCAGTGATTTATTGCATCAGACATGATTAATACGAGGAGAAACACATTATACAAAAATGGTGTCCAATGTATTTTGGCCGACTCGTTTCGAGGAATCCCTCTTCTTCAGATAGGGCCTAATTGGACAATTAAAAATGGGCGCTTCATGGACTATCCAGGTGATGATATTGAGTCGTGTAAACAGAGCTTCTCGATCTGGAACCGAGAGAATGCGTCTCAGTCCGTTGTTCAATCAAACATAGCTCATGTGGGGAGTCGAAGACAACTATTGGAGGTGTCACCATATATGAGGGCGCCGTAGAAGTGCTGTGATCTTACATTACTATTGAATTCCCACGGGGGTCACTACTTCAATGTCCCACACACTCAAACAGCGGAGCTGCTAGCAAATCTGACAGCATACGAGTGCTAGTTTCGAGGAATAATGTTGAACAGTAAAGAGAACAATAATGTGATGAGATGAGAGTACGTCATCCAAAAGGCTCAAGGTATACCAGATTCATGTGAAATTACCTCATCAGAAATAGTGCAGTGAGTGGAGGTAGCTAATATGAAGTCCACAAAAACATTTCGAAAACAACACAAGTAATCCTGGCAGGAAACACGTAGCCACTATGCAGGCTAGTATCTCGTCCAAATAATGATATGAGTGGTAGTAGCTTGTCCAGGAATTCGCTATTCCGCCAGCCGCCGAGTTTGACACTGTTAGCCTCTTAGCAGTTGTGTTCAGGAATAAGCTAGGAGATTTTGCAGTTTACCTAAGGGCTTTCTGGCTAACACTGTGTTTGTGTCTGGGCGCTATACACCTTGTGAAACACTGGAGTAATCACAGCATTTACGGGCTATATGTCAACATAGTGGCTAGTTACCCTACATCCTGTGCACATGTAGCAGTATTATTAGCCGAGCCCAGCGAGTATATTGTTTTTTTCTTTTTAGTGATGTTTACTCCTAACAGCAGGATAGAAGATTTTGGTTATGTCAGTATACGTGGGAACATCTGAAAGTAGGGAGATTCCGTTTTGATCTCTCCATGGTTAGGTGTGGTCAGCGTATCATCTGGTGTAGAGTATGCTTCTATTAGAGAGTACCTGCTGTATTTCCAGCCAGAGTTTAGTTGCAATGCAACCATGGAACACGATGACTACACTCATCTTTTACCGGGAGTTTGCTTTATTTCTGGTTGACATATTTTGACTGGCCATCATTTTAGGACTGGTTGTTCTGTTTTCCTTTCCCTCTGGGAGTAGTTGGTTGCATTGGTGTGGTGTGTTTTCCAGCTGCCTGTTTTTTTTTTGTTGACCAACCCCGACTGGACAATAATGTTTTTCATAGGGGGAAGTGTGTGTGTGATGTTTAGTGTGGAACATTTCTGTTTGTGTGGGTTGTTTGTAGTATGAGTGAATGTGCATCGTCCTTTGTTTCCCAAAGAAGGGGAGGTGTGTCATATTGTGTATTACATCTCATTCCCCTGGTTGCTGGATGCATGGTGTTATATCGTGTATTACATCTCATTCCCCTGGTTGCTGGATGCATGGTGTTATATCGTGTATTACATCTCATTCCCCTGGTTGCTGGATGCACGGTGTTATATCGTGTATTACATCTCATTCCCCTGGTTGCTGGATGCACGGTGTTATATCGTGTATTACATCTCATTCCCCTGGTTGCTGGATGCATGGTGTTATATCGTGTATTACATCTCATTCCCCTGGTTGCTGGATGCACGGCGTTATATCGTGTATTACATCTCATTCCCCTGGTTGCTGGATGCATGGTGTTATATCGTGTATTACATCTCATTCCCCTGGTTGCTGGATGCATGGTGTTATATTGTGTATTACATCTCATTCCCCTGGTTGCTGGATGCATGGTGTTATATCGTGTATTACATCTCATTCCCCTGGTTGCTAGATGCATGGTATGAGTGCGTGTGACTTCATGAGAGAAGGGTGGGTGAATGCTAGAATGGCTGTGTATGAAGAGGCTTCCTTAGCCAGGCAGTTGAAGGGAGAGAGCCTGGGTGGTGGGAGCCAGTGAGTCTGCTACGGGTCTCTATGGAGCTTACATGAGATCTTCCCTATAAAGGAACTTCATACCAGCTTACCTGATCTCCCGAGCATCCGCATTATAACGCTTTCCTTTAGTTTGGTATTCAATAATGCTTAATTCACTTATAGTTCAACTTGCTTGTATTGTTACATACAACCCCGCACTTTGGGTTCACTTTTAATTGCACATCTAGTTCCGTTCATCTGGCAATAACATTTGCCCTGTAGTAGCCCCAGGAGCGCTCCAGTTGGTGTGTTCACTCTGATTCACTCACCTGTCCTTGGTGGCTCCTCCAGGTGTCTTCTCTCCTCACTTTCTGCTCCGCACACACACACCTCTGTAGCATTGTGAGCCCCGCACACACTTTGGAAATCTCTCTGTGGGTTGCGAGCAGCTCCGCTCATCTGGGATCCCTACCGTGCCCCACAGCTCCGGCTGTGGTCACCTGACCAAGGAGGCTCTGACAGCTTGACCCTCTCACAGCCCGCTTGGGTCCCGGTGTCACAGTCCCTCCTGGATAATTGCTGGCATTCTGGCCTCCAAGCAGGCCCCTCCTCAGCAGCCTCCTTGCTGACAGGATTTCCCTCCTCGCAGGCCTGCACCTCCCGGCCCGGCTTCTCTCCTGCTGGTCTCCCTCTCCTGACTGTCGGCTCCATCTTTTATGCACCCGTGACCTATTAACATGTTGCAGGTGCAATCCCTTGAATCCATTTGTATGACCATAATTACCAGTGTTCTCTGGACATGCATGATCCTCACAATAGTCTGCCGGCCTCTTCCTCGTCAGAGTACCAGAGTGATGAGATGCCATTGTAGTGTGTACTACTCCTAGTCGCCTCTTCATCGTCCCTGTACTAGAGTTGTATGACTATGGGGCACTATGCACACATCTTAGTGGTGTTTGTGTTCTTTTGGCCTGAGGGTTTCTTGAAACAGCATTAGGGGGGTGATATGTGTTTACCGTCCCTTAATAAGAAAACGTCTTCCTATTTATCCTCGTTCTGGTGTAAATACATTGAGGGCATTTACCTGTGTACTCTTGAAAGGCGGAGAATGGGAACGGATGACAATACCCCATAAAGGCTGCTGGGACTGAAGGTTCATCATGAAATGGAAATGGGGGTACCGCGTCTCACCCGAGGACATCCCCCTTCGATTCCCCAAGTCTCCTCTTCCCAGGTGATCCTCCCTTGAATATCCACCCCCAGGGTCGGGATCCAAAGGCGATGTCCCTTCCCTGGCCATTTGAGCAGAGGATATTGGGGAAAAGGAAGTGAGATTGCTCTCAGGTTCCTCACCGGGCTTAGGTTTCCCTATCACAGTACACAACTTTTTTGGGGAAGGTGTTGCTCCAATGCAAGATAATTTTAACCTTATTACACATAGAGATTGTCTGCTGGGGGCCACCCGTTTATTGCTAACATCCTATTTCAATACCTCTGTCCAAACACAGGTGATTCTCATCGAGCCCTTCTTTGACTGTTATGAGCCAATGGTGCGGATGGCTGGAGGGAAGGCAGTCTTCATTCCCCTGCGGCTAGTGAGTATTACCAGGACTTACCTTTTGGGGCTCACTACCTAACCCTGCAGCATGACCTGCATGGGCCTTTTTTCACTATCTCTGATGAGCACCTTGTGCTCCGCTCCTGTTGTCGGTCTATTGTTCCTTAGGATTGTTTGGTTGTTCTTCACACTCTTGTTTCTCCCCTTCTTTAGAAACCTGCTGAGGGCAAGGAGGTGGCTACCAGCAGAGACTGGCAGCTGGATCCAGCAGAGCTGTCCTCCAAATTCACCAAACACACCAAAGCTATTGTTGTCAACACACCAAACAACCCCCTGGGGAAGGTAAGTGTCAGGAACCGCAGGCAAGGAAAGAGGATAGAATCCCACAGAAGGTTAGTATTATTCTCAGAGTCCCTCTGCAAACTATGACCAAGGGACCAGAATCCTGTGAAGGTAACACGTGGAGGAGGTAGGTGCCAGAATCCCCAGACAAGGAAAGAGGATAGAATCCCACAGAAGGTTAGCATTCTCAGAGTCCCTAGGCATGCTATGACCAAGGGGCCAGAATCCCGTGAAGGTAACATGTGGAGGAGGTAAGGTCCAGAATCCCCAGTTAAGCATAGCAGTGTCGTATCCCCCAAACAATATGATGGACAACCCCTGCATATGGTGAGGTGCACCAAAAGGCCTACCGTGCTAGAAACCCCTGAGAAATGAGTCACAGAAACCTTCAAGAAATGTGTGATGTGCCAGAATCCCTTGGTATCAGAATTCATGGAGAGGATTAGCAGTGCTAGACACCCTGAAGGAGGGGAAGAGTTTCCAAAACACCTGAGAAGTGTATAGGTGCCAAAAGCCCCAGGAAAATTGAGAGGTGTGTGAGGGGTCAGAAGTGTGAGACGGACAAGTAGATAAAGCTTTCTTACATTTAGCCATTTTATTGAACAGAAGGGTGGGCCAGAAGGTCAACTCTCCCAAATCTAACAAATCCAAAAGCTTAAGAAAACTGTCCTAATGTCCAAACATCTCTATCCCTCACACTCATACATACAACAAACTCAAAAAAGGGTTATCTGATTGTTCAACCTTCACAACATAACATTTAACTGCACATAGTGAAATTGTAAACATAAATCCTTATATCCAGGGTGGACTCCCCCTTCCCCTGGATCTGTTCAAAATATTTCCAACTCAAAATAAAGACGTTTTTTCAATAGCCACATTCCACTTAAAGTATGGCACAAAGTTCTGTTCCTTGTACCACAGGTTCTTCACTTGGCAACACAATCGTCTTTTGCCCCATAGGTTTTCTCACTCTTTTAGACAATGTGTGAAGTGTCCACAAACTGCTTGTTGATAAACTAAAAAGACTTCTTGATATGCAAACACAGTTTTGGCAGGATGGTTTCACAACCGTTCTACTAAGCACACCATCAGATGTACTCTTTGGTTCGGCCACAACCTTCTATCACACTGCAGTACTTTAACCTTTTCCTGGTCTACTCGCATACCAGTACAAAACTCCTACAACTACTATCAGTACCTTGTGGTGGGGCTGGCTTCAAAACTTCCCAGACTTTACTCCTCAAAGTGGGAAGTTACATCCACAATTGTTTCATGCACTGACAGTGTATTTCTCACTGGTTCACTTGTCCCGGCAATGCAGATTATATTTCTCTCCCCCTTCATAACTATCACAATGAGGGCTTTTTTTGCCAATTTTGTTTTCCTTTGCTTGTCTTTCTTTGGCTTAGGCAATACTTGGTACGATCTCCTTCTAACAGTAATCTTCCTTCCTGTACATCCTCTTCAACTCGCTTCAATATTGTTCCCTTTTGTCTTTGGTGTTAGGGAGAATTCTCTGTTTGGGCTGAATTTCCCTACCTAGTGAGTCCCCCAGCAGCTTTGCTGGATTTCTGGGGTTTCTTTTTTTCTCCTGCCAAGAGTGAGACTCTTTTACCCTCACTCTTGGACCTGTTGAAGTGTGTTTTCTTGGTTAAACCTTGTGTTGAATGGGCTATGGGGTCTTTTACTCCATAGGGCCTCAAGTATTTTTGTGATGTGGGTTACACAGCACCCTCTGTGCCGTGACCCAGGGGTGTCCTAGGGACTCCCCAACATAGACTCCATACCCTGGGACTGACTACTGTCTCCCAGGGCATGTAAAGTCACCAAAGACTTTGCTAGTCTTGAATCCTGAACAGAACCAGTACAAACCATCATATTGTGGACGTACTGGCTGGGGCAATTCGATTGCCCCAGGGTCTGTTAGTCGAGGGGGCACGTCTCCGTCCCCCCTGATCGAGTTTTGGCTGGTGGCAGTGGAAACTACTTTTTATATTCGACCGCGAATATTTCCCTATGGGATTTCCCATTGTTTTAGGCTAACACATTTAATTATTTATTTACGGTAGCCTTAAACATACCGCCGGTTTATATATTTATTATTATAACTCCGGTTGGTACTTTTTGCCAAAACTTGATTCTAAAATGGCGTTGGCGTTCGCCTCTGTAACTCTGACCCAAAGTGGAGCCCTTTGTTCCACTTTTGGCGGGCTTCTCCACAGAAGCCCTCCAAAGTGGTGCCACTCTGTCTGGGGTACTTAGGAGGGGTGGAGGGGGATTTAGGCACCCTGGACTGAGTTACCTTGGTAACTCAAGTCGCACTCCGTCCTGAATGGCCCAAGTGGTGAGCCGGCCGGCTCACCACTTAGCATGTTTGAGTGACAGCTAGGCTGGGTGAATGGGGGTTTGCTGCATAAAAGCAGGGCTTTGGGGACTGGAACTTCAGAAGTCGCCACAGGACCAAGAATCCGACGAGGGAAGAGCTGAGCCGACCTGCTTCGATGACACCACCCGGTGGAGCCCTGCTGAACCGTCTCACCACTTTTCCCGACGACCGAGGAGAACTCTTAACGGAGTGGCTCCTTCCCTTGACTGGTGGGGACAACCAGTTTTCACCTTCTTTTCGCTTCTCGAGGTATCTCGTGGCCGTCTTGCCCGTGCCAAGCACCCCGGCAACTGGAATACCACACTTTTACCCCAACCGCGAAAGTCGGTACAACCCTTTAACCGGAGGACTCCGCGGCTGGTTTCTTCCCGGGCAGTGCAACGACCTTCTTCTTCTGCTCTTCAGCGAGATCTTCTTCTCCCCTGACCGACGTCGAGCCTTGCTGCCACTGCCTGGAACAACTGCCACCGCTGGAGGATCCTTTCCGCTTAAGGTACCGTGTTCCGCCTGGCTTCCCTTGCCACCGACTGTACGGGGTAGATTTAGCCCCCGGCTTTCGACCCTGGGAGTGCCTGGGACACCCTGGCTAAACTTTCTAAGCCACTCTAAACTCTTTCTAACTCTTTGCAAGACTTTGAATCCCTAATAACAGTGTGATCTTGGGCACATTTCCGCTCCGGCTACTCTAAGAGTGGGCCCTGCCTAGTGACTTTTGCTCACCTGTGACTTTGTGCTTCTTTGAGCCTATTGCAAGTGTTCTGGACCCTAGAGTGGTGGGGTTAACCCATTTCTGTTTCTTTTTATCCCTTTCTTGAACCTACTAGAGTGTCATCTAACGTTAAGCGCTCACCTCTGTTTTAATTATGTGGTGTTAACTTAGAGTTGTCTAGATAGGAGTAAGGGTTGGAACTGCTTTCATTATAACTGTGTTTGAAGTGTTTGTACTATATTTTGCTAGAGTGATTTCAACTTATGTGTGTTTAATAAATAGATAACTATATACTTTTGAAACCAAGCTCTGGTCAGTGTTTGCTTGTGCTATTGTATTTGAGTACCTATTGTGTATACTTTACATACTGCCTAACTCTTCTTGAGGGAAGTCTGACTGCTCAGCCACAGCTACCAGGTAAATCTGGGTGGTGCAGACTGCTACCAAGTGGGTTTACTGCTATACCTGTAGTCTTAAATCTTTTGCAGTGTTCCCCAAGGGAACTGCACAGGTTTCTGCCTAACATTTGGTCACGGGGGTTACAATATTCTGTTTCATTTTCTTTAAACCAATGTTTCTTTTCACCTTAAATATTTTCTTCTTGCCTTGGACAATGGTGGTTATGAAATATTGCCCCTTTTGGCTCGGACAATGGTGATTAAAATGGTTCTTTTCAGTCTGCCTCTTAAAGCGAGAATTGCGCCCAAATTGATTTAATTGAGTAACTCAGTATTGTGAGTAACCTGAGGGTATTCTCACTCCTAGACCCCTTAGATCCTCTGCACAGGTGGCCAGGGAAAGGCCATCACTCTTGGATCCCGACCCTGGGGGCAGAGAAGCGAAGGAAGATCACCCGGTTCGAGGAACCTTGGGGACGGGTAATGGGGTGCTCTTGGGCCAAACATGGTATCCCCCTTTCCCTCCTGATGACCAAAAGTTATTGGCTATTGTAAGCCAGTTCCCCTCATTTCCCCACCCTTGACATGGGTCGGGGGTCGCCTCCGGACTCACCAATAAAAATTACAAAAGTAGTCAAAGTGTACGCATGTCACGCCCTCATCCACGCTCCTCTCTGACAAACCCCGAAACCTGACCCCCACCACCACGAAAACACGGCAGGAACATAAAGCACACCAGGTCCCCACACGTGTCAGGACACGCTCTCACCTGCAGGCCTGCCTGCAAGAGGTTGACCAGGAACGTCAACGCTGACTTCTGCCTCGTTTCCCGTTTCGGCGTTGGCAGTTGCCGTGGAGACGCGCCACAGGCGTCCTGCAACGTCTCCGTTTCCGACACCTGGGGAGCTCTTCTCAGCACGTTCGATCACGTGACGGGTGACGGCATCACGGTCACGTGATCGCGGTTCAGCGTTCAAAAGCGACGCGCTGACTGCCATTCAGCGCTTCACAGCTGGTTCCTGTTTGGCGTTCTACGGACTACGGACTAACCTTGCTACCTCGACCTCGGATTGAATTTTGGATACTGATTTGGTTCTTCCCCTCATTGTACTTTTGCCTGGAAAATGCTACCTCCTGGATACGACCTCGGCTCCTCTCTCGGATTGGTTTGGATTTCCTTTTTTGTACCTTTGCTGGAACTTGCTTTCTCTGGACACGACCTCGGTTTACCCATCGGACTGCTGTTGGATTTCCCCATTGTTACAGCTTTTGACTTTGTTTGTTGGATCACGTACTGTTCAGGACTCCTCTACCTGAGTGGCTCATAGTTTCAAGTATCCTGCATCAGGTGGTGACTACACCTTCTCAAGTGCCTTGCCAGGCTGCCACTCTGTCGTCAACCTCTTCCAGCTGCCTCAGACAACATTCCCTACACCAAAATTGGGTTCCGACCAACTACTCAGGGTAAGCCCCCTTGTAGATTCATTAAGTATTCGGGTCTGGGTTTGTGTTTATTATCTAACCCACTTGTTTGCCTTACAGTGGTCGGGGGGGGGGGCATCTTCCGGCATTCCTGGTTCCGGCTGACGACATTCACCACCTGTGGCTTCAAGGATTGCTCGGGCAATAACTTATTGTTTGCTCGAGTGGTACTTGGGGACGGAGGTATCATCATCTACACGACCATCAAGTCTTGACAATGCAGGCAAGAAGAACATACGTTTATTCAGGGCCCAGTTGCAGCTGGGACAGCTATATTACAACAGATCACGTATCAGAACTGCATGAAAAGGCGCTGTCAAAGAATCGCCCCTAAATCTAAGACTTTTATAATAATCGATCTAATTAACATTAGTAACTTTGCAACATGAAATATCTCCCCACACCGAGCTGATTGGTGCTCGCACACTATACCCTTATAGAAAAACATACCTTTATGTTCTGTAATTGTGTCCACAAACCTTCCCACACCTCCCACAATTATAATATGTGATGTCACAATCCAACCCCCACTTAACACATTATAATGACAATTCAGTGAAACATTTCTCATCTAAGTTCTCGTGAGAACCGCTTCCTGCCATGACACCATCAGGGCCTTGAACCACAGACATACTTCTATATAAATGTTGCATATTAAGAACTCTTCGACCTTCTTCCAGGCAAAATGTACTAAGGGGCAATTTGAAACCGCTGTAGTTCTTTTGACGCCATCCAAAAATCATGTTTTACAAATCATTTTCTTTTTTAAACTGAATTTTTATTAGCATGTGTTAAGGCACAAAACATGTAAATCGCATTCACGAACTGAGGGATCACATAGAATCTCAAAACCCAAACAGCAATGATGCCAAACTTTAAATGTGTACACCTACCCCCCACTTCTCCATCGCTAGTCACCCCCCAACATAAAGCAAGTTCCATCTATGTACTTTGCCCATGCAATAAAGGCACACTTAATTCAAGGTCTCAGGAGCCTTATCAACGCCTCAATTTTGTTCCGGTAGCTCGGCTCCCTCCAGAGTTAGCCATGTCCCCTCCATGCACTCACACGTCCATGGGGCTCGAGGGATCACCCCCAACATTCTCCCACCTATATAAGAGCGCACTCCATTCCTCTCTAAATTACCCCAATCTATCATTCACCACCGCCGTTAGTTTATGCATTAACATCATGGTGTGCACCTTTCGTTCCCAAGCCTCCTTCGACAGGAGTTTTTCCTCTTTCCACCCCTGAGCAATGGCCAGTCGTCCTACTCTGAGCATTGTTTCCCACATTCTGGGGAGCTTGTGCTCATCTCTATCCATCGCTGGGACCCCCAAAAGCATCTGCAGTGGGTCCAAACTTAACTGAACCACCGTGACTTCCTTCGTCCAACTTAACACTTCATCCCAAAACACCCGTACCTTAAGGCATCGCCAGCACATATGGGAGAGAGAACCCACATGGCCACATCCATTTGGACAAAGGGGCAAGGCACCCGGAAACATCCTGGATATCTTCAGGAAATCTCTGTGCCAACCCATCAACATTTTATAATTGTTCCATCGTGGAGATGAACAGATTGCCATTGAAGGTGACGTTATACTTTTTTGCCCATTCTTCTGAAATATCCTCACCCACCAGGCTTACCCAGTACCCCTGAAACGTTTCACTCCCCACCAAGGACGCTAGGTTCATAGCCCTATACAATTTGGATAAAATGCCCTTCCTTGTGGGCGATGCGTCTAGAACCTTTTCAAAGCTTGTAAGCTCCCTTGCGACCGAACCACCCCACTTTGGGTCTGACATTATACCTTTGACTCGAACGTAATCGAAAACTGAAATCTTATCCCACCCCAACCCCTCCCTAATAGTCTCAAGGTCCAGGAAAGACCCTTCCTTCAACAGCTGACTTACCCTCTCCAGTCCTACATCAGACCATCTCTGCGAATATCTCAATCCCTGAGACGCCAGCTTGAATGGGGGGCCCCATATTGACGACATTGGTGTGGGCCATGATGATAACATTTGATTAATCTCCTGCTGTCATGCCAGACTGACCAGAGAACACCCAGTGTGGGGTGGGTCCTAGGTTTCTCTGGGATGGACTTGAGCGGGGACCAAAGATAGCCCCTCATCTTTAGAGGGTGAGCTGCCAAATCCTCCAGATAGGTCCAGTAGGTCCTCATGTCATCTTTCATATGCTCAAGCAATTGGGTAGCTTTATAATACAACCGGATATTGATAAAAGAAAACCTCCTCTGACTCTCGGAAGTGCCAGTGTTGCCATCTTCACCCACAGTACTTTATTCTGGCAGGTAAATCTACAAAGGTCTCCCAGTAGTTCAATAAAGAATCTCTCGGGAATTGGCTCGGGATGACTGCGAAAAAAAACAGAAGGCGGGGGAAGCACGTTCATTTTTACTGAACTTATCCGCCTTGTCCCCCTTTTTCGTGGTATCGCTGCTTAAAAAATAAGAGCTTCTTCTCTGTATCCTGGACCAAAATGGTATTTAATTTTGTTTTATATTGTCGAAGCTTACTCGCCCCACCAGGGATATAGACCCACCGCGTGTACCCCCTGGCTGTAGATGTACTATCTTCCGGCAAAGCTCACCTTCCAGAACTCCCCTCTCTTTTTTTTCATCTGGGACCCTTCATTTATCATCACTCCCCCGATGGTTGCCTTGAAACCCTCCCAGAGGGATTGATCGGCCACCTCCCCGGTGTCGATAAAACTAAAATACTCCTTAATCACAAATAACAATTCTTGTGTCCCCCCCCTTTATCTTGTAACAAAAAATCTGTACTGACCCAACGAGCACCTTCACCATATCATGGTCCGACCATGGAGATGGGGCGACTTGAGAATCCACCACCTGTGTTTTAGATTGTGTATCCACCAATATCAGATCAATCCGCAAATAGGAATTGTGCACCGCTGAGAAGTGAAAGATCTATCACCCTCTGGAGGTGGGGAAAGAGAGTCCACCAAGCCCAGGGTCGCATTCACACATGCTAAATGGGCTGAGTCTCCCTCCCCCATCCTTGGTGTCTGTACCCTCCCCGTTCGCTTACAGTCTTTCCCAGGGTCTAACGCCATGTTAAAATCCCACCCAACCACTAGTTGGCCTTCCACAAACAAAATCAGTTTATCCTTCATACCCTCCGAAAACTCGCATTGGCCTGAATTAGGAGCATAAACGGAACCCGGGGTAAACTGGGTGCCGTGCAAGTGCCCCTCCACAAACACATACCACCCATTTGGGTCAGTCAAGACCGCCTCCGCGAGGAATCCCATTTTGGCAGAGACCAGGACCCCACCTCTTTTTCCTAGTATTGGAGGCTGTGAAAACCTCTCCCACTTCCGTAGATTTTAAACAGGGTTCCTTGCTCCTCTGCCAATGTGTCAGCTGCACACATAACCAATCCAGTCTTGCCCTCTTGAACTTGCGGAGGACCATAGATCTTTTACATGGCGAATTGAGTCCTCGTACATTGAGGGAGCCGATAGTTCTTTCACCCAATGATGTCATATTGTCGCTGTCAGAATTCTACATAACTCACCACACTCCTGAGACTTTTCTCTGGAAGAACTCATCCCATCCGGGCCCGCCGAACATGGAACAACACCTGAGAAAACTTCCCATGGAACTTATAATAACTTGTCAACATTAACTTTCCCCTCTTCCGGCATTCAACCCTGCCCAGAATCAGCATCTAAGATGGGATCAAATGACCAGCGACCCTCCCAATCCTAGCACCAGCTCCATAAAGCTCTTTTTCTAGAGCCCCCCCCCCAAATGACATATCAGGATTTTTTTTTTCATTCACACACTCCTCAAAATAACCCCTCCTACTCCCAGAGTCTCCCGGCTAAAGCGATAAAACCATACTCGATGGAGTCCCCCGTCACTCTGAGTTTCAATCCCCCCCCCCACCCCTCCGTGTAGTCATTTCCGCATTATCCCCCATAGTCACCAGCTCTTCCCAGTTGGCGAAGTGTAACGTTTCTTGAATTTCTGTGATCTCCCAGATTTGTCTGTTCTTTGGTCGGCCCTGGTTGGATGGCTCTATTGCCTCTCCTATGCCCGTGGCCCGTGTTCTTCTATGAATTCACTGGTAACTCTCTGAATGTCATCCTCTGTGACTAATCTGTATGAGAAAGTCTCATATGCAAACAAAATGGAAAATGGGAAACCCCACCGATACTGAGTTCCCTTGTCGCTTAGCCATTTAGTTAGGGGACAACGTTGCTTCCTTCTGGTCAGGGTGAAGGAAGACAGTTCTTGATAAATTGTTATTTTGGCACATCCATAGTCAATCGGTCCTGCTTTTTTTGCCCTATCCAAAATCTTCATTTCAGAGAAGTAGTGGAACCTTACTAGTATTGTCCTCGGCCCTCTGGCAACCCCTCCTGCCCGGTGCGCCTGATCAATTGTGGGTTCACCAATTACATCCGAGCCAAACAGAGTAGTCAGCACCTCCATTATAGATCTTTTCATGTCTGTCTCGGATTTCCCCTCCTTCTCAGGGAATCTGAAGAAACAGAGGTTATTTCTTCTTTCTCTGTTCTCTAAATTGTCGATTTTTACCTTAAACTCTGACATCCTTCTTTCCAGTTCTGACAATCGCATATCCATTTGCGTCTCTAATATATCCAGCAACGACTGATTGCTCTCTAGGCTCTGCACCTGTTCATCTATTGAGTCCATCCTCTGATCCATTTTATCCAATCCCTGGCCTAGCACATTGCTCATGCCCCTTATTCCCTCCAAAAGCACAGCAATGTCCCTCTTAGTGGAAACTGGGTCATCCGCCATCATGCTTGTTTGTGTGGGGTCTGTCGAAGTGAGGACCACAGCGGGGGCCGGAATTCGAATTTCTGTAAAGCCATTCGCCAATCCATCTATATCTGGCTCTCAACTGATCTCCAAGTGCCCCACTGCCGACACCAGGTCTCCCTCCTCACCCCTGTCCCGTCATCCTGGGGCACACTGAGCTAGGGTCTCTCTTCTTCTGACTGACTAATATATCAACTGTCTAGATTGCCCGTTAGTTCCTGAGTCCTGAGGACAACCTGCTGCTCCAAGAGACGTACATAGGAGCCCAGGATAAAAGAAAGGGTCCCCGGCATCGCCTTCTCCCCAACTCTCCCTCCTGCAATATGCGCAGACCGGTCTATGGCGGGTGGCACTAGGTTCCCGAGCAGTCTCCATCCAACCACAGGTCTTTTGCCTGAGGCCCCTTGCACTTCTTACTGGGTCTCAATTGCCTCGAGTTTACTGCTCAAACATCATTCTTGCCTATTGTGGCACATGAAGTTCCTGTAGAGGAACCCCAGGGTCTTAGCCCCTCACCACCATTGACTCCTCTCTGTAGTCCCGTGGCCCCTAATCCCTCACCAAGGTGCAGACGCAGGGACCAACTCATCTCACCCTACTGGAGTCCAACCAGCTTGCTCGGGCAGTCCCTACCTCAAGTCACCTCCCTGCGTGTTTCCAGGGCCACTGCGCTACATCTCTGCTGTGTTAGGACGAATGTCAGCATGCAGTGCTTCTTGGTTCTTTTCTGCTTGTCAACGCTATTGCACATGTTTTTAGAGGACTCTGATCCCACTGTGCTATGTCTCCTGGGACTCTTGAACTTGTCAGGGCCAATGCAGTGTGCTTTTGGAACTACAACTCACAACATCAAATACCTCTTCGTTCAATTTTGTCTTGATATGGGCTCCATGCTTTTTGCCATAGTGTATCAAATCAAACCAGGATGGAGACCCTCCTCTGCCACTGGAAGCCAGGGCACACCACTTGTCCCTCACTTCTCTCGACCCTGTTCATATCGCCACTCCACCGACATTGCAGCGGGACACCAAGATAGGCCAGTGCTCAGACCTCCACCCAGCCCGCTGCAGCATGGATCGGCCCACACCAGAGCACTCCCCGACTGCTCTCACACCCCCACATTATGGTTCTCTCCTCACTTGGAGATCGGTAACCAGCAGCTCCCACAGTGTCTTCTTCACACAGCGTCTGTGTCTCTTCTGGGATGCATAAGTAGCAGCATCTCCAGCGGCCTCCTCGTTCTTGACTCGCCCCTCCAAGGAAACTCCCCAACTGTCCTCTCAGAGACCCCCTAAGAGCTTCTCTTCCTACAGCAAATGCTGTTTCCTGGGGCATCAGTACTAGAGCTGCTCCTTAGCTCTAGTACTGATGCCCCCGGTACGTCCAGTCCTTTATTTGGGGCCCCTAACTCCCCCATTGTTCCTGTGGTCCACTCCAAGATACAGCAGGCTGCTCGGCTCTACCCCATTGGTGTGCCCATAAGCATCCATGAGCTAGACGGTAGATCAGTTAGGTCTCACCCTGCAACAGTGTCTCTTTTTCCGAGCAGGCAGTTCCTGGGCAGTCACCTTCCCTGGCCTGGCTGACCTGCTTCCTCTCCAACTGACCCTCCCAGGTCCAACTTGGGTCCTTCCTTTCCTCTATCTCACTTTCTACCCGTGGTGTGCCCCGGGGGTCTAACCTCTCTCCCTGGCACTTCAACCAATACCTGGCACCTCTTGCCCACTGCATTGCTGCTCTCTGCTCAAACTTTCAATGCTATGCGGATGACACCCAACTTGGTTTCAGGTACCCCTCTGCCACCTCTCCTCCCTCTCTTATTTCTAACTGTCTGTCTGCAATCCAGGAGTGGTGCGCCACCAACAACCTCTGCCTTAATGCCAGTGAGACAGAGATCCTCCTCATTGGCACACCTGCACCTTCCTTTCCTGTCACTCTCTGGCCGGCCTCCCTTGGCCCTCTTCTTGCTCCCACCTGTGAGGCTAAAAACCTTGGGGCAATCTTTAATTCCACATTTCCTTTTCTCCTCACATCTCAAAACAGTCTAATTACCAACTGCACCTCCTCACAGGTATTCTCCCTTTCTCCAGCATGGGGTCTGGCATGGATTCACATGCTCATGAATATTCCCTGTCGTCAGGCTGGGAATCCTCAATAAAGACAAAAATCAGTTTTAGTTTCGTTTCTGTCTTTCTGTCAGAAATGTACCAAAGTATCAACTGAAAAGGATACAATACTCAAAAGGATACAGGAGGTAGGGTCTTCCGGATCCCTGTTCACCCGACTTGATAGTCGTGAAGTCAACAAAGACCTTCCAAATGATACAACCCTCTGGCTGATAAAACAGGCAGAGCGATGGATCACTGGAAAGGGCGTGGGTAAGGTATAGTAATCCAGCCTAGGACAATTTAAAGTATCATGAATAACTGCTCCAATCTGAGTATGATGAATTAGATAATGACAGGAATGATCACACTGACCTGTATCTCTGGGTAGAACAATCCAGAAGTCTCTTGATGGATTTGAAATGAAGAACAAAACGACAGGGAAGGGAAAATTAGTAAGGGAGACTTATCCCGAACGGAACGAGGCTCACGCTAGATACGGGTTGAATTCACCACAGGATAGCGTCCAAAGTTCAGTTCAAAGTCACTTCCAATGATCCTTGAAAGGCTTCCTTCCCACTTTAGGGATCAATCCTTCTGTTAATTCCACAGATGCAGGAGTTAGAAGAAAATAGCGTTTGAAGACAACGTGAGCGTGTGGATTTACACGCGGGCAGGATTCGCGCAGCCTGGGCCAGCCGCGTGTGAAGACAATGTGCGCGTGTGGATTTACACGCGGGCAGGATTCGCGCAGCCTTGGCCAGCCGCACTTGAAGACGAAGAGCGCGTGTGGATTCTACACGCGGGCAGGATTCACGCAGCCTTGGCCAGCCGCGTGTGAAGACAACGTACGCGTGTGGATTTACACGCGGGCAGGATTCGCGCAGCCTTGGCCAGCCGCGTGTGAAGACAACGTGCGCGTGTGGATTTACACGCGGGCAGGATTCGCGCAGCCTTGGCCAGCCGCACTTGAAGACGAAGAGCGCGTGTGGATTCTACACGCGGGCAGGATTCACGCAGCCGTGGCCAGCCGCACTTGAAGACAAAAGAGCGCGTGTGGATTTTACACGCGAGCAGGATTCACGCAGCCTTGGCCAGCCGCGTGTGAAGACAAAGAGCGCGTGTGGATTTTACACGCGGGCCGGATTCACGCAGCCTTGGCCAGCCGCAATTGAAGACAGAGAACGCGTGTGCATTATCACGCGAAGGGATAGCTCCAGGAATCAGCGTGTGGCGGAACACACGCTATCGAAGGCCCAAAAGTAGCTGTAGGATTATGCCAGGATGTAGATCAGAGGTTCAGCTACACAACGCCAATAGAGACGATCAGAAGCAGCGAGTGAAGTTTCTACGCTGCTTAAATACGTAATACCGTAGTTCACGTGACGAAGCAAAAGTCACGTGAAGTTAGCGACGTGAAAAGTGTAAACGTCGTTTTCCCGGTAACGTATCGAATAGCCTCCATTTGGAGTAGAACGGTCTCGCTGTCCTACGAGCGTAGCGTCCAGCATGCATGACAGTGCCATCCCCCAAAGGGACAACCTCTCCCCTTCTTGTGTGAAAGCGCTTCAATAAAGCAGGAGCATGTATGTTGGAAAGAGGTTCCCAGGACCTATCTTCGGGACCATAGCCCTTCCAGTCCACCAGATAATATGGTCTACCAGAACAGAGTTTCATATCCAGTATGTCCTGTACCTCGTATTCATCAGACCCCCGCACAGAAATAGCAACAGGCCGTACAGGCAGTCTAGTAGTGTCAGAGAACGGCTTAATGAGCGAGACGTGGAATACAGGATGCACCCGCCATCGTTGTGGCAAAGCCAGACGTACAGCAGCAGGATTAAGAACATGGAGCACTTCATACGGACCGATGTATCTAGGCAACAATTTCTTTTTGCCTGGAATCCTTAAGTTCTTAGTGGATAGCCAGACTTTCATCCCAGCCTTATAGACAGGTGCGGATACCCTATGAGCATCGGCATAGAACTTGTCACGTCGTTTAGCCTGCTCCAATTGCTGCTTCACCTTTCTTTGTAATCTCTTCAGATCACGAAGAGTACGGCCTGCGGCAGGCGTGTCCAGGGATAGACCGGAATCCAGAGGTATTGATCGGGGGTGTTGTCCATAGAGAGCATAGAACGGTGAAGTGCCTATGGCACTATGATAAGAGTTGTTATAGGCAAATTCAGCCGCCGGCAGTACAGTGAGCCAATCCGATTGGTATTGCAAACACAGACACCGCAGATATTGTTCCATAGTACAATTGACCCTTTCAGTCTGTCCGTCGGTTTGAGGATGATAAGCGCTGGACATTCTATCATCAATTAGTAATGCAGATGTTAAAGCTCTCCAAAAGCGTGACGCAAACTGCGAGCCCCTGTCAGTAATGATTACTGACGGTAGACCAAAGAAACGAAATATATGTTGGATGAACAGTTCAGCCAGAACAGTAGCAGTTGGTAAACCAATACAAGGAATAAATAGGGCCAATTTAGTGAAATAATCCACTACGACCCATAGGGTATCATATCCCTGATTTGGGGGGAGTTCCACCACAAAGTCCATAGATATCATGTCCCATGGTTTGGTAGGGACAGGCAGGGATTGGAGTAAGCCCACTGGTTTACCAGGTGTATTTTTACATTGGATACATACAGAACAAGAAGATACGTAGTTTATAACGTCTTTTGCCATGGATGGCCACCAGCACCACCTTTTGAGCAGGTCCAGTGTTTTCTTCCGTCCAGGATGGGCTGCAATCAAGGAATCATGATTCCATTTGAGGGCTTTATTCCGCATTGAAGGAGTTGGTAGATAAAGCACTCCTTGTGTGAATGGTAAACCGTTATGCACGTCCAGATTCATATCCTGGACTACTTGTGGATTATTTTTTACCCACTCTTGTATTTCGGTTTTTAAGGATGGTTGAACCGAACAACTACAAATCACATGATCTGCCAACAGCTGGGTCTGTACTTGTTTTTCTTCCTGCGCCTCTTTACTCATACGGGACAAAGCGTCCGACTTAACATGTTCTCGGGCAGGACGATAGGTGACCTGGAAATCGTATTGGGCAAAAAAGACATGCCATCTGGCCTGACGGGCCGTAAGGCATTTCATGGATTTGAATGCTTGGAGATTTCTATGGTCAGAGTACACCAACACCTGTTGTTTGGCCCCAAGAAGATGATGACGCCATTCTCGGAAGGCATCTTTGATAGCCAGTAGTTCCCGCTCAGTAACGGTGTAGTTCCGTTCATATGAGGTGAGTTTACGAGAGAAGAAAGCCACTGGGTGTTCCTCCTTGGTTTCCGTGCAAACCTGTGAGAGCACTGCGCCAATAGCGACACTGGATGCATCCGCTTCAACGACAAACTGGCGATCAGGATCCGGATGTTGAAGCACGGGTGCAGTGGTAAATGCTTCCTTCAGCTTTTCGAATGCTGCTTGGGCATGTTGGTTCCAACAGAAAGGTACTTTGGAACTAGTTAAAGCCGTCAAAGGAGCTACTGTTTTGGAAAAGGAATGGATAAATCTGCGATAGAAATTCGCAAAGCCCAAGAAAGACTGTAGTGACTTGACGTTATGTGGAATTGGCCAGTTCAAGACGGCCTTTACCTTGGAACGACTCATTCGAGCACCTAGATTGGTAATGTCGTAACCCAGGAATTCCACTTCCTGTGAATGAAAGACACATTTTTCGGCTTTCACATAAAGATGGTTCTCCCTAAGTCTTTGTAGGACTGTAGAAACATGTCTGACGTGTTCCGATAAAGATGATGAGTAGATCAAAATGTCGTCCAGATAGACAACCACAAATCGGTCCATTATGTCTCTGAATATGTCATTCATGAAGAATTGAAATGTGGCGGGAGCATTGCACAGACCAAAAGGCATCACCAGATATTCGTAAAGACCATACCGTGTCTTAAAAGCGGTCTTCCATTCGTCGCCTTCACGAATGCGAACCAAATTGTATGCACCTCGCAAGTCCAATTTGGTGAAGTAACTGGAAGTGCCTAACTGATCCAACAGAATGTTTATTAGTGGTAAGGGGTATTGGTTTTTGATGGTGATATCATTAAGTGCCCTGTAATCAATGCATGGTCTGAGGTCTCCCTCTTTCTTAGGAACAAAGAATAGAGGAGATGCAGCAGGAGATTGTGAGGGCCGTATAAAGCCCGTTGCTAGCGCTTTGTCAATGTATTCTTTTAACACGACATCTTCTTTAGGTGTTAAAGAATAAATACGGCCTGTAGGAATTTTGGCACCAGGAATCAATTCGATAGGACAGTCGTACTGTCGATGAGGAGGTAATCGTTCTGCCTGGCCTTTATCAAAGACATCAGCATAATCAGCGTATTCGCATGGTATTATATTGTCGCATCAATGTACAACGCTGATAGTAGAATCCTCCACCATAGAGGCCAATATGTGTTGTTTATTTGACACCTCCTGACTGGTAAAGCAATGTTCATTGCAATGAGTCGAAGGATATTGGAGCGATCCCGAAACCCAGTCAACAGCAGGATTGTGAAGGGTTAACCATGCAAGGCCAAGTATGATCTCGTACTGCGGAGCAGCAATAACATCGAAGATGATTTCTTCTGAATGGTTATTAGATAACGTCATCTGAACCGGTACCGTCTCCTGGGTTACCATACCAGAAACTAAAACAGATCCGTCCACGGTGTTCACCGTTTCAGGTCTTTTTTTGTTTACAAGGGGTAAGGAATGGTTCTTGGCATAGGTGATGTCTATATAATTGCTGGTGGCTCCAGAATCAACCATGGCCTTGGAAGCCACTTCTCGCTCATCACAATGTAACGTCACCTGAACTATTACAGGTGCATGTTTAGGAATGGTACTGGAGTCCGATGAAACACTCGACATAGGGACTCCTGCTAATGTCGAGTTTTGGCGTTTCCCGCACGCTTGACGGGTTTTTTAGGACATGTTGCCAATAAATGCTCGGAAGAACCACAGTACATACATAAGTGGTTTTTTCTTCGGTTCTCCCGTTCTGCATTGGACAATCGGCCTCTCACGGCGCCTATTTGCATGGGTTCAGGGTCGTTAGAGACGACTGCTGGTGTCTCTGACCGCCCCGAGACTGGCATGAAGGGCTTTTTCTCTCCCTTTCGAGCATTCCTTCGGGCGTCGATTTGTAGAACCAAATCGAGCAGCTCTGGGAAACCCGTAGGAACCACAGGAACAGTAGATAAGGCGTCTTTCAGTTCTTCAGAAAGACCCTTGTAAAAAACAGCCGTTTTCTTGCTGTCAGGCCATTGGGTTTCCGCCGTCAGTTGATTGAACCGGGCAACGTAAGACATAAGGGGTTGGCTGCCCTGTTGTAGGTTAAGCAACTCTAGATCTGTGGCTTGAGTAGAGTAACGCATGTCAAAGACTTTACTCATAGCAGTCAAGAGATCGTCACAATCGTACAACAAAGGGCTATTAGTTTCCAACAAAGGGTTAGCCCAAGCAGCGGCTGTGCCCCCTAAATGGGAAAGCACGAAGGCTGCTTTTGTGGTTAGATCAGGAAAAGATGTAGGACGGCAAAGAAAATGGAGTCGGCACTGATTTACAAAGGTTCTGTAGGTTTTGGGATCACCCGTGAACCTTTCCGGAGGGGCCAAGGGAAACTGAGTGGGCATAACCACATTAATAGTTTCCTGTGGGGGTGCCGTAGTCCCAGATCCAGATGCAGTAGCCATCGGCGCCTGTGCTCCCTGAGGACTACCATGTAGGGCGTCTTGCATAACGTCCATACGGTGCCGTAACATGTCCTGTGCAGTAACCATTTCGTTTCTCAAATCGTTGATCAACTGTGTCAAAACAGTTAAAGGATCCGTACCCTCCATGGCTTCTGATTCTGTCAGAAATGTACCAAAGTATCAACTGAAAAGGATACAATACTCAAAAGGATACAGGAGGTAGGGTCTTCCGGATCCCTGTTCACCCGACTTGATAGTCGTGAAGTCAACAAAGACCTTCCAAATGATACAACCCTCTGGCTGATAAAACAGGCAGAGCGATGGATCACTGGAAAGGGCGTGGGTAAGGTATAGTAATCCAGCCTAGGACAATTTAAAGTATCATGAATAACTGCTCCAATCTGAGTATGATGAATTAGATAATGACAGGAATGATCACACTGACCTGTATCTCTGGGTAGAACAATCCAGAAGTCTCTTGATGGATTTGAAATGAAGAACAAAACGACAGGGAAGGGAAAATTAGTAAGGGAGACTTATCCCGAACGGAACGAGGCTCACGCTAGATACGGGTTGAATTCACCACAGGATAGCGTCCAAAGTTCAGTTCAAAGTCACTTCCAATGATCCTTGAAAGGCTTCCTTCCCACTTTAGGGATCAATCCTTCTGTTAATTCCACAGATGCAGGAGTTAGAAGAAAATAGCGTTTGAAGACAACGTGAGCGTGTGGATTTACACGCGGGCAGGATTCGCGCAGCCTGGGCCAGCCGCGTGTGAAGACAACGTGCGCGTGTGGATTTACACGCGGGCAGGATTCGCGCAGCCTTGGCCAGCCGCACTTGAAGACGAAGAGCGCGTGTGGATTCTACACGCGGGCAGGATTCACGCAGCCTTGGCCAGCCGCGTGTGAAGACAACGTACGCGTGTGGATTTACACGCGGGCAGGATTCGCGCAGCCTTGGCCAGCCGCACTTGAAGAGCGCGTGTGGATTTTACACGCGGGCAGGATTCGCGCAGCCTGGGCCAGCCGCGTGTGAAGACCACGTGCGCGTGTGGATTTACACGCGGGCAGGAT
Organism: Ambystoma mexicanum; assembly: GCF_040938575.1. Classification (NCBI taxonomy): domain Eukaryota; kingdom Metazoa; phylum Chordata; class Amphibia; order Caudata; family Ambystomatidae; genus Ambystoma; species Ambystoma mexicanum. The sequence continues at coordinate 30,276,563 of NC_090929.1, read as the reverse complement.
TCGCGCAGCCTTGGCCAGCCGCACTTGAAGACGAAGAGCGCGTGTGGATTCTACACGCGGGCAGGATTCACGCAGCCGTGGCCAGCCGCACTTGAAGACAAAAGAGCGCGTGTGGATTTTACACGCGAGCAGGATTCACGCAGCCTTGGCCAGCCGCGTGTGAAGACAAAGAGCGCATGTGGATTTTACACGCGGGCCGGATTCACGCAGCCTTGGCCAGCCGCAATTGAAGACAGAGAACGCGTGTGCATTATCACGCGAAGGGATAGCTCCAGGAATCAGCGTGTGGCGGAACACACGCTATCGAAGGCCCAAAAGTAGCTGTAGGATTATGCCAGGATGTAGATCAGAGGTTCAGCTACACAACGCCAATAGAGACGATCAGAAGCAGCGAGTGAAGTTTCTACGCTGCTTAAATACGTAATACCGTAGTTCACGTGACGAAGCAAAAGTCACGTGAAGTTAGCGACGTGAAAAGTGTAAACGTCGTTTTCCCGGTAACGTATCGAATAGCCTCCATTTGGAGTAGAACGGTCTCGCTGTCCTACGAGCGTAGCGTCCAGCATGCATGACACTTTCTACTAATAACCAATCACTGGCCTCTGGGTCATACTGCCCCTAGCTAATGAGTGCCCTCTACCTAAGCCCCTCCTCTGGCAGCCATCTTCCGATTTTTACTGCACGTTCAAGTGTTGGGAGTCCTCGTGCTTAGTTCTCGAGCTTTTACTGCTTGTTGCGTTTTTTTCCAAGAGTTTACTCTCATTTATTGGTCAATTCGAGCCTCAAGCGCCACTGATTCATCTTCCGATTAACGGGGACCCGTTTCAGAATGTTCTATGCCCCTCAAGGTTGATTTTTCATTGAATATCACTTCTTGGAGGATTCCGGAAGATCTTTGAGGCCTACCCCGCGTGGTCATGGCTCAAGACAAAGGAGACTCGACGCCCGTTGGATCCAAGCTGTTCAGAAACTGGCCAGGTTATGGACTACAGAACGTCTTCAAGGAGGATGAGCACTCTCGGTGTCTCTACTGCCTATACTCCGACAAGTCGCACATGGAGGAGGACTGTGCGTTGTGCAAGAACATGTCCGTACGGACCATGAAGGACCGTTGGAAATGACTTGCTTACTGGCTGGATGCGAAGGGCCCGTCAGCAGGTGAGAAGAAGTCTGAGCGGTCTTTTAAGACCTTTGAGGGCGCTTCAGTGACGGGGCCCAACAGAAGACAAAGCACCCTGAGTCCGCGGGCACCGGGAGCGCCGTTGGTTCGGGCTCCTCGGCTGCCAGGCCGGGTGCAATGTCACAGATGCCGTCAATCACGAGTCAACGTTCCGGCTCCGTGAAAAGGAAGTCGGAGCACCCGGGTAAGCTTCGGGAGAAGCCCCGGCCGATCCCGACAGAGAAAGCCAAGAGGGAGCGAGGCGGTGACCCTCCCCCACAGTGAAGGCCTCTGACGCGCCTAAGGTTGTGAAGGCCCAGATTCACCCAGCTAAGGCCTCGATTGAGCAAGTTGTGTAATCCCTGACGAAGCCTGCAGAGGCGACCCCAGTGGAGACGGCCTCCAGGCCTAGAGTTTCCCTGCCATCCCGGAGGGAATCGTCTTTCCAACCGATCGAAAAGACCCCTGTGAAGTCCCGGGCAGAGAAGGAGGGGGGCGAGGTAGTCCTAGCGGACTCAGATACCTCCTCCGAGGACGAGCTGTCTGTCATCAAGGCAGCCCTAGACAAGAGGTTCGAGGAGGTCAGGGCCTGCAGGAAGGATCCCGGCGAGGTGGACGTAGAGAGCGAGGGTGGAGCTGACGAAGAACGACAGGTTGAGGAGGAACCAGAGGAGCCTCTGCCGACGCTTCCGTCTCAACCGATGCCAGCACCGTCGGACAGGTCGGAAGACATTTTGCTGGCGCTGCACACCTTGTGCACAGAGATAAGGACAAGGTCCGCCGATGGATGAGACTGAGACAGAGACGACAGGGACGGACGATGGCGGAGACGACGGAACAGATCTCCCATCGCCCCCTCCCCGGGCTTCCCCTCCCGACGAAATTGGCTCGTTTCACGCCATGATCGCCAGGGCCTCAGAGCTCTTCCAGATATGCCCCAAAGAGCAGAAGGAGGGATTCCTGTATCAATGACGGGAGGCCAAAAGGAAGACCGTACTCTCAGTCCCGCTGTTGTACAACATCTAGGACAAGGGACTGTCCCTTCTGAAGAACCTGTCCATGGCCCCTGCGGAGAGAGACCGGTACGAGAAGAAGTACCGGGTCCCAGATTCCGCTCCTATGTGCCTCAGGGCGCAGCCGACCCCAGACTCCGTAATGTCAACGGCGGCGGCCAAGAAGAAATCGGCAGGGGCGATGGCATCGACTTCCACTTCCCTGCTGGACGGCGAGGGGACGAAGCTGGACGCCATGGGATGTCGGGTCATCTCGTCGGCAGCGACGACCATTAAGGTGGCCAACGCTCTCACTATCGTGGCCCGCTACGATGGGCAGCTGTGGTTTAAAATCGCCCCCCTCCTGGACTTCCTCCCAGATGACAAGAGAGCAAAGGCCATCGAAATCCTGCAGGAGGGTGAGGTGACTTCTGATCATGCCATCACGGTAGCCACGGACATCGCCGACACCGGGTTACGCCAGATGGGCAACAGAGTTTGCCTTCGCCGGCACTGTTGGCTCAGGGCCACTGACTTCAGTCAGGACGTACAGACCAGGGTACTGGACATGCCCTTCAACGGGAACAATCTGTTTGGCAAGGCAGTGGACGAGTCACTGCAGGCCATCAAGGCAGACACCAAGATGGTATGTGCCCTGAGCACACTACATCAGCGACGGCCCTCCTTTCGGACCTCCGGAGGCAAGTCCCAAGGTGCCTCCAAAGGATTCGGCGGCAGCTCTTTGTCACACCGCCATGCGGCCAGTTCTTCGTTGCAAGAAGCCTACAGAGGGCGCAACAAAGCCGATGGACATCGTCGCCATCGCCAAGGGGCCCAAGGGAGCAAGGCCTCGGTGAAGCAGGACAGAAACGGGCGTGACATCGGGCCCCCACCCGAGCACCCCAGTGGGAGGCTGGCTGGCGACATTCGTCAGCGTGTGGGAATCCATCTCCACCGACTGTTGGGTGCTGGATGCCCTGGCCCACGGGCACACTCTAGTTCCAAAGGAAGTGCCCAGACTTTCCACCGGTGGCCAGGAAAGAAAACCACATCCCACAAATACTTCTGGAGGTATGAGCGATGCTGGCAAAAGGCGCTATAGAACTCGTCCCGAAGAGGCTCCAGGACTCTGGCTTATACTCACGGTACTTCCTCGTCCGAAAGAAGATTGGTGGCCTATCCTGGACCTCCGCCGCCTGAAGAGGTACATAAAATCCCCAAAATTCTGGATGGTCACCCTTCAGCACGTGCTGGGATCGCTGGTAGAAGGGGACTTCCTGTCGTCGCTGGACCTGGCGGATGCTTACTTCCACATCACCATACACAAAGGACATCGGAAGTTTCTACGCTTCGTGGTCCAGGGGCAGCACTACCAGTTCAGTTTGAAGTCGGCACCAAGGGTCTTCACCAAGTGCCTGGCACCGGTGGCAGCGGGGCTGCGCCTTCAGGGGATCCACGTCTACCCCTATCTGGATGATTGGCTCATCCGGGCGAAGTCACGGGAACTCGCTGTCGACCACACAACGAGGACCGTCTGCCTGCTCACGGAACTGGGGTTCTCAATCAACTTTGCGAAGTCCTGCTTGGTGCCATTGCAGGATGCCCTATTCCTAGGGGCCAGGCTCAACACGGTGGCGCGGCTAACTTCACCGTCGGAGGAGAGGATAAAGGCCATCCTGGGCAAGGTACAACGGCTGTCGACCATGGAAGTAGCCACAGTGAGTTCCATCAAATCCCTGCTCTGCATGATGCTATCATGCATCTACCTCGTGCGTCTGTGCAGGTTGCGGATGCGGCCATTGCAGGAGTTCCTCAACGCCCGTTGGATACAAGTGGCGGGAATCTTGAAGACAAGATCTCCCTCAACAAGACTTTCCGTCAAGCGATCCGGTGATGGGACAGCCAAGCGCATCTCGCAGCTGGCACGGACTTCCAGACCCCAGCGCATCAGGAAGCGGTGACGACGGACGCCTCCCCGGAGGGATGGGGCACACACACCAGAGATCTCCACAGAAGAGACCTTTGGCTCCCGGAGGAGAGGTCACTGCACATCAACGTCCTGGAACTCCGGGCTGTATTCTGGGCCCTCCGGTGCAAGGTGGACGGGTCTTCACCACCAACAACACCACCACGATGTTCCACATCCGGAAGCAGGGGGGCACCAGATCTCCAGCTCTATCAAAGGAAGCGCAGGATCTGTGGCACTGGCCCGTCGCCCAGCGGATATTCCTAGTACCCTTTCACCTAGCTGGAGTGAAGAACACTGTCGCCAGCTCACTCAGCAGGGAGCTGCGCTCTTGCCACGAGTGGGAGCTTCGGTAGGCTCAAGTTGATCTTCTATTCCGACTATGGGGCAGCCCCCAGATCGACCTGTTCGCGACGGCGACTAACACCAAGTGCCAGAGGTTCGCCAGCAGGTTTCCCCAGCTGGGGAGCATGGGGGATGCATTTGCCTTCCCCTGGGACAGCCTGTTCCTCTATGTATTCCCACTGTTGCCACCGCTACTGCGACTCATCAGTCAACTCAGACAGTCCCAGTGCAGAATGATCCTCGTCGCACCGGCATGGCCGAGGCAGATATGGTTCCCGGACCTTCTGGACATGTCAGCGTCCCCTCCGGTCAAGCTGCCGACAGACGCGGATCTTCTTGCCAGGGAAGGAGGCGCAATCCTGCATCACGACCCAGGATCGCTGAACCTGCAGGCCTGGCTCCTGCAGCGCTACAGTTTGGAGGCTACGATATCCCGGCAGACTGCAAGGAGGTACTTGCCAAGGCCAGGGCGTCCTCGACTCTTAAGTGCTATGGACACAAATGGAAGAGGTTCTCTGTCTGGTGCCGTGCACAGAAGATCAACCGTCTATGGATTACGGCCCCTCAAGTGTTGCCGTACTTGCTGTCGCTGGCCAAGGCAGGGCTGGCACATGCCTTCATCAATATTCATCTGGCGGCTATCTCCCGCTACACCAGAACTCCGGGGCAGTCATCGCTGTGGTATCACCGCCTGGTGAAGGAGTTTGTGAAAGGACTGTTCTGCTCGTTCCCGGCGGTGAAGGCTCTGGCCCCGGCGTGGGAGCTCAACGTGGTGCTGACCAGGCTCATGGGTCCGCTATTCGAGCCTTTGCATTTGGCACCTCTGAAATTCCTATCGTGGAAGACAGCGTTTATTGTGGCCCTCACCTCCTCATGATGAGTGGGAGAGATCCAGGCCCTCTCCTGTAAACCACTGTACCTGACATTCCACCAGACGAGGGTAGTGCTGAGGACGCACCCCTCCTTCATGCCCACGGTTCTGTTGGACTTCCACCTCAACGAGCCCTTGGTGTTGCCTGTTTTCTTCCTGTCACCTTCATCTCCGGCTGAGAGGACTTTGCACTCGCTGGATGTGGCTAGAGCGCTGAAGTTCTACGTGGAACGCACAAAGAGTTTTCGGAAGACATCACATCTGTTTGTGAACTAAGGGAAGGCCCTCTCCAAGGCTTCCATTTCCAGGTGGCTCTCCGGCTGCATCATGCACTGTCACCGGTTGGCAAACCGACCATTGCCCGGCCGCCCGAGAGACCATTCGACCAGAGCGACCCTTGCTACTACAGCATTCCTGTCTGGTGTGCCCCTGTTGGACATCTGCAGGGCAGCTACGTGGAGGTCGACATACACCTTCACGAAATTCTTCTGCGTCGACCGGGATTCCAGGGAGGAGTCCAGAGTTAGCCAAGCAGTGCTGCACAACCTGTTCACTTGAAGGTGAGCCTGGTGAGGAGTTAAGAGATGCTTAATGTTGAGTTGTTGTATTGCTTAATGTTGAGCCTTGCCACCTCCCGTGGTTGTGCATGTGTGTACTGCTATGTATTCTTGTATTCATGAGCATGTGAATCCATGCCAGACCCCATGCTGGAGAAGGAACAGTTACAAGTAAGTAACTTGTTCCTTACTCTCCTTCCCCCAGAAGCTCACTGTCTGCAGAGCTCTGGTTCTCTCTATGCTACAGCCTCTTTCTAAATGTGCCTGCAACCGCTCTCTGTCTCTCTGTCCTCTGCAGCTCATCCAGAACAGGACTGCGAGACTTGTCTTCGGCCTCAAGCCCTGGGATTGTATCTGTCATGGGTATCAGGCAGGTAGTTGGGGCAAGCTGGGTGGAGGCTTGGCAGGCCTGGCATAGGCACACAAATAACCCATAACAAATCCCTCCTTTCATTCCTTCCTACTGTTTGTAGTAAGTTCCTGGTTACCACTTCCTGTTGCCAAACAGGAAGTGCATGATAACTCATGAGCTCTCTAGTGTTTGGGTGTGGCTGGCTACATAAGCCACACCCAAGCTTCTTCCAGTGCTTCGTGTTGCTTACTGTGAGCTGTATCAGCAACACACTTGCCGTGCTCTGGATCAGCCAGCATCTGCTTACCTGCTCCGGATCATCCTGTTTCTGCTTACCTACTCGGATTATCCTGCTTCTGCTTACCTGCTCCGGGTCATCGAACCTCTGCTTACCCGCTCCGGATCATTCAGCTTCAGCTTACCTGGTTCTTACTCGTGCTGGAATCCAGGTTAGTTGCACGAGCGCACAAACCCCTGTAAGAAAGAAGAGACATTATTCATTGCGCTCGCTCCAATAACGCGGACACTTATTTCACTGCACTCTCTCTCTCTATGCGGTGCATACTTACCAAAAGCCTCCGTGCAAACTTACCTAACCACCAAGTCTCCAGTAGCGCTGAACCCGGACTCAAGGCGCTAATACCACATAATTTCTCCTGCAAGGGAAAGCGAGAGACATTACCAGGCACGCTCAAATTGAAGGCGCTACGCAAACCTGCCAGCAGCTAGCTTCTACACGCAGCGCTACTCGCCCACAAAAATGTCGGCAGAAAAGACAATACGGACAATTTTGGACACTCAACATTCTCTGCGCAACATTCACTTGTGGGAAGGACTTTCTAGCCAGTGAAGAAACTGGCGCCTTGAACTCTCAGCCTCGCTGTGAAGGCATAAAACAGCGTTTGGCATCTGAACTCAGCCTACAGACATTGGCACCAATCTCATGAGTGAATCGCGCCCCTGCGAATTCAGGATGGAGTGCACACCCTACTAAAGATCAAGGTAGGCCTATAGGGGGACATTACAGCACACAGTAAAGAGAAGGGAAGGGCCCAGGGGAATCAGGTGAATTCAGGTCTGAGGGTACACCTGGTATTTGACAGGTATTCCTCCGGGTGAAACAGGGAAAGTGAAGACTCAGGGTCAAGGGAGGCTAGTCCATCGCTCCTGCAGACACACAGTTGAGTGTGACAGTATCTCTTCAGCCCTGAAATTTCTTTGCTGGCTCCCAGTGGCCGCTAGGATTAAATGTAAGACACTTTCCATTGTCCACAAGGCTTTCTGGGGCCTGGGTACACAATACCTTCAACTCTCCTTCCATAAATACATTCCTACTAGAGCTTTTCACTCCTTCACCTCCAACTCCCTCAGGGTCAGTCGCTTCTCCAACCATTGAGTTGGGGGTAGATCCTTTTCCTCGGCTGGGGCCTCTCTGGAAAAGCCTCCCTGCCTCACTGAAACTTGAGCAGAACCATCTTCGGTTCCGGAAGCTCCTCAAAACCTTCCTCTTTCCTTCTGCCTTTGCTCTTCCTCTCCCCTGCTAATCCGTCTGCTTTGGCACGGGGCACCTGGTCACCCTCTGATTTCAGGCCCAGATCCCTGCCCTCCGAGCCACACACCTGCACTGCCTCCTGGGAACCCCTGCACTTGGGTCTGTATTTGCAACCCTACAGTCTCCTTCCAGCACTTATCAGACACCCGTTGTCTACACCTTAAACTCGCCCTTACCAACCGGCTGGCCGCACTACCTGTTGTTCTTTCTCGTGTTCAGCACTTTCCACTGCCCCCTCACACTTTCCACCTTCTCTCTCCCCTGCACTTGCATGTTCTCAATGTCACTGAGCCTAGTCAGATCGTTGTTTTGTCGTCCCTTGTTTTCCCTCCCTTGCCTCGTCCCGTTCTGTAACACTTGTGTATGGGCGCGCGATACAAATAAAATATTATATCATATATCAAATATCAAAGACTATTTCACCTAATGGAGATATCACTGAATCCATTTCACCGAAAAATGAAATCTACTTTCTACCCCTGCAGCCACCCTCCCTACCCTACACCCTTAGCCCACCTATTATGCATTACACATGTACCATTTCCCCTACCATTTTCAGTAAAAATAAATTCAGTGAAATCTCATTAGGTGAAATGGTATTCGAAGAAATCTACGGTAACAGCCAGACTCCACCATCGGTTGGGGATCCACACCGCCCCCTGCTATCCGCAGCAGCCAGTCTCAGCCACCCCACAGGCCGACCTAGCAAATCACACTCTCCTTAGTCCAAAAAAAACCCCTCTTCAGAGCCATGCGGCTCCCATGCCTCCCATCGATGGGAATCGCTCAGATCGAATCCTTGCCTGGAGTTTCTCTGAAGCCGGGGGACCCTGCTGTGGCGGGTAATCCTCTAGTGCAGCCTTCACTCTGCGGGTCTCCGTCGCTCCTGCTTGTAGCGCTTCTTTGGAGCGGGGACGTCATCTCTCACCGGGAAAGCTGTTGAGCCTGCTAACTTCAGCTCCACTACATCAATTAAGTCCAAACTTGGACCAACTGTGCTTCATTAATAGTGTGAGCGTATTCTATATTCAGAACCACTCTTTGGGGTCTCTGGGGGGAGCGCATATCCCCTTTAGGCCGGTTAAGTCAGGAGCAGCAGTGACTAGGCTGCCATGCACTGCACGCCCCCTGGTGGTCTCTCACAAATCATTTTCAATTTTATTACAGACACCTGACAGTACTGGGATGAAAAAGAGACAACTAAGAGCCATGAAGACTATGCTCTTTTACCACTCTAGTATTGGGACGAGGAAGATGTGTCATGATTCATGTCCCCTGACACCCTCAAGCATAACAGCCCCCTGGCAACAGTGGGACTACAACTCTTAAAAGTGGCTCCAAGGGGATTCCAAAATGGCCGCCGCCATCAGGAGTCGCGTCTGAATTGCGCTCCTGCCGGGCCATTGAAAATGAGCACTTCTCTACGCAGATTCCGAGAAAGCCTGCATGAGAAAGTCAGCCGATTACTCCCAGAGGCAGCTGGCGCAGATGTAAGGGGCGATTGCCCCCGTGGAGCCACCGGAGGAGACGCAGCAGCAACGAGACGCGAGCGCCCCTCCCCCTCTGAGGACGGCGGTTGAAGCCAGCCGAGCAGTGAGGCGAAGCAGTGAGGGACCGAGGAGGAGATGCGGACGGGGAGCCCAGAAGCAGGGAACTTGCGGACCGCCTCCCGAGGGAGGCGGCCAGAACACACTCGGGCCCGTGGAAACCCCGCGGCCACCACGGAACACCGCTGTTAGGGCTGGGAGGCCGGGCGGGCACTGCCGGGGAAAATGCAGAGGCTGCAAGGCACAGGCGACCCTTTCCCCGCCGGAGGAGTGAATGGCATTGCGCCGTGCGAAGGAGAGACCGGGGGCGGCGGGGAGCCCCAGGCGGGGACACCAACAACGTGGTGCGCGGCACCCGCAAGGCGTGATACTCCGCACATAAAAGCCACAGAGACCCCGCTCACGCCCCGGTGCTGCCAGACTGGGCCGGGAACGCGGAGGAGCACAGCGGGAGGAGGAGGCAGCGCTTCCCAAACGAATACTGTGAGGCACCGGTGACAGGCGCGAGGGTAAGGTGAGCGGCTCCCCACTTGGTCCCCCCTCCCCACATCGCAAAGGGGCTACACTCCGTGGACACAGCACAGTTGCCCCCCATAGGTCTTCAAGAAACACTGCAGGATCACCACAACAAGGGGGCAATGTCCAAGGCAAAGGGGAAAGGGGGCGCAAGCCAATCAATCTCACAATCTGCCAAACAAGACTCGAATTTGCTACAAATGTGGTCATCTGATACCCCGTTAAACACCAAGGGAAGGCCATTGGAAGATCCCACAGCTGACGGCATCCCCCCGAACCTGTGCACTCTTCCCCCGTCAAGGGATGACATGCATGCTTGGTTTGTGGAGCTGCAGGACAAGTTCATGTCAACGGAGCAGGACCAATTCACTACAATGAGGAACGAAATGAAGCAGGTAGTCCAAGAATTGAAGTTAGATGTGGCCAAGTTGGAAGAAAGGACAGATACCCTAGAGAGAATAGTACAAAACTCACAAGATGACGCACGACAGAATAGTGAAACGCAGGAACACCTGGTACGGTTAACCCATACAGCATTGCCAGCATGCTGTATGGGTTAACCTGGCATCGGTGACACTATTAAAAAGGAAAGAGATGGCCCCACTGGTAAGAGAGCTAGTGGCGAAAGAAATAAGGTACAAATGGACGTTTCCATTCGGAATGCTGTTCGAGTGGGAAGGCAAACAAAGAAGAGTGACTACCTGTGAAGAAGGGCTCCACATAATGGACCTGCAAGTAGAGGAGGCAGTAACCAGGGGCACCAAGGCTAAAGGGGAACAACAGAAGAGGCAGAGAGGATGGGAAGAAGTTCGGCAAAAAAAGAAACAAAATGGAAGAGGAAACACTAGGCAGACAGCAGTGGAGTAGAGGAGAAACTCAGACAAAAGGATCGGTTAACAGTCAGTTCCCGAATACAGAAGGCTGGAGTGGTAATCATTGAAGGACACTCGGAGAGCCTGATACCCAGCATCCCAGCTGGGGACCAGGAACGGACAAGTAACAAGGTCTGAGGATGAAACGGGGTTTAGGACTCCCTGCAAAGTTCACCCCGAGCTTTTCGAGGGCAGGGAGCGATAGGCGCAACGCCCTAGCATCCTTAGGTACCCGGGCCCTCCTCGGGACCAAAGTTGGTTTAGTGTTATCATTTGGGGGGGGGAGTTAGGGAGTTTGGGGGGGGAGGATGGGGTGGGGTACTCCGGAAGAGAGATGAGATCACAGCACTCGGGATCTTAAGGCAGCCACGTTGGACTAGACGAGATGGGGAAGCTCAGAATGTTATCATATAATGTAACTGGTCTGAATTCTCCAGTGAAGAGGAAAAAGGTAGAGGCTATGCTTAGGAAGGAGCAGGCGGACAACCTGCTGCTCCAAGAAACGTACATAGGAGCCCAGGATAAAAGAAAGGGTACACTGTCTGGGCGCATGCGAATGCTACGGAAAAAAGAGCGTGAGTATTGATAGCAGTAAAAGGGGAATGGACGTAACCCTCATAGACAAGCAGACAGATAGGGATGGGAGGTTCGTGTTTGCAAACGTTATGCTAGGTGGTCTCCGGCTCACCCTGGCGACAATATATGCACCTAACTCAGGGAAAGATGGTTTCCTGCGGGACACGGTGGGGAAATTAGAGGGGTTTGCGAAAGGAGAGGTAGTACTGGGAGGAGATCTGAATATGGCCCGGCAGCCACGTTTGGATAGGAGTGCGGGGGGAATCCAAAGCCAGGGTGCTCCGTCCAAGCATCTCAAGCAAAAGATGGGTCAGATGGCGCTGTGCGATGCTTGGAGGGAACTGAAGGGTCAAGCTAGTGGTTTCACATACTACTCGCACATGCACAACACGATGTCGAGAATTGATTATTTCTGGGTGTCGGTGGGACTGATGGGCAAAATTCAAGGAATGGAAATAGGCCTTATAGCCTCGGATCATGCCCCACTATGGTTGGATGTTCAGACCCCATGAAAGGGGGGAGGCCTCTGGCGGTGGAGGTTGCCACAAGATCTTCTTTCAGACCTGGTGACGGGAGAAGCAATAAGGGACAAAATCAAAGAATATTTTGAACAAAACGATACAGGGGATGTCCCATTGGGAACAGTATGGGAGGCTTTCAAGGCGGTGATCCGGGGACATATGATAGCTCTGAAGACCACCAAGGACAAGCAAAGGTACCACCGGGGAAGAGCACTGGAAAAGAAAATAACAGACATTCAAGGGAAGCTGGTGACTCACTCCACCAGAGGTCTCAAGAAGGCGTTGAGACATGTGCAAGGGCAGCTGGATATGCTTTGCAATAAAAAGGCAGAGAAATCCCTCCTCTATCTCAAGCAAAGATACTATATTAAAGCCAATAAGGCAGACGGATACCTTGCAAGACAACTCTGCGCAAAGCAAAAATCAATGACCATTCTAAACATCAAAAATGCACAAGGAGAGACACTAACTCGCAACAAAGAAATAGGGGAAGCCTTAAAAGTATTCTATCAAAAGTTATACACGACGGAGCACCCGGATGAGGGTAATCAAGACAGTTTCCTACAATCTTTCCCCATTGCAAAATTTCTGAGGAAGACAAATTGGCGTTGGAAACCCAGATTACTGAAGAAGTGAAGAGGGCAATCACAGGACTCCCAAATTGCAAAGCACCAAGCCCGGATGGCTTCATGGCTACCTTTGACAAAAAATATGCGGACATTCTCACTCCAGTTTTGACAAGATTATTAAACACATTTAAGGATATCGGAAACGTAACCCCCTGTTCTGATCTTGATGGTCGTGCAGATTATCGTACCTCGGTCCCCAAGTACCGCACAGGCAGGACAAATAAACTGCCTGTGCAATCTTTGAGGCCACAGGTGTTGTGGGCCGTTAATCAGGAACCAAGAACACCGGAAGAACCCCAGACCACTGTAAGGCAATGGGTGATTATTTAAACAGGTGCAATACTAGGGAAATACAATGTAAAAACCAATTGGAATAGGGCTTACCCCAGTGTATGACAGCAGTGCCTTGAATGTAGTGGATAGCAGGAGGTCGAGGGCTGGAAGGCCAGGCGTTCCGCACGGCTTGTAGGAGGATAACACCTGGGTCAGATGGCAAAGACCCGAAATCATAGTTCCAAGATACAGAATTCAAAGATCCAAAATTCCAGAGAGATAGATCAGAAGCAATCCAGGGGATGGGCAAAAAATCAGGTCCGTTGAGCAGTCCGATGTCGTAAAGGATAGAAGTTCCAAATTCTGAGGAGTAGACAAAGATAGAGTCAGTAAGGCAATCCGAGGTCGTACAGGATACAGTTCCAAAATCCAAGGAGAAGGCAAAAATCAGGTCCGTTGAACAATCCGAGGTCGAAGTAAACAAGATTTGAAAGGAAAAACAAGAAACGCCAAATATATTCATGAGATCAGCTGTGAAGCACTGCTTCCGTGTTTTCGGATGCTTTTGAACTCGTTTGAGGCAGTCACGTGATGTGAATTATGGAAGCGTGCAGCGTGAGGATTGTCACGTGATCTTGATCACGTGATGCAGGATGGTCGAGGTTGCTGTGGGAGTCTCTCTGTGTCGCCAGGATGATCGTGAAGACCGGGGACGTTTCCAGTTATGGGAAAGTCTCCATGGCAACTGCCAACGAAATGAGGGACCGAAAACACCCGGATTGCATGCTAGTGTTTTCACTTGTTGGGTAGGTTGCTGCCGCCTTGATGTGTGTGCCGTGACTGTCTTTGCAGGTAAGTGTGAGGAGGGAGGAGCAGCTGTACTGGGGGATGTGACAGAGCCCCCCCCTAAAGTCCCACGACCCCGTGGGCTGGAAGGATTATCCCGATGGAACCTGGCAACCAACCGTGGGGCATGGACGTCCCGGGAAGGAACCCAAGAACGCTCCTCAGGACCGTAACCCAGCCAATCTACCAGATATTGGAGACAACCCCTACAGAGGCGAGACCCCAAAATGGCACTGACCTCAAAAACATCCGGAGAAGATACAGAGTCAGGGGCAGGAGATGGAACCAACCGGGTGGGGGCAAGACAAGGCTTGAGTAAGGAGGTGTGAAAAACTGGGTGTATGCGCCATGAGGATGGAATAGAGAGACGTAAAGCCACTGGATTGAGGATCCTGGTCACCCTGTAGGGACCGACAAAACGGGGAAGCAACTTGCGACAACCAGGTAACCGCAAATGGCAGGTCGATAACCACACTCGGTCACCCACCTGATAATCGGGGGCTGTGACCCGTTTTCTGTCGGCTTGTGCTTTCATAGAGGTTTGGGCTTCACGTAAATGGACCATAGTCTGGGTGTGAACCGAGACCAGGTCGCGCGCACAGACATTGGCAGCAGGAGTCGAAGAAGAGGCAAAATCAGGGAGAGGAAGAGAACGAGGATGTTGTCCATAGAGAGAATAAAAAGGAGAGAAACCTGTGGATGAATGCCAGGAGTTGTTGTATGCGAACTCGGCCAAATGGAGTAGGTTTAACCAGGTGTCCTGATATTGGAGAGTCAGGCACCGCAGATATTGCTCAAGGGCCTTGTTAACCCTCTCCGTCTGACCATCGCATCAATACCAAGGATCTTAGTAAGGGCTTGCCAAAAACGAGATGTGAACTGTCGACCTCGGTCGGATACAATGACCTGTGGTAAACCAAAAAGACAGAAGACATACTTGAAAAATAACCGGGCCAGTGTGGGAGCTGAAGGAATGCCTGAACAGGGAATAAAACGGGCCATCTTGGTGTAGGAATCAACGACCACCCAAACGGTGTCATAACCCTCCCTGCGGGGTAGGTCTGTAATTAGGTCCATGGAAACCGTATGCCAAGGCCGGGGAGGAATGGGCAAAGGCTGTAACAGACCCAATGGGCGACCCCTGCGCGTTTTGCACTGCGCACATATGGAACAAGTGTTTACATAGTTCTGCACATCGCGCCTCATCGATGGCCACCAACACCAACGCTTCAGTAATTCCAAAGTGCGATGCTGTCCAAGGTGTCCATTGATGGCTGCATCGTGGGACCAAGCGAGTGCCTGATTGCGAGTGTCACTAGTGGGAAGAAACAGTTTTCCCTGTATGAATAGCAACCCTTCCTGGAGAACCAAATCCCATTCTGTTAGTGTGTGTGGATGAAGTGAAACCCATTGTCGGATGTCCTTTAACATGGAGGGTGAGGGGGTACATAAACATATGACATGACCTTTGCCTAAGAGTGTATCCGGGTATAAAGACAAGGAATCCCCCCCCAGGAGAACGGGAAAGAGCGTCGGCTTTACTGTGAGAAGTTCCTGGCCTGTGTTTCACCACAAAATCGTATGCGGCAAAAAACAGGTGCCAGCATACTTGTCTGCTGTTTGAACATTTAAGGGAGGCCAGGTCTTGCAGGTTCTTATGGTCAGTGTACACCACGGTCTGGTGTTTGGCCCCGATAAGGTGATGTCGCCATGTCTGTAATGCGTCCTTAATAGCCAGCAGCTCTTTTCCGGTTACAGTATAATGACATTCGGATGGTGTGAACTTCCTTGAATGAAATGCCACAGGATGTAATTGACCCGTGGTCGGGCAAGGTTGCGAGAGCACTGCGCCTAATGCGAATGAAGAGGCACCCGCTTCCAAAACAAAAGGGAGTTCGGGGTTAGGATGTTGTAGCACCGGGGCAGTGATAAACCTGGACTTAAGTGTATCGAAGGATTGTTGATGTTCTGTTGTCCAGTAGAATGGGACTCGGGGACTAGTCAGAGCAGTGAGAGGAGAGACAATGGAAGAAAAGCCAGCGTTGAATCGCCCATAGAAATTTGCGAAACCAAGAAACGACTGTAACTGTTTGAGGTTGGTCGGGGCGGGCCATTCTGTGATAGCACAGACTTTTGACTGGTTCAATGATAGGCCTCCGGGTGTGATATGAAAACCCGGAAATTCCACTTCTTTAGCATGGAACACACATTTTTCGGTTTAGCGAACAAGGAATTTTCCTTGAGTCGCTTCAAGACCTCCTTAACATGGACTATATGTTCCTCAAGAGAGGACGAGAAGATCAATATGTCGTCTAGGTAAACTACGACAAAGACATCAAGAATGTCGTAGAAAACCCGTTGACAAAGAGCTGAAATGTGGCTGGGGCGTTGCAGAGACCGAAAGGCATTACGGTAAACTCAAACAGACCTTGGCGAGTACAGAACGCCGTCTTCCATTCGTCTCCACTACCCATACGGACCAAGTTGTAGGCTCCCCGAGGATCCAGTTTGGTAAATATGGTTGCCCGTGTCAATCTGTCCAATAGTGTGGAAATGAGAGGTATGGGGTACCGGTTCTTTATGGTAATGGCATTCAATCGTCTATAATCGATACAAGGACGTAAGTCCCCCCTCTTTCTTGGGCACAAAGAAGATCGGGCTGGCAGCCGGAGAGCAGGAGGGTCGTATGTGGCCTAAACGTAAAGCCTGCTGGATGTACTCTTTGAGTACCTGCTCCTCAGATGGGGATAGTGAATATATTCTACCCTTTGGTATAGGTGCATCACGAACTAGATCAATGGGGCAGTCATAAGATCTATATGGCGGTAAACCTTCTGCTGTGACTTTGTCAAAGACTTCAAGGAATTCGTGATAAACGGTGGGAACCCCTGCTATAACGGCCCCCACGGTGTGTGGGATCGTAGCTGATGAGTCTGTATCTTCTATACTGGAGGAGGCCAGGGCCACCAGAATAGAGGGTGGAGAGAACCGTGTCTCGGATTCCGTCAAACAGAAATGTTGACAAATATCAGATTCGAACGTAACCTGTCCGGTTCCCCAATTAATCAACGGATTGTGTTGTCTCAGCCAAGGGATGCCCAGAATAATGCCAAACTGGGAAGTGGTGATAAGATCGAATGATAAGGTTTCCTTGTGAGTATCCTGGACCACCACTATCATAGGGGCAGTTTGAAATTTTATGGGGCCAGAAGCGAGGCTTGAACCATCGACCGCTTGTACCGGTTCTGGGTAATCTTTCTTGATTAAGGGTAAATTGAGATTTTGTGCCACTGCGATGTCAATAAAACAGCCAGTGGCCCCAGAATCAATCACGATTTGTACGGGGTGTGCCATATCTGTGGTTGGTTTTAGCAGGGCCTGGACCACAATCGGTCTGATAGGACCAAACATAGGTTCGATGGGGGTCAAAGAAGGGCCCGTCCGTGCCCCCGATCTGATGGGTGAGCCTTCTGAAAACCCGATGGTTTTTTAGGGCGACGGGGACATTTTCACGTAGTGCCTGTAAAAACAGGCGTTGTCGGTTCTCCGACCTTCCCGCTCTGCCTGAGTGATGGGGCTCCTAATTCCACCGACCTGCATGGGTTCTGGATTGGGGGTGGACGTGGCTAGAGGTACCTGATTGGAAAACCCTGACTCTGCCCTCCGCTCGGATTTACGTGCTTCTATTTGTAGGGTCAGGTCCACTAGAGCGGAGAAAACCGAGCGAAGAGCAGGAATCACAGAGAGAGCATCTTTCAGATTGTTACAAAGACCGCGATAGAACACAATGGCTTTCTTTTCTTCAGGCCAGGAGGTCTCTGCAGCCAGTTGATTGAAGCGAGTGATATACTCAATAAGTGGTTGCTTGCCTTGTGTAAGATCCAATAACTCCAGGTCTCGAGATTGCGCCTTATACCTGGTGTCAAACACTTTAGACATCTCAGTAACTAACAAGTCAAAGTTTTACAGGGCGGGATGATCATTTTCTAATAGTGGGTTCTCCCAAATGGCCGCTACACCAGATAGGTGGGAAAGAAGAAAAGCCGCCTTAGTCACAGAATCTGGAAAAGCCTGGGGTCTGCATAGAAAATGTAGCTTGCACTGGTTCAAAAACGTGCAGTATTTTCTGGGGTCACCCTGATAGCGTTCGGGGGCAGCAAGAGGAAATGAAGTAGGAAGGACCACTGGGGTGGGGACTGTGGGTGACGTGGACGGAGGTTGGGCTTGAGGGCTAGGGCCGCCGAATTCGGCATCCGCGGGTAAAGGATAACGGGCACTTTGTAAAGCATCAAGTCTGTGGTGAATGGCCGTTGTGGCTGTGGCCATGTCGGTCCTAAGGGCTGCAACCGCCTGCATTAAAGTGGTCACGGGGTCCCCGGGGGAGGCACTCATGATCTGGACGACCAGAAAGGCTTCACAGTATGTTCTGATCTTGATGGTCGTGCAGATTATCGTACCTCCGTCCCCAAGTACCGCACAGGCAGGACTGGGCAATCTTTGAGGCCACAGGTGTTGAGCCGTCAATCAGGAACCAGGAACACCGGAAGAACCCCAGACCACTGTAAGGCAATGGGTGATTATTTAAACAGGTGCAATACTAGGGAAATACAATGTAAAAACGAATTGGAATAGGGCTTACCCCAGTGTATGACAGCAGTGCCTTGAATGTAGTGGATAGCAGGAGGTCGAGGGCTGGAAGACCAGACGTTCCGCACAGCTTGTAGGTGGATAACACCTGGGTCAGATGGCAAAGACCCGAAATCACAGTTCCAAGATACAGAATTCAAAGATCCAAAATTCCAGAGAGATCGATCAGAAGCAATCCAGGGGATGGGCAAAAAATCAGGTCCGTTGAGCAGTCCGAGGTCGTAAAGGATAGAAGTTCCGAATTCCAAGGAGTAGACAAAGATCGAGTCCGTAAGGCAATCCGAGGTCGTACAGGATACAGTTCCAAAATCCAAGGAGAAGGCAAAAATCAGGTCCGTTGAACAATCCGAGGTCGAAGTAAACTAGATTTGAAAGGAAAAACAAGAAACGCCAAATATCCTCACAAGATCAGCTGTGAAGCACTGCTTCTGTGTTTTCGGATGCTTTTGAAGTCGTTTGAGGCAGTCACGTGATGTGAATCACGGAAGCGTGCAGCGTGAGGATTGTCACGTGATCTTGATCACGTGATGCAGGATGGTCGAGGTTGCTGTGGGAGTCTCTCTATGTGTCGCCAGGATGATCGTGAAGACCGGGGACGTTTCCAGTTGTGGGAAAGTCTCCATGGCAACTGCCAACGAAATGAGGGACGGAAAACACCCGGATTGCATGCTAGTGTTTTCACTCGTTGGGTAGGATGCTGCCGCCTTGATGTGTGTGCCGTGACTGTCTTTGCAGATCAGTGTGAGGGGGGAGGAGCAGCTGTACTGGGGGACGTGGCACCCCCTCCATGAACGGGGCAAAGGTGCTGGTGTTTCATAAATCAGGTATAGATCCCTCCCTCCCTGGCTCGTATCGCCCTATAGCCTTGATAAATTTGGACGCTAAGATATATACCAAAATCCTGGCCGCCAGGTTGTCCCTGCTTCTGCCCACTTTAATAAACTCAGATCAATCGGGCTTTATTCCGGGCAGGCAAATGCATGACAATTTAAGAAGACTAATTCATTAGGTCGAAAAAATTGGCATTACTCACACACCAGCAATTTTGCTCTCACTAGACGCGGAAAAGGCTTTTGACCAGGTTGAGTGGTCCATTCTTATTAAAACACTAAAACACATGGGATTTGGAGATCACTACATAAACATGGTCAAAGCCAACTACAACTCCCCATCTATAAGAATAGCAATAAACTGGGAGGTCACGGACAGTGTAGAGATAACCAGGGGAACCAAGAAGGGATGCCCCCTATCCCTCCTCCTGTACGCCATCTTCCTGGAACCACTCCTAATTAAATAAGGGGGATCGAGATGGCAGGCAGACAGCACAAAGTAATAGTTTATGCAGATGATATGCTGTTGGCCCTTGAAGACCCGGGGAGGACCTTACCACAAACCTTAAAAGAACTGGAGGCTTTTGGGGAGATCTCTGGCCTAAAAATAAACAGGAAAAAATCTGAGATATTGCACTTAGCAGGGGACCGAGGGACACTGGAAAAGGAGGCAGGTTCGTTAGGTCTAAAAATAGCAGAGGAGGGTATCAAGTACCTGGGTATAACACTCACACACGAGGTGGACATGCTATATAAGGGTAATTATCCCCCGCTCCTACCTCGAGTGAAGAGGGACCTGGATCGATGGTGCCCGCTACAGGTGTCTTGGTGGGGCAGAATTCAATCGGTGAAAATGAATATACTCCACCGGGTGCTGTACTACTTCCATGCCCTCCCTATAACAGTCCCAAATTCTTTCTTTAAAGCACTGTCAAAGGCAGTCTCGTCCTATATTTGGAACAGGAAACCCCCAAGAGTCACCAGAGCCATCCTCACGTCACATATCGGAGCAGGGGGAATGTCACTCCCACACTTTAGGAAATATTATCAAGCAGCGCAACTATGGCTCCTGAAGGAATGGCTGGGGGAAGACCAACAAAAAACGATATGGGTAACCCAATATGGGGCGGTCGCCAGAACTTCCTTGGAGGACTTACTATGGAAGTACAAGCAACACAGACACCCAAATCTCCGCATCAGCGAGGTCATGAAAACCACTTTGGATGCCTGGGACGAACAAACACGGAAGGGTACCATGACCTCACCGCTAGCCCCTTTCACGCCCATCTGTCAGAACCCTAAATTCCCACCGGGACTAGAAAGTGGGGCCTTCGAGAAATGGGAAGCCGCAGAGTGCAAAAAAATTGGGGAAATGTTCCAAGACAAAGAAATAAGATAATTCACCGAATGTAAAAAGATGTGAAAACTAACAGAGGCGGACAGGTATAAATATGAGCAAATCAGACATTGGCTAGCTACCCCAGAGGTCACTCAAGCGGCCATAAGGGACTTAACTCCATTCGAAAAGTACCTAATAACCAACTCTGGAGCTAAGAAACTGGTCTCTTCACTCTATAACTTTATCAACACACAGGATGAAGAAATCAAATGGGCATACATGAAAAGATGGGAAAGAACGCTTGGGGAAGAGATACCCAAACAGCAATGAACGGAACTCTGGGCTGGTATCCCAAAACTCACCCGAGCAGTGCAGACCAGAGAAATGTGGTTACAAATAATTACCCAATGGCACTACACACCAGAGAGGCTCAACACTGTGTACCCGGAAACGTACGATCGCTGCTGGAGGGGGTGTTCAGAATCTGGCACGTGGAAGCACATTTGGTGGGACTGTCAAGGGGTCAGAGGATTCTAGTTGGAAGTGACAACGGAAATGAAAAAGATGTTCCCAGAGGTGGATCAGCTGGGGGAGAAAGTATGGCTATGCGGATTCAAGGATCAACAGGCCAAGAGCTTTCACAAAGCACACTGGAGGAGTTTTATGGACCTGGTCATTGCGGCATGGGCAACAGTCGCCCAAAACTGGAAAAAGCAAGTCCCACCTATGGTATACACATGGCTGCAGAAGGTCTGGTCGCAAATGACCATGGAAAAGATTACGCACTCCCTACAAGGCTCGAAGGAATCCTTCATGAAGGAATGGGGGAGCTTTGGAATATTTACAGTCAGACTATATGGATCAATGGTGCCGGTACAATACCAAAATAACAGACATATACTGCTCATAGACATTCCCGAGAACTAATGGAACATGGACCATGTCTTCCAGGGGGATTGTGAGGTGGGGGGGCTGTGAGGGAAGTTTTTGTTTAATGCTTATATATGTGAAAAACAATAAAAACATGTTGAAAAGAAAAGTGGCCCCAAGGGCCTTTAAACGGTATCTCTACAAAATATCCCCACCAAAAATATCACCGTACATATGGCTGTTTGTCTCGCCATCAGCGATATTTTTGGGGAGGATATTTTGTGGGAGTGGTGGTTGCGGGTGTGTCCCCCGCACATTTTAAAATAATTCAGGGGTCGCGGGGGTGTCCCCCACAGGGTCCATGGGTCAATATCGCCACAAAAATATGGCAATATATTTGTATCGCAATATTTTTGCGGGGATATTAACACATCATGGAACCCTTTAAACATCTTAAAAAGAACACTTGGAGTCCGTCCTGGCACCTCCGGTGCCAGGCTCATTATCAAGAATAGGACAAGTATCAGTCATGGGTCTAAACCCAACATGGAGGCCTGTAGCACAGTTCTGTTCCTAGAACTGAACTATGCAGACCAGTGTTTTGGGTGTGGTCGGAGCCTTCAGGTGTGGCTGGCTATATAAGCCACACCCAAGCTCGAACACCCGTTTTGCGTTATTCTGCACTCCTGCAGCGTAATGCTCACCATATCCAGCTCCTGCTTACATGCTTACCTCTTTCCCGATCCTGAGGTCCCCGATCTTGACGCCATCACCTATCTGGAGGAAATAAGAACAGCATTACTACCAACACTTACCTGGGTAAGCAGCGGATCTTGAAACCATTCCAGCGCTTCGCTCGCTCACCACTCCGGAACATTACCGCAACCTGCAACGGTGGGAGAAAGAGGGAAGAAAATAAAACAGCAGGTTAGCAACTCTCGCAATAAATCCAAGAACAGCACTGCGCTCTGCGCATCAATGCTTACCTGTAATCTTCGCTGCCCGCCGCTGCATTCTCTTCTTCATCCGGCTTCTCGTCAAGAGCTTTAACTGCAGCCATACCTGCGAAGACAAAAGACATTATTAGAGAAATTGCATAGTCGGTAAAAACATCGAAAGAAGGACAAAACGGAGTGAGGAGAAAGGGACAGATTAGAGACTGGAAAAGACACTAACTCATCTGAACACAGCGAAACACGAGTCAGAGTCACAGCCAGTCTAGACCCGATACAAGGGCCCACGGACCAGTGAAGCAACTAGGTCCAACGGAACACCCGTACTCACAACTGCGCCCCTGCACAGAGAAGCAGGACTGAGAGCTCTACGCTTATCAATCCAAGGTGAGAAATAACCCCAGGGGAAAAAGGATTCGGGATCAGAGGGAGGTGGGAGTTTCACCAAACAAGGACCCAAACCTAATTGCTCCATTCACCTGTCATAGGAGCTGCCCCCACAAGGTGAATAGCGAAGCAGAGAAAGCCTGAGATAGCGCACAGACGTCCCATACAGCATCATGTGGCGCCCCCGTGAATACCAGGTGAGCGTAACAAATGCCTGCTAATAGCAGTGAAGGTCAGGCATGTCCTCTTAACGGTGGCCTTCCTGACCTGAATACTTTGTATCTGAGTGGTCGCGTGTGGCTAGAAACAAGTTTTCAAAGGTCTCTGAAAAATGTTCTATTCAATTAAAGTGAAACGAACAACAATATTTGTCAATTATCAAAGAAAGGGGAATATCTTGTATCGGAGTGGTCGCGTGTGGCAAGAAACACGTTCTCAACGGTCTATGAGCAGTCAACTATTTAATTAAAGCAAGACGAACAACTCTTGAACTATAAATGGAGGGAAAAATGAACCCTAAGCAAGAGATACAATTATTGAATGCTGACCTGAAGTTAAACTTTGCAACCACTGCAGAATTAACATCTTTGAAGCCCAAAGAGGTAAAAGACACTTTAAATACAAGCCAATGTTGAACGTATATTACTAGTCAACCATTATATTAAACAAACAACAATATGCTGAAATCTAATGTGACTTTACAGATTATACAAACAAGAGATACAGTACTTAGAACATTATGGGACTTGAATGTTTTTAGCTAGTTTAAACTAATGTATTTTAGTTTGCTTTAATGTTTTATCAGATGTGTACTAAGGTGAAGGTGTTAAGGAAACGAATAGTTGTTCCTTAACGTCACAATTCAAATATAATATAGAACTATAATTAGAAGTGGTATTAGTTCCTTGGTTTTTGCCTCCATGTTTATCATAAGGGTTTTCACACTTCATGTTCAGAGGACATTAGGGAGGGGAAGTTGCACGATAACAACAAGCCATCAAATATTCAGGCACCAGATAATCCTCACAGTGAAATTATGACTATCGTGGGTTTCTTGACAGTTTCCTCACATTCCCCTGATTGCCTTCTCCTCCCACGTGATCCACCTGGATAATACCACCCCCAGGGTCAGGATCAGGTAGCGGCTGCCTTCCCGTGGCCACATGGGAGGAGACTTTAGGCTGGGAGTCTCTAAGGAGTCCGTAGGATTCATCCCAGGTGGTAGAGCCTCAAGGGAGGTAAGAGCTGCAGGGAAATCCTGGGGAATGGTTTAGGCTCCAGAAGCCATAGAGGCCAAGAGATCTCTGATTCTCCCTACGACCCCAGCCCCGAAGCCCATTTGCTGATGATTTCATCTTGTACAAATTGCATGTTCTTCAGAGAGGAACTGAAAATATAGCACTTCTTACTACATGCTGCTGCTGCTTGTTCACCAAGGAAGCATTTCCCGCCCCCTTTGTCTTTGCCATTGTTTGATGTGGGTGTTCCTGGTAGAAACTCTACAAGAGGGAATACACCGGTTGTGCAGCATTCTCATTCTTGAGTTCCTCATTTTCTCTCGTTGGATCTCAGCATCGGATGTCTGAGCGCCGGCAGCGTAGGGTGCTGGAGGGTTCTCTTTTGTTCGGTTCCAGGCCTCTGATCTTGAAATGCAATATTGCGTGGCGTTGGAGGGCTGTTGTCTTTGCCAGTTGTACCCATGTCCTGAATGTTGACTGTGGGAGAAATTGAGGGAATCTGGCATTCATCTTGTTTTGGAGGTACTGTGTGTGAGACTAAAGGGTATTGCATAAACTGGCAAAAGGGGAGGGAGCACACAGGAATTGGCTCCCTCTCACCTGCCACCGGCGTCCTCGTGGGTAGAACTAGCTCTGGGTTTCTCCCTGGTAGGCCTCCCACCTCTGGCTGCGAGGGGCTCCAGTCACCGAAGGAAAGGATCTTTATGTGGAATGAGCTTAACAAAATCCAGTTTGCTGAGTGGAAAGGAGCAAATGTGCTTCTACGTTGAGAGCTGGAAAAGTACAACTTGTTTGATTAGTTTGGAAATAAAAGGGGGTGGGTAGGTGTATAAGTGAATGGTTTTCAGGAATTTTGATCCAGGGAACTTTTTTAAAGAAGTGATAATGTGATGTCATGTTTGAATGATGGAGGTCAAATTCCCCCTGCTGCATGCTCTGCTTCCAGCAGTACCTGCTCAATTCATCCCCTTTCTCCCATCTAGGTCTTTGACCGGGCGGAGCTGGAAGTGATCGCTGAGCTGTGCACAAAGCACAACGTCCTGTGCTTTAGTGACGAGGTGTACGAGTGGCTGGTCTATGATGGGACAAAGCATACTCGAATCGGTGAGTAAGTATGAGAGTGGATGACATGGAGTGGATGGGGCATATGCGCTGAGATCCCGGGCCAGTGTGCAGGCAAAGGTGCATTGCACTAGACTGGTCAGAGCTCATGGCGGGATGCATTTTGGCACTGGTGGGTGTGTTTTGGCTGTATGGCTTTATTTTGGATGGTTAGCCTTTGACTCTTCTATGATGTAGGCAGTGTCGTGATTGATTGATTGATTGATTGATTGGGCTTTTATAGTGCAACTACCTCTTGTGACTGCTGACCAGGATTCAACCTTCTCTGTGAAAGAAGCGCTTTGAACTAACGCCTAAAGATCATCACACATTAGGTGGCCCAGAAATCAGTGAGTTTGAATTTTGATTGGTGTGTCGAAGATTACGTAGCAGAGAATAACTGGAAACTCTATTCGTGGGTGAGGTTAGTATTGTAGGGAGGTCGAGCAGTGACGCAAACATGTGAGGCCAACAGAATGTGGTTAAAGAAAGGGGTTTTATTAATCTGTTTTTCATGCTTGGGGTTGGACCAGATACCTGTAGGGACCCAAGAGGTCTCTACAAATGAAAAAAGGCTGTCTAAACTAAATAGTGTCAGGAAAGGAGTAACAAAGTGAGGTTTACTTCCAGTAGCTACGACCTCCAGTGGCCTTGTTCCAATTCATACATTTTAACCTATTCATACAAGCCCTTAACCATCCAGGAGATTCGTCCAACAGAAAGTTCCAAAATTCTACTTAAGTAATTAGTCTCTAGGCTAGTGCCTGAACTAAACTCAAAGATTCCAAGTTGTGACAAACAAAAGAGTTCACAAATCCTGCTCTACAAAGGCCATCACTATTCTCAAACACAAAAGCAAGAAGCGTCTCCTGGGAAGGCTCTTCCAGGGTTTATGCCGTCTGGACCCTCCTTCTTCCTGCTTTCAGTTTCATCCTTCAGATCTCTCCCATGTCCTTAGCTGCACGGACCGCCCCCAGGTTCCGGGCTTCTCTGACCTCCTCCAGGTGTCGGGCTTCTGTGAACTCCCCCAGGTGTCCAGGCTTCTCTGACCTCCCCCTGGTGCCGGGCTTCTCTGACCTCCCCCTGGTGCCGGGCTTTTCTGACCTCCCCCAGGTGTCCGGGCTTTTCTGACCTCCCCCAGGTGTCCGGGCTTTTCTGACCTCCCCCAGGTGTCCGGGCTTTTCTGACCTCCCCCTGGTGCTGGGCTTTTCTGACCTCCCCCTGGTGCTGGGCTTCTCTGACCTCCCCCTGGTGCTGGGCTTCTCTGACCTCCCCCAGGTGTCCGGGCTTTTCTGACCTCCCCCAGGTGCCAGGCTTCTCTGACCTCCCCCAGGTGTTGGGTTCTGTGACCTCCCACAGGTGTCGGGCTTCTGTGACCTCCCCCAGGTGTCTGGGCTTCTCTGACCTCCCCCTGGTGCCAGGCTTAGCTGACCTCCCCCAGGTGCCGGGCTTCTCAGTCCTCTCCCAGTTCCTGGACTTCTCTTCTTGCTCTTTGTTAGCCTCTTTAACCTTCAGCTTGGCTTATCAGCCTCTTGCGCTGATTGGTCGGATTCATCTTTGTTAAGGCAATTTTTGTCCGATCCTCTGAGTATGCTACAACCACGGACCTTAATGGAGGCCAACAAACCAGACAAGAAAGGAAAGTGAAACCTCTTAGCGTACGTACGTGGACAGAGCGACAAGGCTTAACTCAGATAGGCGGTGTAGGCCAACGCAAGGGTGCATTTAGTCCATGCATTTATTTCCTGTACAAAACATTGATAAACTGAAAAATGTATACTTTAAGTAACGTGTATAAAACTATAAGATCAATATCGGGGGCGTGGCTAACTGGCCATGGAATAGGACGTGCTGCATGAGGAGCTCCTGACGATCCGACTCTATTTTTGCCAAAGTTACCTGCTGAAACTACAACGAGCGCCTAGAACTTAGAGGATCAGGCGTCGGAAGCCGCACGCCAGGTGAAGCTCGCTGGAGAAGTTCATAGTCCCCGAGAATCGTGAGATATACATGTTTTTGTCGGTGCGACTGTGTGGCCGCTTCGGCACCAAGATGGCGGCTACCAAGGGAGAGGCCTCCGAGAAGAAACAAAACTGATTCCCCGGAACTGCGGGACACGGCTGTGGTAAATTGCCTGGAGGAATAATACAATAGGGAGATATGGCGGAGTGGTCGAACTAGCACCATGAGAGCGCCCGGCCTGGCATACGCTAATAGAGCCTCGACGATCTGACCGCAGGAGGAGATAACATTGGACGCTTGGGTGACGAGGCCTACGGAAGTTGAATGCGGAGTATGAGGCTATAGCCCATCCGCAAGACAATCCGAAGTGCCATCTCGAATGCGAGTTAGGAGACCTGGAAGCTGGACCATGGTCGGACCGAGGTCAGTGCAACAGCAGCACTAAGGCGGAGGCGTACAGGAGTGGAGGAAAGCGCCATGTCGGCGAAAGGGTTGAGAGTCAAGACCAAGCAACCCACAATGGAGACTTTCACGAAAACGCAACGGACCCCCTCAACATCATTGCAGAGCACGGTCGTGACCCCTACAGAGGATGCCACCGAAGGGGACAAGCACCAGATCCTAGAGGCTATAACGGGACTAAGTGCTAAGGCAATGGCGGACCTACGCACAGCTCTAGAGAATAAGATCGATGCCGTAGGTACAGAACTCACCCTGCTACGTCAAGATGTTAGGGCACTTGCAGAAAGGACCAGCGGTCTGGAAAGTGGGGTGAAGATTAACACTGATGTTCGCACGAGCAATGCGAAGGAGATCCATGTCTTAAAACAACAGGTTGCCAACCTGGAAAATCGTGCGGAAGAGGCGGAAGGAAGGGCGAGGAGAAACAACATTCGCGTGGGTGGCCTTCCGGAGGGAGAAGAAGGCCAAGACCCCACAAACTGCAATGAAAACATGATCCTACAAGGGATCGGAGCCGGGAATCTTTCACAGGGATTCACGGTGGAGAGGGCGCACCGCGCCCTAATGAGGAAACCCCAGCCAGGGGCCCCCGCCAAGACCGATCATCGCGAGGATCCTGAATTACAGGGACAGAGAAAAGATCCTCGAATATTTTCGTAAGGGCGGCACGATAGAGAGAGCATCCACCAACATCACAGCATAACCGGACTACACGATACTGGTGCAGAGGCAGAGATACAGTTACGTAGCCGTCAAAAGGAGGCTGAGGGCAGCAGGAATCAAATACATGCTTCTGTATCCGGCACGATTGAAAGTGCTACATAAGAATAAAGCGCTATTTTTTGATACCCCTGAGGATGTTGTCACATGGCTGGACCTGCAGGGCTGCCCGGAACAAGAAGCGGATCGTGACCGGCAGGATCATACCGAATGAAGACTTAGTAAGGAGGAGGACCCTGATGGTATAGAGAAACTGTAACTAACTGAACTTTGTACGCAATCTGAGCCTGGTGCTCGATTTGGACTGGAATATAGTGAGTGTAACTGTAATTGGTAACGGTTTGGCAATTGTATGCGTAATGTTTATTGAAAGGAGCAACAGAGCGCGGACGACCTACCCCAATAGATTATTAGTTTCAACGGCCATTAGGGCGGCTTTACCCTACTGAGCCCTGAGTAGAAGCTTGCGCTAGGCAGGGCTAGATGTGGGGGTGCCTGAGATCCGGGAATGGAGCTGGGCAACGGTTTGGGAGGGTATTGTTGGGGGATGGGTGTGTGGGAAGAAGGCTAGGGGATGGGAAGTTGAGTGTGTGTGTAGTTATGGGGAGTGTAAGTTTTGTTTCAAGCCCATTTGGAGGAATCAGTATGTTGTACTTGCGGCGCATGAAGGGGCGTAATCGACGGAGGATCGGAAGGGTGCTTATTAACGACCTATGGGGGACCTCAGGATAATAACGTGGAACGTCAGGGGTCTTAACAGCTACCTGAAAAGAAACAAAATCATGATTTATCTGAAAAGGCAGAAAATAGACATCGCATTACTACAGGAGACGTACTTGACGCGAGAGAAGTTGGACCTAGTTAAGAGAAAGTGGAGAGGGACCGTAGTGGGTTCGCCATACTCTGCATATGCCCGGGGGGTGTTAATCTGGGTGGCACCGAATGCCCCGTTCAAATCGATACAAGAGGTGGTTGAAATGGATGGAAGGATGGCTATACTGCGGGGGCTGGTGGAGAGCAGGGAGGTATGCATAATAAACACGTATGCCCCCAACCAAAACACTGCAGCATATTTCAGAACCCTGTGTACCAATCTTAGTACGTGTATAGGGAGCGCGGTGATATGGGGTGGGGACTTTAATTGTCTGTTGGATCCTGTGGTGGACAGATCAGACGACAGGGTGAGTAAGCCTAGCCAAGCGGCAAGAGCATTGCGGATGCTGCTAACTGATTTTGGCTTTACAGATGTGTGCAGGGTGAAACATCCCACTGAGAGTCAATACTCGCACTATTCAGCCCCGCACCAACTGCACACTAGGCTCGATTACGTCTTTGCTACAGCAGATGTGATGTCTGAGATTACTCAAATCGAATATAAGGCCAGGGTCCTCTCGGATCATTCGCCCCTGATCCTCGGATGGCAATATTGCCCCTCGAGGGCGAAGATCCCTACATGGCGCCTCCGAGCGGAGGCGCTCAAAGATCCAGTTTTTAGAGAAGATATAAGGGAAGAGATTACTAACTTCTTTGAAGAGAATACTGGGAGTGTTGATTCTGCGGGCACACCATGGGAAGCTTTTAAGGTGGTGATGCGGGGGGCGGCCATTGCTAAGTCAAGAGGGTTACAGGGTGGGGTCTTGGCTGACCTGCAGAGGGCGGAAACTGAGCTAGAAACAGCATTGAAGAGCGATGACATAGACACGGAGCTGGTACTCCAACTACAGCAACAATGTGCAGGGCATTGGGGAAAGACTCTGCAATCTCAATTATAGGAAATATGTTGAGAGACAGCACGCAGGGGGAGACAAGACAGGCCGCCTTTTGGCCTGGTTATACAAAAGCGAGACCCCTAGGCCTCCGATTAGGACCATTATCAGGGAGGACGGAGATGAGGTGGCCACGCAAGAGGGGGTTAACAAAGAATTTGTGGAATATTACAGAGTGCTGTATGGAGATGATGAGATAGGTGACCAGCGCAAGATACTCGAAACGTTAGAAGACATAGGGCTGCCCAAGATAACCGACGAAGAGAGGGAGGAGTTAGATGAGCCAATCACGTTGGAGGAGTTAGAAGAAGTTGTGAAGCAGTTGCCTACCTGTAAGACCCGAGGGGCAGATGGGTTCCCCAGCGAATTCTATAAAGTATACAGAGAGGAAATCCTCCCCCCCCAATGCTGGACATGCTCAATGAAGCGTTTGAGATAGGACGGTTGCCGGAATCACTCAGAGAGGCGATCATAATACCGCTGCCCAAGCCCAATAAACCGGAGCATAGATGTGGTTCCTACAGGCCTCTCTCGATGCTAAATCAGGACAGCAAGATTCTCACGGCTGTCCTAGCAAATCGATTGCAGAAAGTGATTGG
The DNA here is from genome assembly GCF_040938575.1 of Ambystoma mexicanum. NCBI lineage: Eukaryota > Metazoa > Chordata > Amphibia > Caudata > Ambystomatidae > Ambystoma > Ambystoma mexicanum. The sequence continues at coordinate 30,246,115 of NC_090929.1, read as the reverse complement.
TAGACTCATACATCCTGTCAAACGGGTTATGTCCCGAGCAGAAACATAACGCACAACCATAGACGACTTCACCGGGTGGTCGAATGGGGTAGTAAGAACGAGGGTGAGATGGCGATAGTGTCTCTAGATGCAGTTAAAGCTTTTGATTCGTTCAAGTGGTCATGGCTATTGGCTGCTTTGGAAGGGTATGGAATGGGGCCGTGCTATATCAGGTGGGCCAAAATGTTGTATAGTGAGCCGCTTGCCAGGGTCCGAACTGGAGCGGTGATATCCGAAAGATGGCAACTTGGCAGAGGCACCAGACAACAGTGCCCCTGGTCCCCGATGCTTTACATCTTGGCCCTGAAGCCTCTGGCAATCTGCCTTAGGGCACAGTATGAGGCGATTGGCATTGAGGTAGGAGGGGTACGACACTTGATAACCTTGTACGCGGACGATTTGTTGCTGTACTTGCAATACCCAGAAGAAAATCTCTTATACATACTTGAAGTGATGGAAAGGTATGCAGAGTTGTCGGGCATCTCGGTGAACCCCCAAAAGTCTGTCATATTCCCGCTAGGTAGCTATAAAGGGCATCCTTGTAGATGGACTGCCGGTGCTACAGGTACCATGGGCAACTAGCTCTTTTCGGTATTTGGGCGTAGATGCATATCACACGGTGCAAGATGAACACAGATACAATACGGAAGTAGCCGTCGAGAAAATTAGAAACATTATGCAGTTCTGGGCAAGATTGCCCTTGGCGATGATGGGGCGGGGGGCCATGCTCAAGATGGTAGTCCTGCCCAGGCTCCTTCATTACTTTAGTAATATCCCATACATAATACCCAAGAAGTTTTTCAGCAAATTGAACAGCATGTGTAGGGATTTCCTGTGACACGGTACCCGAAATAGAGTGGCTTTTTGGAAACTGCAGAACTTTTATGAAAAAGGAGGTATCAGACTGCCCCATTTTGAGGTTTATTATTTGGCGGGACAGTTACAATATGTGGCTAAGTGGCTTTCTGATGAAGTGACCCCTGAGCACAGGGTGCTTGGACAGGACTGTGCCCCGTTTTATTTGAAAGAAATTATCTGGCTGTCCGAAAATTGAAATGAGGGGGCGTCCTGAGATGTTGAGGCTTGGATGGAAAATTTGGCGTAGGGCTTGTCGCTTGATGGAAGTCCCATACCCTTGCCTCCCGCAGATACCGCTGGTTGCTTTGACAGGAGGGGACGATCAGCTGAGGGCGATTGTTAGGACCTACTGGGAATCGGTGGGGCTGGCAACGCTAGGCGATGTTTGGCAAGAGGGATCCATTAAGGAGTTTATAGAACTCAACGAAGAGGCGGGGCTACACACAGGTCAATATGTCACGTACATTAGATTGGTGCAGATGATTAAGAACACCTGGCCAGAGATAGTTTTGATAGAAGAACCAGATGCAGTTTTGGAAACAATGTATGATATATCCGAAGGGGGTCATGAGATCTCGAGACTGTATGAGATGGTGATGGCTAAGGCGGTGAAAGATTTGACGCATCTGAGACTGGACTGGGAGGCGGAAGTGGGGGCCCCGATAGAGGATGGGGTGTGGAAGCGTGCCCTGGGTTACCACAAAAAAGTGTCTAGAAATGCCAGATTAAAACAAATTCAGCTGTATGTAACGCATAGGGCATACATGACCCCCTTGAGGATATCTAAGTTCCGAAATGCTGGAATACAACTGTGTCCTAAATGTAACCTAGAAAACGCTGACATGACACATATGTTTTGGTCGTGCCCGATTATTAGGTGCTACTGGCTAGAAGTGGCGCAGAAACTGGCTGATAAAGGGGTTACTCTTGTCAGACACAGCTTGGGCCTGCTTACTGGGCGGGTTCCCTAGGCCACGGAAACTCAAACATATTGAGAAACTGAGAAATCTGGCGTATGTGCTTGCGAAACATAGGATCGCCATGGGGTGGAAGAAATGCCACAAACCTAAGGTGGATGTATGGTGGAAGGACTTGCAGAAATGGGCGGAGGCTGAAACGGTGGCATGGCAAGATGCGAGTAGCCGGGCTGATGAGGGGGAGACGGGCACCCTGTTGGCCTGGAAAACGCTAATAACATAATTGTTTGGAGTAATATCAAATCCAACAGACTCCGAAGAGAACGAAACCCGGCCGCATGTGCCAAACATTGAAAGAGATTGACAAATGGGTTCACGGGGGGAGGGAGGGATAATGGGAGCAGTGACTACGATAACTCGATGTGTAATTGAACCATTATGATTATGCTGCTTGTTTGGTTTTCGTTGTTTTGTTTGCATAAAATCAATAAAAGAAATTAAAAAAAAAAAATCAATAACCCCAATATCTATGTTCGAGTCTTGTACCACAGTTGAGCACCCTACATTAAACAACATTGGTGCGGGAAGGACCAAGAAATCATAAAACCTAGCAAGCACGCAAGTCCCCTATGGGACTGCACAATAAGGCCATACACCTGGTGGCCAGCACGCAACACATATGAAGGCTGTTACATCAAACAAAGTATTATACAATTTTACCAGCATGAACAATATGTAGAGAATTCCCTAAGGCCTATAAATCTACTCCAGTCATTTGGATTCCAAGGGCATTATTTAAGTATTAATGGAGAGTCGCATATAATTATTATTATTTTTTTATTTGGCCACAATTGGTTTAGTAAATTGAAAACCTTAAGCCAAAACACAAACATATGAATAAAAAAAAGATATTTTTTAACACAGTCATTTTCACTTTCACATTGTTGGTTACCAAATGCACTCCCAAGACTGCGTGTCTAACCACACTTTCTCAGGTGGAATGTTCCGTGAGGTTTTCTATTTTCTTAAAAATCATGACTATAAATCTGACCAGAGCCAAGTTAGTCGTGATTTTCTCCCTTCCATGAAAACATTCTACCATGTGACTATGTCTCTGTTTGCAGTACTTATTGCTATGTCTCTCAAACATAGTTGTCTTTCGTTTAGCAGACCTTTACATTCTAAGGTTAGATGTTTAAGTGATTCCACTGTGTTAGGTTTAAGACAAATTCTGCATTTTAAGGTAACATTTTCTTTTGATCTTCTTTGGATCACTTCTCCCGAAGGCAGAATATTTAAACAGAACCTCATCAGTTGTGACCTGAAAAACCAGTTTGGGAAGAGTTTTAAATATCCTGGAATAGTCTTCGTAACTCTTGTATCTGGTTAACTCCTCCAATGTCTGAATCCAATCTTTTGTATACAGTTTTTGTTTTTTGTTTTTGAAGGTTAGTTACCAGGTCTTCCTTTGTTTCATTTAGCTCCTTCAGAATGTATTCACATTTGGCTTGCCATTATTGTAGTTGTGTGTCCTTGTTGTTTTTCAAGGTGTTATTCAGTGCCTTGAAACCTCCTGTTAAGGACTTTTCGTGGCATTTTCTGTAAAGTGAGATGGTATTCCAATCTACTATCGCTTTCAGTGATGTCATGCCAAGTTCTCTTCTTATAGCTTGTATTGGCAGCGATTTTGGCAGTTGCAATACCGCTCCCCAGAACGTGCCTCATACTGTGCCCAGATCTTATCGGGTAAGTCGGGTGTGGTTTCTGCTCCATACGCCAAAATTGGCATCACTTTCATTCTGTAGAAGCTTATTAACGGTGCCATTGAAAATCTGCAATTTTTCCTTAGGAGGATTCGACCTTGGGCGCACAAGGTTTTAACCGTTTTGTATAGATGATCTTTCCTGGGCGCCTCAGTGCAACGTTGTTAACACATACTCCCAGGTATATGATCGAGTTTACCTCTAGCAGTCTTTTCCCTTTGAGAAACCAAACAAACTCATTTTTTTATTGGTTTTCATTTTTGACAGAGTCATTATTCAGGTTTTTTCCGGGTTGATTCTTAGTCCATTTGTCTCAATATACCTATCCAAGGCCTCCAGTTGGCGTTGGAGTCCTATTGGCGTCTGATCAATTAAGACGACAACATCCGCTTACAGAAGTCTCCCTACCGATGTTCCTCCAATCTGCGGCGGAAATATCTATATGTCACAAAATGTATCGTCCATGTAAGAAGTGTATAGATTATACAGTTCAGGGGCTAGTGGACAGCCTTGTTTTAATCCCGTATTAGTATCTATTTGGTCCGATGTTAGCCCTGACTTGTCCAGTCGTATTTTTACAGAAGTGTTATTATATAGTTGTTTAATGTTCTCCAAGACTACGGGGGGGCACTGCCATTTTACCCATTTTTTCCATAGATTTTCCCTATTGACCATGTCAAAGGTCTTTGATAGGTCCACAAATGCTATGTATGTTTTTGTTTTTGTTTTCTTTGATTTATTTTTTAGCAGATTAATTAGAAATGTGTTAAGGGAGGTCCCTCTCCCCTTCACAAATCTTGATTGCAACACGTCTCTTCTGCCTGTTTCCATGCTCCAATATGTTAGTGATTTCAGCAATACTGATGCAAAGAGTTTCCCTAGGACTTCAAGGAGGGCTATAGGCCTATAGTTCTCTGGGTTTGTCCTAAGACCCTTCTTGTATATGGGGACAATCACTGCGTTTTTCCAAGAATTCGGTACCTTTCCCCCTTTTATTACATGTTCCAATAAATGGTTCAAGAAGGTCGCCCAATCTCGCGGATGAGTTTTTAACATCACGTTTGTGAGGCCATCTGGTCCAGGTGCCCTCGAATTTGTAAGTATCTTGATCATGTCCTCTGTTGTAGCAGTAGAGTAATCCAATTGGGTGTCTTTTTCATTTAGGGTTAGTTCTGATGTTGTGTATGAGCTTACAGGCTGCTGCATTTGTTCGTAAAATTTGCACCATGTACCTGCTGTTATTGGGTGTAACATCAAGGCGACTTGGGGAGCATTAATTTGGTTTATGATTCTCCAAATTTCGTGGCTATTTTTACTGTGGATTTTTTCTAGCATGAATATGGAATCTTGATTTAGCATTGATTTTTTTTTGTTGTGAATACGTAGCCAATTTTGATATTTCTGTTTGGCTTTCTTTATTTCCTCCTCTGAATTTAGGCTCTTTTTTTAATTAGATTTTTTATTGTTTTCTTCAAAAGCTTTTTCCGATTAATAATGTCTTTATCGTATACATGCTTATGTGTACTTTACCCTTTGTTGTTTCCTAACTTTTGAGTTGTGGTAAACACTTTCAGTAGCAGCAAATAGCCAATTGTGTTATTCTCTTCTGTTTGTCTCTTCTTAATTACATTTCTCAGGTTAAGGTTCAAGTCGGGTAGCTTATCCACCTTAATTCTTAGTCTATTTCCTCCCGTGTTCGCATACAATGAGAGATCTGCACCGTGTTTATTGTCACTCAATTTTTTACATGTCAAATGTAGAATTTTATGGTCACTTGCGACAGTGTCAATTACCTCAAATTCTTCGGTTCTGTGAGACAGGTTTTAGGAAATGTATATGTAGTCAAGGATCGCTGTAGAAAAGATACCTCTCCATGTTGGCTTTGCTGGAACATCCCCTTTCAATGCTCCGTTTAATAAGACACAGTATCCTGAGGTTAGGGCGTTGGTCCATCTTGTGCCACATGTTTGTTTGTTCATACTGTTGGATAGTTCTTCGTTCTTCAGGGCGCCCAAATTTATGCATGAACAGTTTAAGTCACTGACTATTATAAAAGTCGGATCTGGCCATTTTTCCTTGGATTCGTCTATCCACCTCCTTAAATCGTCTGGTAATTTCTTGTTCACCGGTGATGCCATATTCCAGTAAACATTAATAATTATCAGAACTCTCTGTACACCTATTGGCACTTGTTCTGTCTTAATCATTAGTACCTGGATGTAAGGGGTAGGATTTGTCTCATCCAGTATTTCTCAATTCAGATTGTTCTTTATGGCAATCAGGAGGCCTGCATTAGGTCTTCCCTTTTGGCCCTTTATGGCTGGATTTGTTGATACTTGATAGCCCTCTATCATCGGTGTTTGAACCAGCCATGTTTCGTGTAGGCACATCACCTGGGCCCTTACCTTTTGGAGGTCACCTTGCCTGTAAAGATGGGGTCTTTTACTCCATAGGGCTTCATGTGTTTTTGTGATGTGTGTTACACAGCACCCTCAGTGCAGTAACACAGGGGTGTCATAGTGACCCCCCAGTATAGACTCCATACCCTGGGACTGACTACTGTCTCCCAGGGCATGTAAAGTCACCATTGAATTTACTAGTCTCAAATTCTGAACAGAACCAGTACAAACCATCATATTGTGGACATACTGGCCGGGGCAATTCGATTGCCCCGGGGTCTGTTAGTCAAGGGGGCACGTCTCCATCCCCCCTGATCGAGTTTTGGCTGGTGGCAGTGGATACTACTTTTTATATTCGACCGCGAATATATCCCTATGGGATTTCCCATTGTTCGAGGCTACCAACTTTAATTATTTAATTCCTATAGCCTCGAACATACCGCCGGTTTCTTTATTTAATATTAATTATCCGGTTTGTATTTTTTGCCAGAACTCGGTTCTAAAATGGTATTTGTGTTCGCTTCTATGACTCCAACCCAAGTTGAGCCCTTTGTTCCATTTTTTGGCGGGCTTCTCCACAGAAGCCCTCCAAAGTGGTGCCACTCTGTCTGGGGTACTTAGGAGGGGTGGAGGGGGATTTAGGCACCCTGGACTGAGTTGCCTAGGCAACTCAAGTCGCACTCCGTCCTGATTGGCCCAAGTGGTGAGCCGGCTGGCTCACCACTTAGCATGTTTGAGTGACAGCTAGGCTGAGTGAATGGGGGTTTTCTGCATAAAAGCAGGGCTTTGGGGACTGGAACTTCAGAAGTCGCCACAGGACCTAAGAATCCGACGAGGGAGAAGCTGAGCCGACCTGCTACGACGACACCACCGGTGGAGCCCTGCTGAACCGTCTCACCACTTTTCCCAACGACAGAGGAGATCTCCAGCCCGCAGAGTCTCCTTCTTTCGACTGGTGGAGATAACCAGCCTGCTTCCTTTTTCGCTTCCTGGGACATCTCGTGGCCGCCTTGCCTGTGCCAAGCACCCCGGCAACCGGGATACCACGTTTTACCACTACCGTGAATCAAATGGTAGTACCTTTAACCGGAAAACTCTGCGGCTGGTCTCTTCCCTGGCAGTGCAACGACCTTCATCTTTCCTCCACGACGAGATCTTCTCTTCCTCTGGACGACGCCGCGACTTGCACCCGCTGCCAGGAACAACTGCCCCCGCTGAAGGATCCTTTCCACATAAGGTACCGTGTTCCGCCTGGCTTCCCTTGCAACCGACTGTACGGGGTAGATTTAGTCCCCGTCTTTCGACCCTGGGTTAGCCTGGGACACCCTGGCTAAACTTTTCTGAGACTAACTAAAACCGTTCTGAACTCCCTGCAAGACTTTTTAAGCCTATTGTCATTGTGTGATCTTGGGTGCATTTGTGCCCTGCTCTCTCCAAGAGTGGGCCCGGCCTATGGACTTTGGCTCACAAGTAACTTTTGACTTTCCTGCCTTGCTTAAGAGTTCCTAAGTATTAGTGTGGTGTATTTTCCTACATTCTGCCTTTTTCCCTCCGTTTTCGTTAACTTATTGGAGTGCCATCTATAGTTAAGCGCTCACCTCTGTCTAGAAATAAGTGGTGTTAACTAAGACTTGTCTGATAAGGAATAAGGAGTGTATATAATAATAATAGTAATTGTGTTTAGAGTGATTTACAATAATAGTGCTGGAGTGTTTCAATAAGTGTTTTTTTTAAAATAAATAATTATATACTTTGATACCAAAGCTCTGGTCAGTGTTTGCTTGTGCTATTTTATCTGAGTGCCTATTGTGTATACTTTGCATACTGCCTAACTCTTCTTGAGGGAAGTCTGACTGCTCAGCCACAGCTACCAGGTAAATCTGGGTGGTACAGACTGCTACCAAGTGGGTTTACTGCCAACACCTGTAGTCCTAAATCTTTTGCAGTGGTCCCCAAGGGAACTGCACAGGTTTCTGCCTAACACTGGTGTACAGCGGTGGGATTTGTATTAAGTATACATTTTAGAGTGCTTTAAGAGACCTTAGTGCAACTAACCACAAAGTTTAGTACTGAAAAAGTAATCTTTCTAACATGTCAACTATGGAAAATTATAGTCAAGAGTCCCTTGCTACAAAAACTGCTGATTGTTTAAGAGTTCTCTGTAAGCATAAGAATCTCCTGACTAAAAACAAGAAAAAGGAATTGATAGAAAGGTTGTTCGCTAATCAAAGTCTGGATGATGGTTCAGAGGAACCTACCATGCCAGAAACAGTAGATAACAATATAGAGATTGATGTTGATCAAAATGTTGATAATCTTGAGGAAGAGTCAGAAAAGGAGGGTGAGGCTGCTGTGACTGTCCCCCCCAGGCCTCTGTCTGCTCTGCCAGCTGTACCTACTGGACCTTTACCAGGTCCCACACTTAGTCCTCAATATCTTGAGCTAGAGAAAATGAAACTTGAATTAGAATTCAAGAGACTGAATACTCAGGCTGAACAAAGGCACCAGGAACTGAATCAAGAACTCAGGCTAAGGGAAATGGAGCTCAAGCATGAGCTAGAAATGAAGAAATTATCTGTAGACAATGCTTCTCTCTCTGACTCCTCTAGAAGTTCCAGTCCTAAAAGACCCTGGATGCCTAAGGAATTGATTGGTATGTATGAGCCTAAGTTGGATGTGTTGGATTGGTTGTCTCTGTTTGAATATAATCATGGGCTCCAGAACATCACAGGAAATGACTTACTCACCTGGTTGTTCTCTAGGCTTCCCCCTGTTGCAACTGATGTGGTAATAGAAATGGGGGAGGAGGATAAGAAGGATTACAAATGTGTGAAACTATCTTTGATAGCTAGGTTTGGGAAGAGCCCTTCCCAGTATCTTAAGAGGTTTAGAACCCTCAAAAAGCATGATGGTACCCCTTGGGCTACCTGGGTGAGTGAAGGGTTGAAAAAGTTAGAGGGATGGATTAAGGGTTACAAAGTGAACACTTATGAAGGTATGAAGAATCTTTTTATGTTGGAGTCAATTTATAATAACAAAGGGGGGTCTGGGAATCTCTCTACCAGCACGAACACAGCCCAATGACCTGTTCTTGGGTGAATAACCCCTGCGAGAGACTCTACCAAGTCTTTAGCTCACTGTCCTTTTCACAGAGAAGAAATTTCCCCGCATATCAGCCTTTGTCCTGCCCAGAGGCAGTCCAGCGCCGAAATGCTAGGCAATTCTCCTCTGAACAAGAGTACCATCAGTAACCCCATACACGTGTTTCAGCCTTGTTGGGCATCATCAGTGAGGTGAAACTGTTGCCTCTCTAAGAACAGTGAGCAAGGGGTCCACATCTGGATTGCCCTGTTAACTTAGGGTGAAACCCAAAGTTAATGTATGCAAACAAAGGGGGGTCTGGGAATCTCTCTACCAGCACAAACACAGCCCAATGACCTGTTCTTGGGTGAATAACCCCTGGGAGAGACTCTACCAAGTCTTTAGCTCACTGTCCTTTTCACAGAGAAGAAATTTCCCCGCAGATCAGCCTTTGTCCTGCCCAGGGGCAGTCCAGCGCCGAAATGCTAGGCAATTCTCCTCTGAACAAGAGTACCATCAGTAACCCCATACACGTGTTTCAGCCTTGTTGGGCATCATCAGTGAGGTGAAACTGTTGCCTCTCTAAGAACAGTGAGCAAGGGGTCCACGTCTGGATTGCCCTGTTAACTTTCTTCTCTGTGAAAAGGACAGTGAGCTAAAGACTTGGTAGAGTCTCTCCCAGGGGTTATTCACCCAAGAACAGGTCATTGGGCTGTGTTCGTGCTGGTAGAGAGATTCCCAGACCCCCTTTGTTTGCATACATTAACTTTGGGTTTCACCCTAAGTTAACAGGGCAATCCAGACGTGGCAATCCGAATCAGGCTAGTGTACCTTCTGGTCCCAGACCAGAAGGAGGTCAGAACAAGCCTCCATTCCAGAGAGCCTTTGGCTCTTGTTATGTTTGTAAGGCCACTGACCATGTGAAAGGAGATCCCAGATGTAAGGGTAAACCTTCAGGGATCCAACCTGCCTCCTTAGCCTTCGCTCAAGAAGAGGAAGTCCCAATGGCAAGTGGAAACATTCTACTGCTGGCTGATGAACCCATGGGAGTCTCAGCCAGTGTTTCTTTAGTCTCTCTGGGGTTGTGGGAACAACAGAATTTAGATGTATATAATTCTATCCCAGATAATACTAAAGAGTATTATAAGGACAGTGTCCAGGTGAATGGTCAGGAGACTCCTGCCATTAGGTACACTGGGGCCAGCATAACTGTGGTGGATGAATCATTTTTCAAGGAAGAGGATGTTGCTAAGGCACCCAAATGCCTCACCAAGTTAGCTGGAGGGCCTGTGCAGATGTGTCCCCAGTTACCAGTTCTCATCCAGTGCAATGATATGACTGTAAAGATACCTGTCAGTGTACAATGCGAGGTGCCAGGAAGGGTTCTGTTGGGTAATGACCTGAAAGCTCTTGGAGTTGTGTCACATACCCCCAGCCCTCCTAGTAAAAGGTTACAGGAGCGCCTTAAACCTGCAAGAGAGAAAACCTTGAGAGGTTCTTCTCAGGAGATGATGAAGAAAAATATCACTTCTCCTCCACTGGAGCAAACTACTGCAGCCTCAACCAGATCAGGAGCCAAGGGGCAACCAAAGACTCCAAGGAAAAAGCCAGCAGCAAGCACTCCAGTGCTTCCAACAAGGACTTCTCCTAGGTAGTCCAAAGTTACACCAGTAACTCCCCCTACAGCTGAGGCTGAGAGGGTGGTTGAACCCTGTGTGGTTGAACTAGACTCTGAAGAAGAGCTAGTAGGAGGCCAAGACCTTATTGGAGATTTAAATCCAGCTGACCATCCTGAGCTGCAGTCTTTACTGGCAGAAGGTGGACCCAGCAGATCAGCTTTCCCTAAGGGCCAAAGAGAATGTCCAAATCTGGAAGGTCTCCGCCAACAGGCAACTTCTCAGGCTGATGGGCAAGAGCCTGGGAAGTACATGTTACACTGGGAAGATGGCCTCTTCTACAGTGAACCAACTGAGTCTGAACCTGGAGACTACAAGCGCCTTGTGGTACCTCAAGAAACAGACAACAGTTCTTACAACTAGCCCATGAGATACCTTTGGCTGGTCACTTGAGTTTCAAGAAGACCAAGGAAAGGCTCTATCTCTACTTTTATTGGCCAAAGATGGGGGCTGAAGTAGATAAGTATTGTAAGAGCTGCCATACCTGCCAGAATTCTGGTAAGGTTGGTTCCAAGAATGTGGCACCTTTAGTGCCCCTCCCAGTTGTGGGAGTCCCATTTGAGAGGGTAGGGATTGACATTGTTGGTCCCCTTGATCCCCCAACCTCCTCAGGCAACAGGTTTATCCTTGTTGTAGTAGACCATGCTACTAGGTACCCTGAGGCAATACCTATGAGGACTGTTACAGCTCCAGCTGTGGTTAAGGCCCTCCTTGGTATTTTTACCACCGTTGGGTTTCCTAAGGAAGTAATCTCTGACAGGGGGTCAAATTTTATGTCCCACTACATGAACGCCATGTGGAAAACCTGCGGAGTTACTTACAAGTTCTCAACAGCATACCACCCTCAGACAAATGGGTTGGTAGAAAGGTTTAACAGAACCATGAAGAGCATGATAGGTGCTTTAGAGGAACCCCTTAAACGAAAGTGGGACCTTCTACTGCCATGCCTTCTCTTTGCTTATAGAGAAGTCCCTCAGGAGGGAGTAGGTTATTCTCCCTTTGAGCTTCTTTATGGCCATCCGCCCAGAGGTCCATTGGCCCTGATCAAGGAGGGGTTGGAGAGTGCTCCTTCCCCCAAGCCAGTCTGAGTGACTGACTATGTGATAGGTCTCCGACGGAGAATGTCCCACATGATGGCAGAAGCAAGTGACAACTTGAAAGCTGGACAAGCTCTGGTCAAGCATTGGCACAATCAGAAGGCTAACATGGCTGAGTTCACTCAAGACCAGCTAGTTCTCGTTATGCTCCCAACAAGGCAGAGGGCCTTGCAAGACAAATGGATGGGACCCTTCAAGGTTGTGGGAAAACTTGAAGAGGTCAACTATCTGGTGGATCTGGGCAAGCCCAGGGAAGCTCCCAGAGTCTTCCACACCAACCGCCTCAAAGCCTATGTCTCTAGACCTGAAGTAGGAGCCTTGCTTCTAGCTTCATCAGAAGAGGAGGAGGAGAGTGAAGCTCTACCTGACCTCCTTAGAGGTTTACCTTTGGACGAAAAGTTTGAAGGAGTTAATCTCTCTTCAGATCTGACACCTGAGCAACAAGAGGAGTGCAAATCTATGTTAAATCAGTTTGTCTCCCTGTTCTCACTTTCACCAGGCTTGACCCCTTGGGGCCAGCATGATATTCTCACTGGTGACTGTCTGCCAGTCAAAAGCAGAGGGTACAGAATGTCAGAACATGTCAGAACCCACATCAAAGGTGAGGTCAAGAAGATGCTTGATCTCGGGGTAATAGAGCCCTCTACTAGTCCATGGTCTAGCCCAGTTGTGTTAGTACCAAAGGCAGGATCCAAAGAGTTGAGATACTGTGTGGACTATAGAGCTCTTAATGCAGTCACCAAGACTGATGCCCACCCTTTGCCAAGGACAGATGAGTTGGTGGATAGGCTTGGCGCAGCCAAGTACCTCAGCACATTTGACCTTACGTCCGGCTATTGGCAAATAGCCCTGACAGACCATGCCAAGGAGAAAACTGCATTTTCTACCCCAGTTGGCTTATACCAATTCAAGGTTATGCCTTTTGGACTGAAAAATGCACCTGCTACATTTCAAAGGATGGTAAGTTCTAGCTGGGATGGAGGACTTCTGCATGGCATACTTGGATGACATTGCAGTCTTCAGCCACTCCTGGGAGGAACATGTGAACCACCTGGGACATGTTTTGCAAGCTCTTGAGCAGGCCCATCTGACCATAAAGGCAAGTAAATGCCGAATTGGACAGAGTAAAGTGGTCTACCTTGGGAATGAATAGGAGGTGGAGAAATAAGGCCTCTGCTCAGCAGGATTGAAGCTGTGCAGAATTGGACAACACCTACTACTCAACCCAGGTGAGAGCCTTCCTAGGCCTCACTGGGTATTACAGGAATTTCATAGAGCACTATGGGACCATAGCTTCTCCACTGAATGTAATCTCCTCTCCAAAATTCCCTAAAAAGGTAAAATGGAATGAGGAGTGCAATCAGGCATTTGAAAACCTGAAGAAAGCTCTGTGCCAAGCACCGGTACTAAGAGCTCCTGACTACCACCAAACTTTCATTGTACAGACTGATGCTTCCAATGTAGGTATAGGTGCAGTCCTTAGCCAACTGGATGAGAAGGGTAGGGAGCACCCCATTTGCTTCATCAGCTGTAAGCTGAAGGATCCTGAGACAAGGTGGGCAACAATCAAAAGAGAATGCTTTGCTATTGTGTGGGCACTGAAGAAGTTTAGGCCATACTTGTATGGTTCTACTTTTTTCATTCAGACTGACCACCAACCCTTGAGATGGTTGATGCAAATGAAAGGGGAAAATCCAAAACTATTGAGATGGTCAATCTGCCTTCAAGGGTTTGATTTCACCATTGAGCACAGGTCAGGGTGTCACCATCAAAATGCTGATGGACTCTCTAGGATGTATGTCATCGACTAGAGGTATGAGGTTCATCCAGGAGTGGATTAAATCCTCCTGTCCCTTATTCTGGGGTGGGGGCGAGTGTTAGGGAGATTTCTCTGTTTAGGCTGAATTTCCTAACCTAGTGAGCCCCCCCAGCAGCTTTGCTGGATTTTTGGGGTTTATTTTTTTCTCCTGCCAAGAGTGAGACTCTTTTACCCTCACTCTTGGACAAGATTTGAGTGTGTCTCTTTGATTCTAGATGTGTTTAATGGGCTATGGGGTCTTTACTCTATAGGGCTTCATGTGTTTTTGTGATGTGTGTTACACAGCACCCTCAGTGCAGTAACAGAGGGGTGTCATAGTGACCCCCCAGTATAGACTCCATACCCTGGGACTGACTACTGTCTCCCAGGGCATGTAAAGTCACCATTGACTTTACTAGTCTCAAATTCTGAACAGAACCAGTACAAACCATCATATTGTGGACATACTGGCCGGGGCAATTCGATTGCCCTGGGGTCTGTTAGTCGAGGGGGCACATCTCCATCCCCCCTGATCGAGTTTTGGCTGGTGGCAGTGGATACTACTTTTTATATTCGACCGCAAATATATCCCTATGGGATTTCCCATTGTTCGAGGCTACCAACTTTAATTATTTAATTCCTATAGCCTCGAACATACCGCCGGTTTCTTTATTTAATATTAATTATCCGGTTTGTATTTTTTGCCAGAACTCGGTTCTAAAATGGCATTTGTGTTCGCTTCTGTGACTCCAACCCAAGTTGAGCCCTACCGCGAATCAAAGGGTAGTACCTTTTACCGGAAAACTCCGCGGCTGGTCTCTTCCCTGGCAGTGCAACGACCTTCATCTTTCCTCCATGAGGAGATCTTCCCTTCCTCTGGACAACGCCGTGACTTGCACCCGCTGCCAGGAACAACTGCCCCCGCTGGAGGAACCGTGTTCCGCCTGGCTTCCCTTGCAACCGACTGTACGGGGTAGATTTAGTCCCCGGCTTTTGACCCTGGGTTAGCCTAGGACACCCTGGCTAAACATTTCTGAGTCTAACTAAAACCATTCTGAACTCCCTGAAGACTTTTTAAGCCTATTGTCATTGTGTGATCTTGGGTGCGTTTGTGCCCTGCTCTCTCCAAGAGTGGGCCCGGCCTATGGACTTTGGCTCACAAGTAACTTTTGACTTTCTTGCCTTGCTTAAGAGTTCCTAAGTATTAGTGTGGTGTATTTTCCTACATTCTGCCTTTTTCCCTCCCTTTTCGTTAACTTATTGGAGTGCCATCTATAGTTAAGCGCTCGCCTCCGTCTGGAAATAAGTGGTGTTAACTAAGACTTGTCTGATAAGGAATAAGGAGTGTATATAATAATAATAGTAATTGTGTTTAGAGTGATTTACAATAATAGTGCTGGAGTGTTTCAATAAGTGTGTTTTTTTTCAAAATAAATAATTATATACTTTGATACCAAAGCTCTGGTCAGTGTTTGCTTGTGCTATTCTATCTGAGTGCCTATTGTGTATACTTTGCATACTGCCTAACTCTTCTTGAGGGAAGTCTGACTGCTCAGCCACAGCTACCAGGTAAATCTGGGTTGTACAGACTGCTACCAAGTGGGTTTACTGCCAACACCTGTAGTCCTAAATCTTTTGCAGTGGTCCCCAAGGAAACTGCACAGGTTTCTGCCTAACAGTAACCAGGACATACCCAATACCATGGGGTAGTGGGCTGACTTAATGATATCGAATCTAATCAGCTCTTGATGAGGATTTATTGAGAGCCAGATCGCCTTGGTCTGCAGGCTTAAGGGCCCTGAACTGAAGGGTCTTCCATCGATGGCCTCCACCGGCTGAATGGTACTTCGTGCCTCGTAAGGTATTTGGTGACTGGCACCCCACTCTTGATCAATGAAGATCCCCATAGCTCCGCAGTCCACCAGGGCCAAAATAGAATAGGTCTTGTTCTTGGAGGGTGATAGAAATGCCTGGAGAATGACCAGTTTGTTTTGTCCAGGAGAGTTCAAGGATGGAATTGATGTGGAGCAAACATCTCTCTCCCGAAGCTCTGCTCCATCTAGGATCGGGAGCTGGCGTTTCCCGAACGCTGAGGAGGTGCTAGAGGACATTCCCTAACCAAATGTTTGTCCGAAGCACATTACATACACAAGCCCGTATGGATCCTTCTCAACCTTTCTTGCGGTGATATGGGTCCACGGAAGGCTCCAATCTGCATGGGTTCTGGTTCTGTGACTGAGCTTGGGTTAGTATCCGTTCTGACTGTGCTTTCACAGGACATCTTGGATGAATTTTCCCTGGACTTCTTATTTTCAGCCTTCCTTTCCTGGATGCGGAAGTCTATTTACATGGCTAGGTCCATTAATGCCTGGAATGAGTTTGGTCGAGCCACTCTGGCCAGCTCATCCTTTATCTCATCGTTCAGTCCTCTCCTGAACAGGGTGAAACTCGCCTCAGAGGACCAATCGGCTTCCTTGGCCAATTGTTTAAATCGGGTCACATAAGTGAGCATATCCTGGGAGCCCTGTTGAAAGTCTAACAAACGTTCCTGGGCACTATAGACCTGCTCAGGACGGTCAAACATGTTTTTAAGGGCCTGTATGAACCCCTCATAATCATCCAGGAGGGCATCGCCGGAGTTAATGAGGGGTGTAGCCCAGGTTAAAGCATTGCCGGAAAGGTGGGATATAATGAAAACCACCTTAGCCCTGGGAGTCGAAAATAATAGGGCTTGAATGTAAAGTGGACCAGGCAAGAATCCAGGAATCCGCAAAGGGTTTTTGCCGAACCATCATATTTGTCAACAATGCCGCTCAACAGGACCCCTTCTTTAGTGGCAGTATCCCGGGATAGGACCAATTGTTTGAGTGCAGCGTTTTCCGCCTTTAGGTTTTGAACCTCGGTTGAAAGTTCCTGCAGGCCTCGCATCAGGTCCTGAACGGCGGCCCCCATGCCGTTATCAAGTTCGGTCGGGTGGCGTCTCAAACTGTCAAGGAGGTTCCCCCCTTCTCACCTGGGTCCGTTCTTTGATGGAGTCCTTGGTCGCTGCCTTCCTACGGACGGTCCTGGTTTTAACTAAGACTGCTCAAGTCTCTTCCGACTCCAGGGCGCGTTCAGTTCCGGGAACACGGAATCCAGGAATCCAAGGATCTAGGATGAGTGCAACTAGCAAACAAATCCAGGAAACAGGAAGAAAGAAAGGGGCAAGGAGCGGGTAGGTGCACACGGACAGAGAAAGAATACCGCGAGCTACGGATCACACGTCTGATGGCTACTTGCAATAGCATTGAGACGCGCGGAGCCGCGGAAGGCGTGGTCTATAAATAGAGTATGTTACGTCCATCGCATGGAGCGAGAAAGGGTCTTAGCCCTGGGCTACCATGTTGGGAGTATTAGAGAATGCAAGCCTCGTTGAGACAAGGACCAGGAGGTCCAAAAGGGGCGTGTTCTGAAGTTCATGACATGGAGAGCCTTACATCGATTTGAGCTAACTCGCAACATTTCTTCCAGAAGCGTGAGATGAACTGGCTGCCGCGGTCTGAGATCAGGATGGAAGGAAATTCGTGTATTCGGACAATCTGCTCCAGAAATTCTTTAGCCAGGATTGAAGCTGAGGGCATTCCTTTCAATGGGATGAAATGGGCCATTTCGAAAACAAATCCACCACCACTAAAATTGTGTTGAACCCGTTACAAGGAGGAAGGTCCGTTTATAAAATCAAGAGATAGGGTATGCCAAGGTGTAGGTGGAATGTCTAATGGCTGTAGCAGGCCTGGTGATTTTGTTTTTTGGGCCTTGTTTTGAGCACAAACTCCACAGGATAGTACAAACTGCTTGATGTCTTTACGCTATGTCGGCCACCAAAAATGCCGTTTGATCTTGGCCTCAGTTTTTGCAATTCCAGGATGACCTTCTACTAATGATTTGTGGTAATTTGAGATGACTTTTTCCTGAAGTTCCCTGCTGGGCAGGTAGAGACGTCCTCAAAAATAGGGTAATTGTTTTGAGACTGAATGGTGAGGACTTCTGGTCGGCCAATTCTTTAGGGTGTTGGAATCCATGAGATGAGATATTTCTTCTTGAATGTCATCTAACGTTGGAGACGTAGTAATTCCAAGAATCTTTTCACCAGGAATGATGGGCACTGGGTCAGGATTGGCGTATTCCTCGTCTACTCCTATATGGGACAGTGCATCTGCCCTGCCATTTCGACAGCCAGGTCGGTAAGTAATTACAAAGTCAAATTCAGCAAAAAATAATGCCCATCGGAGTTGGCGAGATGATTGAGCTTTCACCACCTTCAGGTACTGTAGATTGCGGTGATCAGTAATTACTGTGATGGTGTGCCTAGCTCCTAAGAGGTAATGCCGCCAAGCTTTGAAGGCTGCCTTGATGGCTAACAGTTCCTTGTCCGTAATAGCATAATTCATCTCGGGAGCCGTAAACGTCCGTGACCAAAAAGCTACCGGGTGCAGTTGACCAGTTTCGGGGTCTCTTTGTGAAAGGACTGCTCCCATTGCCAGACTGGAAGCATCCGTTTCCACCACGTACAGTAGATCTGGACAAGGGTGTTTCTGGATCGGGGCTGATATGAATCTTTGTTTTAGCTCCTGGAAGGCTTTCTCAGCCTCTTCGGACCATTGAAAACGTTTGTTTTTGCGCAGCAGAGAGGTGATGGGATGCACTAGTTGCGAAAATCCTGGAATGAAACAACGATAGAAGTTTGCAAATCCGAGCATACTCTGAACTCCATTAATCGAGGTTGGCGACGGCCAGTTGAAAATGACATCAACCTTCGTGAATCCATGCATACACCATGAGGGGTTAGGACAAATCCGAGGAACTCGACCTCAGTAACATGGAAAAAGCATTTTTCCAGCTTTGCAAATAGTTTGTGTTGTCGAAATTTGTCCAAAACTGCGCGGACATGTTTCACGTGTTCTTGCTCTGAACGGGAGTATACCAGAATGTCGTCGATGTATACTACAACACACACATCAATCAATTCTCGGAAAACATCGTTCATGAAATACTGGAACGCCGCTGGGGCGTTGCAAAGGCCAAAAGGCATCACCTGGTACTCAAATAGCCCGTATTGGGTGCGGAAAGCGTCTTCCATTCGTCCCCTTTCTTGATCCGTATCAGGTGGTATGCTCCACAGAGGTCTAACTTTGTGTAAATCTGGGCATCTTTAACTTGATCCAATAGGTCAGGAATCAGAGGCAACGGGTAATGGTTTTTAACAGTGACCTGATTTAATGCGCGGTAGTCGATGCAAGTCCTAAGGTCACCTTCCTTTTTAGGCACGAAGAATAAGGGTGAAGCTGCCGGGGACTTGGACGGGCGAATGAAACCGTTAGCCAGGTACTGGTCTAAATATTTTCTCAAATGCAGGTTCTCGGGTTCTGTGAGAGCATAGATTCGACTGCACGGAATCTGTGCTCCTGGTACAAGGTTGATCTGGCAGTCATACGACCTATGAGGGGGCAGTGTGTTGGCTTGATCCTTTTGGAATACATCCAGATAGTCTTGGTATAGCGGAGGTAGAGGGCTGGTTGGTCTCATGATCGTTGTCGCTCCAGTGACCAAAGGTCCTTTAGTTGGATAACAAGTTTGAGCGCAGTCGACGTAGAAGGTCAGCCTCTTGGCACACCAGTCTATGCAAGGTTTGTGTGATTCTAACCATGGCATTCCCAGAATTATTTGAAATTGTGGAGCCTTGATTATATCAAACACAATGGTTTCCCGATGTCCGTCTTGGCACAAAAGTGTCATCTCTGTTGTAGAGTGCGTTACCGGACCCGAAGCGATTTCAGTTCCGTCGACTGTAGTAACTAAGTCTGTTGTTGCCTTTTTGCAAAGGGAAAGTTTCATCCTTGAAGCCAATTCTTAATCCATATAATTTTCAATGGCTCCGCTGTCCATCTATGCTCTGACTGCATGCATTCCAGACGGTTGTTGGTGATTTATAAGGACCATAGACAAAACTAGGTGCGAGGTCTGGGAGTCCTTCTTTTCGCTCGGCAAGCGGACCTCTACACTTGCCGGGCGGAGAAGTTTTCCGGCTCAGACTCTGTTTCAACCTTGCCAGCGACTCCTACAGCCTTTTTAGGTGGTTTCACTGGGCACTCTCGGAGGAAATGGCTGGCTGACCGACCCACAATACAAACTTGTCTTCTCCTATCCCTTTCAGCCTCGGATAATGGCCCTCGCACTCCTCCAATTTGCATGGGTTCTGACACGTCGGTGGTCTCGGAGGCTTTTTCCTTGGGGCGTACAAATAACATAGAATCAATTCTAGCACGATCTGCCTTACGGTTCTGCAGCCTGATCTAGCTGGACCACCAAGTCTATGTATTTAGCACAGTCTCTGGGCGGGTTAACCACTTGAGCTAAAACGTCCTTTAACTCCCCTCTCAAACTGCGGTAAAACATCGTTGTTCTCTTGTCATCCGGCCAATCAGTTTCCACAATCAATCTGTTGAAGGTCGCAATGTATGTTAGCAAATCCTGGTTGCCTTGACGCAAAGAAAAAAGCTTGTTGTCCAAAGCCTGACCTTGGCAACGCCGGGCAAACAGCTTCTCCATATCCAATTGGAATCTTTGGAAGTCTCGCAAGATGGGAACATCCCGACTGACCAGCGGTACCGACCAGTCAGCAGCACTGCCACTAAGATATGAAAGTACAAAAGCCACTTTGGACTGGTCGTTTGGGAAAGCTCCTGGCCTGCATAGGAAATGTAGACGGCACTGATTCATAAACAAGGGGGTGCCAAGTGTACAGCTACTGGGAGGACCACCTGAACAGGATTGCTTGATGCAGTGGGTACCGTTGACCCCACCCCCGGTAGCAGCGTTTGCCCTGCCTGTGACTGGAGCAACTGTCTGGCGAGATCGTCGGTGCGATCCTTGGCTACAATCAGTTCTCTTCGTAAGGCATTGGTTTCCTGTCTAGCTGAATGTACCTCGGCCCTGAGTTCCCCCAAAAGCTGGGCCAGCTGATCAGTTTCCAAGGTTTCCATGACGCCCAGGTAGAGAATTTGTGTAAGGCTTCGCGTTCTGTCACGCTCACCTGGTCTCCACGGGGGCGTAACTTGTGTCCGAAGGATGATGTCTGCACTGGTGTGGCGCTGCTTAAATGAGGGTGCTAGCCCGCATCTTCCCTTCGTTCTCACCTCAGGAGACGTTCGCCTGCAAGTCGAAACAAGATGTTAGCCAACTGAATGGAGCTGATTTTGGTTTCAACTCCTTCCGATTTCCCTCTTCCTCTGGCTCACCTTGGTTTTTTTTATAGATGAGCTCCCCGTCCTGCACACTCTGGCAGGGGCGCGGATATACAGTCTTTCCAAGATCAAGTTACTTCACTGATCCGATGGAGGTTGCTGAATTGGAAGAACCGGAATAAGCAGTTAAGTCTCTATCCCAATAACTCCTTGGAATAGCTACCTTAAGTCTTTCTTGCTCAAAAGTAACTAATGTTCGTTCTTCTCTTTCAGGTGCGGAGTTGAGCGGTTTTCGGATGATGGGTTGACTCCCCTGACAATGGTGAGCAGAATTCCTGCCGGTGAGTGTAGTGCTGTGCGAGGCGCGCTAATTGTTTGTTTTAATTAGCTTTCCTTTGCTGTGTGCGACTAACCTGCAGTGTCTTTTCTGTTCGGCAGGTGCGGCACAATTCCAGGAAGAAGATGGAAGAATCGCTCGACAGAGTTACTTGACGGTGTCGAGGTGCGGTGCAATTCCGGATGATGAAGAACTGCTCGATGGAGTTCCTGGAGAAGGCCGACCCCAGGTGAGTAGCTACCCGAGAGGGTACCTTCTGTTCTGCTCTTCTGCAGATGCGGCGGTCTGTGGATAAGCAGATGGCAAGGCCAGGATGTTGACTGCTGGTAAGGCCTTCAACGCTTTAATAACTCCTGTTCTCTTTTCACAGGTGCCAATGGATAGAAGACTCTGGACGGTTGTGGCTGAAGGGAAGCAAGGGCTGAACTGACACAGTGAGCGTTATGCTGCAGGAGTGCAGAATAACGCGAAGCGTGTTCAGTTTGCAGGGTGCAGTTTAAATAGCCTTGCAAGTAGTTCTAGGCAAATAGTCCCCTTAACCGTATCTTGCCTATTCAGGTAAAGTAGTCCCAAGCCACACCCTGCACTGAATGGCTCAGCCTCCCAGAGCCCAGTATATAGACCATGTAGTTAACACCTACCATGAGCCTGGCGCCAGCGGCGCCAGGACTTAGTCCAGGTGAGCCTAGCTGGGGCCTGATAAGCCCCCAAGTATGCCAGAGTCAGGGATGGGCTCACCAGTGTCAGGGGTTTGGAAGCATGCACCATGACATTCACTCCTAGAGCAAAGGTGGGGTTTATGATCTCACACCTCACTGGTAATGCCTTGACCTGGGCAACCCCCCTAGTCAATTCGGGCGATGCCCTTCTGGATGATTATGATGGGTTTGTGGAAGCTCTAAAGGCCATGTTTGATCGCCCAGAGCAGGTTTACAGCGCTCAAGAACGTTTACTTGAATTTCAACAAGGATCCCAGGATATGCTTACCTATGTGACCCGCTTTAAACAACTCGTGAAGGAAGCTGATTGGTCTCAAGAAGCCAGCTTCACCCTCTTCCAAAGAGGTCTGAATGAACAAATAAAGGACGAGTTAGCCAGGGTAGCTCGCCCAAGCTCCTTCCAGGCTCTCATGGACCTTTCCTTACAAATAGACTTTCGAATCCAGGAAAGAAAAGCGGAGAAAAAGAAATCCAAGTCAACTCCCCAAAGGGCCACCTCATACCATCCATCTAGACCAGAGCCCACAGCTTCCCCGACCTCAGACCCAGAACCCATGCAACTGGGGGCCTTCCGTGGACCCATTACCCCACAAGAAAGGATGCGACGGATTCACACTTGTCTGCATGTATTGCGCCTCCGACAAGCACCTCGTGAGAGAGAGCCCTATTGCTCCTCCACGGCGTTCGGAAAATGCCAGCTCCCGATCCTAGATGGGGCACAGTTACGGGAGAAAGGTGTCTGCTCCACATCAATTCCATCCTTGAACTCTCCTGGACAAAATAATCTTGTGATTCTACAGGCCTTTCTATCGCCTTCCAAGAAAGAATCTTACCCCATCCTGGCATTAGTAGATTGCGGAGCCATGGGCATATTCATAGATCATGATTGGGTCACTACTCGCAACATTCCACATGAAACTCGAGAGACTATGCAACCTGTAGAGGCTATTGATGGTAGACCCCTGTCTTCAGGACCCATTACCCTTCAAACTAAAGAGATCTTACTCTCTATAAACCACCATCAAGAGAGGATCAAATTTGACAATATAAGATCTGCCCACTATCCAATGGTTCTAGGCATGCCCTGGTTACAGAAGCATAACCCCTACATCAATTGGGCAGCAGGCTCCTTGTTTCTTGGTTCTGAATACTGTATGTCCCACTGCTTATCCCTAGATACCTTACAAAAGTCCTCTGAAGACTCACAAGTGATTCAGCAAAGTCCAGTCACTGTCTCTAACATCATCCGGATTCCCAGGACCTATCAGGCCTACACAGGTGTATTTTCAACCGCCATAGTTCAAGCTCTCCCTCACAGACCTGAGGATTGTGCCATCGATACTGAACCTTCAGAAGTGATCCCTTTCGGGAGGATGTTCAGAACCTGAAAAAAGGGCCCTCTGGGAATACCTGGATAATAACTTGGAAAATGGCACCATACGACTATCTAAATCCCCGGCGGGTGCTTTATTTTTCGTTCCCAAGAAAGACACCAAGGAGCTCAGACAATGGGCCTCATCACGAGTTGGGCTGTATTCCCGGCTGTAATACAGCCGACTGTAATAGCCCTAGCGCTGACCGGTCCGGCGGTATTACCACCGGATCACGGGTTGGGCCTTAACGGTAAATCCCCATTCCTGAATGGGTCCATTGGATCCAATGGGGAATTTTCAGTGCTAATACTGCGGGCTAATACAGCCGAAAACAGGGATTTTCACCTCCAGAAAAAGGCTGGAGGTAAAACAGCCGATTTAGCGCCCAACTCGTGATAGGGCCAGCCCTTAAATGCGGCGGTAATACTGTTACCACCGCATTTAAGGGCTACAGCCCAACTCGTGATGAGGCCCTATGTCTAGATTACTGTGGCCTTAACCAGTGAACTCTCAAGGACCGCTACCCATTGCCTCTCATCTCGGATATCCTGGAAGCAGTCAGAGGTGCAGTAGTCTACACAAAATTAGATCTAAGGGGTGCCTACCATCCTATTCCTATAAAGGAAGGTGACAAATGGAAAACAGCCTTTAGAACACCCTTTGGCCATTTTGAATACCTGGTTATGCGCTTTGGACTTGCTAATGCCCCAGCGGTCTTCCAACATTTTATGGACCGGGTGTTTTCTGATATGCTGTTCATCTTCATCATTGTATATCTGGACGACATACTGATATACTCTAAGGACCATCAAAAACATGAAGAGCACGGAAAGGCAGTCTTACAATGTCTATGTGAACATAAGCTCCTGGCCAAACCCGAGAAGTGCCTTTTCCATGTATCAACTGTTCACTATCTCAGATTCGTTCTTAGTCCAAAGGGGATTGGAATGGACTTATCGAAGGTAGACTCCATTCTATCCTGGCCGTTCCAACTACTGTAAAACAAATTCAGTCCTTCCTGGGGCTTGCTAACTTCTATCAGAAATTCATACCAGCCTTTTCAGAGAGTGTGCATCCTATTATTACAATCTTGAAGAAGGATAACCCCTTTCAGTGGACCTCAGCCCAAGATACTGCGTTCCAACGGTTGAAGTTCACACAAGCTCCCATCCTAGCTCAACCCGTCATTGATCGCCCTTTTCTTGTTGAAACTGATGCCTCCAACTACGCCATTGGGGCAGTCCTAAAACAAGAATTGGGTGACAAGCTAGAACACCCCATCGCCTATCTTTCTCGCACCTTGACTCCCAGTGAAACTCATTATTCCGTCCTGGAAAAGGAATTACTAGCCATCCGTCAAGCCTTCACTGACTGGCGTCATCTCCTCCTGGGAGCCAAACACCCGGTGCAAGTCCGCACGGACCATCGGAATCTTCAAGTCCTGCAATCCCTAGAATGTAGAAACAGTCGTCGAGCCCGTTGGGCCTTCTTTTTTGCTCAATACCAGTTCCAAATTCACCATATCCCTGGAACACACAACATAATAGCTGATGCCTTATCCAGACTTCCTGATTACGAACCCCTTGAAGATCAGACTTTTCCTAAGATGTTTCCCCACACAATATTTGTTGCCCAAGCAGCCACCCTCCTGGAGGATATTCAAATTCAACTCAGTCCTCTGAAACCTGGAAGGAGTTTAAGAGAAGCATTCGATGGAATCTGAAAACAAAGGACAGATATCTGTTCAAGGACAATCACTTGGTCATTTCCACTCCTGGACTGAGACAAAGGATCACAAGCCTATGTCATGATACTTTTCATTCAGGACACCGTGGCATCACCAATACCCTCCATCTAATACAAAGACAGTTTTGGTGGCCGAAGATGAAGGATGATATCAGGATCCATATCCAGAGATGTGCAGTCTGCAATCAGAACAAACATGATAATAAGGAACCGGCAGGTCTCCTGCTCCAACCAGCAATACCAACAAGACCCTGGGAAATCATCGCCACGGATTTTATCGTGGAACTACCATCTTCCAGGGGCTACACAACTATCATGGTTACCATTGATTTGTGTACTCATATGGCTCATTTTACACCTTTATACAAACTACCATCCTCATCTGAACTTGCCGGAATCTTCCTGGAACACATATTCCGGCTTCATGGGCTACCCTCCAAGATCATTTCTGACCGAGGACCCCAGTACATATCCCAGTTCTGGAGACAGTTATGTTGAATACTGGGAATTCAACTTGCTTTGTCTTCGGGTTATCACCCACAGACCAATGGAGCCACTGAACGAGTAAACCAAACCCTGGAACAATATCTTTGTTGCTTTGCCACCAAAGTCCAGGATGATTGGTCACTCTTAATACCTGTGGCCGAATTCACATACAACAATTGGGATCATTCAGCTATCAAAACCAGTCCTTTCTTCTGTAGTCAAGGATTTCATCATTCAGTCCTACCGTCCATTCTTCCACACCCTACCCCAGTCCCTGCGGTTGATTCCTGGATTGAAACACTAATTAATGTGCACAAAGAAGCCAAGTAACACCTGGAAAAGGCCAGAAAAGACGTTAAACATTATGCTGACTCCAAAAGAAGACCTGGGCCTTCCTATTCAGCAGGCTATAAAGTCTGGTTATCCTCGAAACTCCTTCCCCGTCATCTACGACCAAATAAATTGGCTCCCAGGTATCACGGGCCCATTTCTATAAAAGAAATAGTCAATCCATTGGCCTTTCGACTCCAACTACCAGAATCATGGAAAAGGATCCATCCAGTCTTCCACACCTCTCTGTTAAAACCATATGTTCAGTCCTCTCGAACTGCTCCAAGATCTACCCCAGTGATCGTCAATGACCAACTCGAATATGAGGTCTCCAGAATCTGTGATTCCAGGTACCGACGTGGTCAACTACATTATTTGGTCGAGTGGAAAGGTTATCCTCCCAGTGAGTGCACCTGGGAACCAGTGTCAAACATGAATGCCCCCAGGCTGATTCGAAGATACCATCTTATCCATCCAGGCAAACCCAGAAGAGCTGGGTTTCAGAGGAGTCGTACTGTCATGAACCGTCGCCTACGTCCCTTCTAGACTTCGTGGTCCCTGACCCATAGGGGATTGAATGCAGTAATCCTTCCAACATGGCCGCCTGATACGGAACGCTGCTTGCCAGTCCTTGCGCTCCACGCTCTATGTTCTACAAAACCGACACCCCCCGCGGCTCTGCACGTCTCAACGCTACCGCTTGCTGTAGTTGGACGTGTGTTGCCGGAGGAGTTCGCTCAGAGCTTTCTTCTGATTCTTGGTTCCCGGTTCCTTGAATTCCCCTTTCTTCCGCCCTTTTCCTCTGCCTTACCTCCAATCTTCTTGGATTTTCACCCGCGCTCGGGTCACGGCGTTCCGTGCCTCCGAGTGCAAGCATCATTTCTTCCTGGTCTCCGTCCTGGTCATCTAAACGTATCCTGGAGTTGGATTGTGGACATCACGCTGGAATCCGAGGACCAGCACACGGGTTTATACAAATCCCGGACTGTGAGAAAGAAGACGCCACAGAAGGTCGCAAGCAAACAACAAAAACAGGTGAGAAGGTGAGAGACTTGTGACACTTGCTCTGAAATTGAGCGAGCCACGTATCGTATAAAGTAGAAGTATCCAGGCTGAGGTGCGCTCTAAATAAGAATGTGATGAGAGCCATCAGACACGGAGTCGTAACGTACACACGAAAATGATTATTCTTTTAATGAGCAACTCTCCAAAAGGTCTCACAATGAGCGTTATTCTTCACAATATAATATGTTTATGTATAACAACAGGGTATGAGGCATCTAAGAATTTTAAAACTTACTGGAACCCAAGCGAAATAATTAATTATTGGGATACTATTTCTTTTTGTTATACTCCTGGCAGGCAAGAAGTAGGCATTGAGAGTGTAAATTCGGGAGATTCTAACTTAAACAATGGTTCTGTATATTTTACAGGAGGGATTTAGCCCAGGACCTTAATCAAGTACTGACCACAACTATATACAAGAACACACTAATTAAAAATGACAAAAAAATATTGGTAAGAAACGTATTTTATCGATAATGACACACAAATTTGGAAATTCAACCGACCTTACAACCAAATAATGTAACCGGCAATACTTACTAACTTTGTTTTTTGTTCTTTTTTCATTTTTTTATTACCTACACATCCACCCTTGTCCCCTTTTCCTAATCTCTGTGGTCAAACCATTTTTTCTGAATTTTACATGTTACAAATGTTATTTTTCTTTGAAACACCAATGATCTCTTCAAACAATATGTGGTTTTTCATGTGAAATATTACGCTGGGTGACCATACTTGTTACACATCCTCTTGTCACTTTTGAAATGTATGGTCGTCGTGTTTTTTGTTAAATAATATGTTACTTTTAATTATCATTTTGCAATAGCCCTGATTGAAAAAGGCACAATACGTGCCGAAACACGTGTCTCTTACGAGGGCTACCATTCTAATAAACTAACCACTTAAGTAATTTAAGCAACCCCTGTTTTTGAAGTCTTCTTTTTACTATAGTTGCGCAGCCCATGTGTGGAAGGACCATGTGGTAGAAATATTGTAACGGAGTAGGGGTAACTCCTTACTTCCACCGGCCTGCGACACAATCTTCAGGTTTGGGTGCTGGACAACGTAGAGTTGATGCACACAAAAACCCCAATAGTCAAGTTTTCAAAAATAAAAAGTATTTGGTCAAGCGGGTTTAAGTTCGAGGCTAATACAATAGCCTAAACAGTACCACGTTTATATACTATAATCGCGGTAGAAAAGATAGGGTAGGTTCCACTGACACCAGCCAAGTCTTAGTGTTAAGGGAGCAAAACAAAGCTCAAAGAGGCGCAGAAAAAAGGAGTATGAATTAACCATTTCCAATACTCCATGTAATATGGGGTGTATTGGGTCTGCAGTTTAAATGACTACATAAAGTAAATGGCAACTTTACCTGTTTCTGGGGGACAGTATTCAGCCCGAGAAAAATGGAGTCAGTGGGAAGTCTTAGAGACAACCCTGTGTCACTGCACTGACGGTGTTGTGTAACACACAGAAAATGTTGGGCTCGTGGAGTGGTGTGGCTCCAGAGCCCAAGATCGCACAAACAGTAGAAATGCACATGGCAAAACACATGTAAGAGTGGGAAAAAGGTTCACACTCTTACTAGGTAGAAAAAATAAACCCCAGAAATCCAGCAAAGCTGCGAAGGGACTCACTAGGTAAGGGAAATTAGCCATAAATGAGAATTCTTCCCATAACTGGCCCTTTAATGTCTGCGTTCTTGGCCCAATGACCATGACAAAGGGTCTCCTATTTTAGGGAGGCTTTCCTCCTGAAAAGGCAGTTTGTGGATATAAAAATAGCACACGACCGGCGATTCAGATAAAAAGGCAGGTAGTAACACAACCAGACCCTAGGAAGAAGACAACAAAAAACAGTGTCAGATGGTTGTATCAACACACCAACCCCTTTACATCTCCACCTGTGCCATTTGGTTTTATTGTGATTAGTGTAGAGTTTGTTCGGCAATGGACCTGAAAGGTGACAGTACTCCTGCCAGTTGTCCAAGTCCGGAGACCAGAAAACCGACCGACGCTTGTTGCCAATGTCGCAATAAAGGCCAGGAAGTCCAAAGAATCCCAAGCACCACTAACCCGAACAGTACGAGGGTGCAATCCCTAACCAAAGTCCTGGAAAATGCAAGGGCCCTAATCCCAAACGGCACAAGGACATACTATTTATTTATTTATTTTGTTTGCTTGTTAGGTGCTTATACAGCAAGTAAAATACTGTTTCAAAGCACCCACAGAGCGAGAGGCGGGGGGACAAAGGAGTGAAATACATTACTTAACACAATATTTTATAAGAGCAGAGGAGGGAAAAGGAGGAAGGACGAACCTACTATGCCTTGTAAGTATTCAGAACGTGCAAGTCCAGCAAGGAAGAGGGCAGAGGGAATAATTGCTGGGGAGTCCAGGCTCATGTGTGAGCCACAGATGACGTGCTTGGGTTGTTGAGTGCTACATGGCCAGGGGCAACGTTAGGAGTAAGTGCAAACCTCCAGGGCGGTGAGTGTTCCAAGGCAAGTGCTGAGGGTAGACCAGAGCTGGGCCGATTGGGTGTGGGAGGTCAGGTGCCCCAAAGATGCATAAGGGCCGCAAACACCAGTCACAGCTACTGTGGGATTAGCAGAGAATAGAAGAAGAGAAGGAAGGAGGTAAAGCAGAAAGTGTTGAGCTTCCAGAATTTAAGAAAGTCTTGCTAAAGGCGCAGAGGCAGGGGGAGGCTGTTCCATAGGAGGGAGCCAGCTGAGGAAAGCGATCGACCACCTACCCTCTCTTTAGCGAAATGCTTTACACAGAGTTGGTGCCTGAGGAATGTAGTGCTCTAGAGCGAGAGTATTTAGTGAGATAAAGTTGAAGATAGCGTGGTCCCCGGGCACAGACAGCTTTACGGATGATGCAGAGGGATTTACATTTAATCTGTGCAGCAACCGGGTGCCAATGAAGACTTTTTAGGGCAGGAGAGATGCGGTCCCTGGGCTTAAGGCCAAGGATAATTCTTGCTGCCCTACTCTGGATTAGCTGGAGAGGTCGCAGAGTGGAAGAAGGTAGACTCAGGAGGAGACTATTGCAATAGTCATGCCTGGGAGAACCAGGGCTCGGGTAACATTGAGCCTCTGGGGGAAAGTGAGAACAGGGAGAATTACTTTCAGAAGGAAGAGCTGAAAGTGGGACTTCTTGACAATGTCCAGAGTTTGAGGGCGCAAGGAGAGGAGTTGAAGATGACTCCAAGGTTTCTGGTTTCAGAAGAAGGAGCAGGCGGAAAGCCCAAGGAGGAAGGCCAGAGTGAGGGGAAGAAGGATGGAGCAAGGGGCCCAATGGGGAAGGATCTTAGTTTTACAGGCGTTGAGGCAACAATCGTTGGAGGTGCACCAGGACTGGATGGCCGATAGGCTGTTGGGGATCATGGAGGGCGCAAGAGGGTCAGCAGGAAGTTTGAAAAAGAGCTGTGTGTCGTCTGCGTAACACTGGAAGTTGAAGGGGACGATGAGGCATGCAAGCCAAGCAAGGTAGATGTTAAAGAGCCAAAGGGAGAGAATTGAACCCTGGGGGACATTACAGGTGGAGAAGGAAGGTGGAGAGGAGGAGGTGCCCGGGATGCCTTGGGAAGAGCGGTCAGTAAGGAAGGATGTCAGCCAGTCGAGTGCCCGTTCCGAGATACCAAGTGTATCGTGGAGCCTTTGTATGAGGATGCAATGGTTGACTGTGTTAATGATATGGGAATAAAATGTTGTAGTCCAGCAACTCTAAGGAAACAGTAGCAAAAAACACCAAATCCAAATAAGGTTTATCTAAAGTAATTGTACATAGTTCAAAAGAACATTTACAGTTATTTTATTCAGTACAAAAGAAAAATACACAATTTACTTACACAATTTGCCTTAGTGCTTTACAATTATAAAATCTCTAAATAAAATCGTATTTACACTATAGTACAGTACAATTAGAAAGATTTTTACACAATTTCTTCTTAAGCCTGATTCCTTCATTCCCATGCCACATCATACCCGGTGATCATACAATACACAGTATCAACATTTTGAGGGGATTGTGTCCTCTGACGTATTCCACATCTCTGACTGTAAGGTCCACAGCAGTGCTGCTTCGGAAACATTTTCGGCGTCAGTGTCCTGCGTCGATACGCTGTCCCTCGAGGGCCTCCGTTGAGAGCTGACGTCACCGGATGTTATATGTAGGACGCACGATGCCCGTAGCCTCAGTTCTGTTTTTTCCGCGAACGTGTTCACTTCGGAATCTCGGCGCGCCTCGGTTCTTCTCCTGTTCAATCGGTTCTTCTAACTTGGATATATTGCGAATATGTCTTCGTCTTCTTCTACCCTGCGGTCAGGCTTCAGGAAGTGTCGGGATTGCAGTTTCAAAATGTCCCTGACGGACCCGCACGATGTCTGCCTCTGGTGCCTCGGCGAGAGCCACACCAACGACAATTGCGATGAATGCCAGTCCTTGACGTTGAAGGCCTTGCGGGAGCGGAGTAATAAGTTGTCTGTAGGTAGGGTTTCCAAACCCCGTAAGTTGAAATCCACTGGGCTTTCGACCGACGATTCGAGGGGCGACTCTCTGCGTCGGCGTAAGTCCAGGGGGTCTTGTTCTCGGAGTGGGTGCCGTCATTCCTCTGCCTCTTCCACGCACTCTCAGAAGCGCCGTCACCGGTCGCCTTCCCCGCCCTCGTTAGAAGACTCCGCCAGACGGCGGGTAGCTTGTCCCAACAAGCATTAATCTTCGGCGGAATGGGACGCATTCCGCAAGGAGATGATGGCGATTTTCGAATTGCAGGGCACCGTTCCGTCTGCGCCTTCGAGAGAAGCCAGCAAGGAATGAGCTAAGGCCACCGCTTGCACGCCTTCGGGCTCCGGCGATCGGCGCGATCATCGGGAGCCGTCGAGGTCCCGATCGAACAAGGTTGATCGCCATTGCCATGCCAGGTCCAGGTCCTGGTCCTCGACGCCCTCGAGACCGTCAGAGCTTGTGAGGCCTTCTAAGAAGGCATCGATGCCGTCGGCGCCATGTCCGTTGAGGGACTCTCTCTCGAGGCTCCGGGTCCGAGGAAGTCGCTGGCGCTGAGGCCGTAGACGAACACGCTTGGGGCTCCGGCCTCAAAGCCGTTGTCGAAGTCGTTGGTGCCTCAGTCGACGCCGGCGCCGATACCATTGGCGCCCTCGATGCCTTTTTTGGAGGATTTACCGCAGCTTCCACGGAGGGCCGTGGAACCTCTGAGGAAGGCCCTCAGTAAATCAGTGAGGCCTGTGTTTGTGCCTTTTTCTGTACCCTCGTCCAGGGATTTGTTCCAGCCTTTGGATTACATCTCAGAGGTGGAAGAAGGGTCAGATGAGGAGGGGGTTGTACCTCCTGATGTTCCTGATGACCTGTTGTCTGGTCACAGCCAGATGGAAGACCTGCGTCAGTCCTTACATGACGCCAGTGGTCTGGACACCTCTCCGGAAGTTGAGTTTGTCAGGCCTGAACCTGGTACACATGCTGAGTCCTCGTACAGGCGTCTCATGTCGAGGGTGACTGAGTACTTGGGGTAGTCTGCTCCACCTGTGGATTTTCTGCAGGATGACCTGACAGATATTTTGGACCAAGGTCCACCAACTGACCCGGTGCTGCCATTTCATATGGCCTTACAAAGAAGGGTGGCGGGGACTTGGACTGTTCCGGAGAGTCTCAGTGAACAATTTGCTACCGAAAAAATACCGTCCAGCCAGTGGCGACACCTGCAACTTGTCTACGCAACCCACTCCAGAAAGTTTGGTGGTGCAGGCAGCTACGGCCCCAGCAAAGCGGGCTGCGTACCCTACCATCCCTCCAGATAGGGACGACAAGCGCTTTGACGGTTGGGCGAAGAAAGAGTTTTCATCTGGGGGTATGGCTTTAAAGGCAGCCAACTCTGTTTGTGCCTTGGCAAGATTCACTCACACTCTGTGGAATTGTGTGTCGTTAGCAGCTGAACATATTCCCGAAGGGGAGAAACGCAATGGTTTTCTTGCCCTCGTTTACGATGGCAAGGATGCCATGTGTGAATCCGTTCAGTCGGGTCTGGACGTGACCGACTGTGTCAGCCAGTCCAATGCGGCAAGCACTGTGATGCGCAGGTTTGCGTGGTTGCGGAAGTCAGGGTTTGCTCCTGATGTACAGTCCCGGCTGCTCAACATGCCCTTTGATGTTGTCCATCTTTTTGGCAGCAAGGCTGACGAGAGCCTTGAGAGGTTGCAGACCTCCGAAGCTGCATCAAGAGGGAGATGAGCAGTATTCAGGGTTTACACAATAGGCTTACAGTACTAAGGCACAAGGAAACACTGACCAAAGCTTTGTATTAAAAAGTAGATATTTATTTTATACACTTCTAATAAAACACATGTATCAAAGTCATCAAGCAAGTTAAGCAAGTCAAAGGAAAAATATACACACTCCCTAGTTAAATTATAGACCAAGTGGACCAGAGTGAACACTGAGCAAAACGGCACAGTAAAAACCACACACAAGGGATACTCTATCAATTTCTCACAAGGGAGGGAAAGCACGAGTTATCTAGAAATAGTTTCTTATACACCTTAGCAACACTTCCCATAAGTCTGTGAACCAGATTAAGCAAGACCGTGTATCAGTATAGGCCATACTTAAATGAAAACGGAGCAAAATGGCATTTCACAAGGTTTAGAAAGGGGAAGAAAAGGGTAGTTATAAGAAGTAGGTGCACCAACACAGTTCTAGTTGAGAATCAATCTAAAGAAGGCAGTTCTAACAAATGTTGCCAGAGTCGGTGGTACAGGGCAAGGGCCCAGGAGCAAAATGTTCTTGTAGCTGCAGTCAAGTCTTTGGTTAACGATTTTGAAAAGGTGGATGCAGAAGTTGGAAGACAATGTTAAGAGAGAGGGGGAGCCAATCCAACAGGTAGGAAAAGGATTTAAAACAACTTTAGTGCTACCGCAAAGAAAGGGCAGCCTGGCGGAACAATGTACCTTTAAAACGAACAAGTGGCTCCTGCGGTGGCGGTTGTTCCTGGTAGTTCCTGCAGTTCGGGAGATCCAGCAGAGGAAGAGAGGCTCTCGTCGTGGAGGAAGGTTTGAAAGCAGCCGTGGTGCTGCCCGACGAATAAAAGGTACGCTCCTTTAAATCGCGGTCCGGGTGGACTGGTGCCGGAAGGTGATTGGCAAACTGGTTGGCTCCACCAGCTCAAGGGAAGAAGGCTCTTGCAGATGAAGATCTTCTCTCGTCGTGTGGAGAGAAGTGGTGAGACGCTGCAGCAGGGCTTCACCGGTGGTTCAGTCGTTGCAGATGTCTTTGGCTTCTCTCCTCTTCGGCTTCTTAGTTCCAGTGGCGACGTCTTGCTCTTCCAGTCCTCAGGACCCCGCTTTTATACAAAAAGATCCCCATTCATACAGCCTAGCTGTCACTCACACGGTGGAGTGGTCATCTTGGCGGGAGACCCTCCAGCCTATCAGGATAGAGTGCGACATGGGTTCCTGAGGCAACCCTGTCCAGGGGTCCTACTCCCACTCCCACACAATGGACCAACCGCAGACTCGGTGGCGCCGAAAGGAGGGCTTCTCGCCAGAAGCCCGCCAATAGGACGAACAAAGGATCCCCGACCTGGGTTAGGAGTTTAGAGAAAGACACGAGAAAGAAGTTATATTAAAGTTCTGGCAAATAAAACCTACCAGAGTAAAGTTAATATTAAAATGCACCGGCGGTATTGTTAGAGGCTGTCAGAAAAAGTGGTAGCCTCGAACAATGGCAAAATCCCATAGGAAAATATTTGCAGTGGAATATTTATGGTAGTAACCACTGCCACCAGCCAGAAACTTTTGAGAGAGGAACTGTACGGTACCCTCTTCTCGAAAATGAACATAAGGGGAAAACTATTAACCCTTTCCAGTACCTCCATAGTAAGATGGTTTGTACTGCTTTAGTTCATAAAAATTGACTAGTAAAGTCAATTGGTACTTTACATGCCCTGGGAGACAGTAGTCAGTCCCAGGTTATGGAGTCTATGTTTGGGGGTCGCTACAACACCCCTTCATCACTGCACTGAGGGTGCTGTGTAACACACGTGAATAAAGATGGTTCCTATGGGGTTGAGAAAATCCCATAGACATTAAACACAAAAATAGCCTAGAACACACATAGCAAAAATGCCTAAGAGTGGGAAAAAGAATCTCACTCTTAGCAGGAAAAAAGAAACAGACCCTTCAAATCCAGCTAAGCTGCTGGGGGACTCTATAGGTAAGGGAAATTAGCCATAGAATGAGAATATTCCCTAACAGTATTCCCCAAGTTCAAGATGGTTACTCTCTCTCAAGTCTTCCAGGCCCTTCAACTTCAGGATTGGTTGGTGTCTCTCGACCTCAAGGATGCTTACTTTTTTTGGGGGGGGAAATCGTGTTTTATTGGCTTTTTCTGGTTATCACATCATACATCAAATGTCATCAATATTCGCCTTCAAACATTTTAACAAGAACCCTTGTCCCTTCCTCCCACTCCCTAACCCTCAGCCATGAATTGGGAGCTGGTATCTAGTTCGTCCGGCAAGCTCATGGAGTACAGTCTGTCTGCTCTTTGCGCACTAATGTCTTGGGCTCAGCTTTTTACGGTCGTTATGGGGTGCTTATTAATGTAGTGGCCCATGCACATGGGGCGACATCCCTAGTAGTCATTAGTGTCTGAATCGGGCCGCGGTTATGCTATTGTCACTTCAGGCCATGCGTTCATACGTCTCAAAAAAGACGAGCCAGAGTTCTTCGAATTGGTTCTAGATTCATCCATGAGATGTGTTTGGAACTCCATGTCGTAAATGGCCCGTCTTTGTTGACCCAGTCCTTTTCTCCTGGCATGTGTGGGCTCTTCCACTTTTGGGCCAAGCAGCACCTGGCCGCCACCAACATGACCTGTAGCATGTGACTCATCCCAAGCACAAGAAGTACCTGAGGTTCGCGGTTGACGACTCGCATTTTCAGTTTTGGGTCCTGCCTTTCGGATTCACCTCCACCCCGAGCGTCTTCACCCAGCTAATGGTGGTGGTGGCAGCGTATCTCAGGAAAGGGGGGATTCACATCTACCCCCTACCTGGACAATTGGTTGATCAGGATGCGCTTTCCTGAGCACGTCCTGGATCATCTGTCCGTCACCTGCCACTCTCTTCACAAGCTGGGCTTCTCCCTCAACTTAAAGAAGTCCCACGTGACACCTACCCAGCGGCTCCAGTACATCGGAGCAGTGCTCGACACATCCCTGGGGCAGTGTTCGCCTCCCCAGGTGCGGGCTCATCACATTCTGCAGATGGTGGACAAGTTTCAACACGCCCAGAGTCTCCCGGCGTTCGAGTTCTTGAGGTTGCTCGGCCTCATGGCATCCTGCATTCTATTGGTGCCGGAGGCCAGGCTGCAGATGAGATCTCTGCAGTGGGCTCTCAAGATGCAGGGGTCGCAGTCCTCGGGCAGGATGTCAGATCCCGGTCAGGTGCCGCCCTCGGTTGCCCAGGATCTTCTGTGGTGGGCCGATGAAGGCAATCTGATGAAGGGAGCACCATTTTGGCTACCCTGGCCGGAGGTGACAAACGTGACGGACGCATCCCTCATGGGATGGGGAGCTCATGCCAACGAGTTGACAGTCAGCAGTCATTGGTCTCCGTCGGAGTCCAGACTTCACATCAGTCTGTTAGAGCTGCGGGCTGTCAGGCTAGCCCTGAAGGCTTTTCTGCCGTCTGTGCAGGGGAAAAACTTCCTGATCATGAATACAGTAGCAATGCACTACCTCAACAAAAAGGGGGGGCAGGGTCACTCCCACTGTGCAGCGAGGCTATGCAGCTCTGGTTCTGGGCCATACAGCAGAACATTTTCATCTCAGCAGTTCATCTGGCCAGAGACGAAAACGCGGCGGCGGATGCTCTGAGCAGGCAGAGCACGGTCTCTCACGAGTGGGAGCTGGCTCAGAAAGTTCTTTTGGAGATCTTCGCCCTTTGGGGGACCCCACAAGTGGATCTCTTCGCCACCAGTGTCAACCGGAAGTGCGAAAGATTCTGCTCACGGGAATTTCCTCCAAGAGGAGCCTTAGGGGACGCGTTCGTAGTGGAGTGGTCCTTCCTACTACTGTACGCGTTTCCTCCAGTCCCTGTCATTCTGCAAGTGTTGCGGAGGTTACGGAGGTTTGGTTCCCGAAGGATCCTCATTCCTCTAGCATGGGCCAGGAAAGCGTGGTACCCGGACTTTCTAGACATGTCCATCTGCCCTCCACGCCGTCTTCCCTACCAAGACGATCTGCTCTCACGGGAGGGGGGGGGTCGGGTTCTCCATCCCGAGGTCAAGTCCCTCAGCCTTCATGCTTGGTATCTGAAAGGTTGAGGTATAAGGATTGGGACCTCCCCGAAGACGTGATGGAGGGTGTTGCTTTCGGCCAGAAGGCCTGCAATAAAATCCCTGTACCGTTGCCATTGGTGAAAGTTCTGCGACTGATGCAGGGTACAGAATGTGGATCATTTTCAATGTTCATTTCCTGTGGTTCTGTCTTTTTTTCTTTCTTTTGGCCCACAAGGGCCTGCAAGTGGGTACCATTAAGGGTTACCTAGCGGCGCTGTCCATATTTAAGCGCTCGTCTGAGGATTGTTCTTATTTGAAGATTCCTTTGATTTCTAAGTTTCTAAAGGACTGACTAATGTGTTTCCACCGTCACCTTTTCAGATGCCAGGATGGGATTTGAACTTGGTTCTAAAATTCCTAATGGTAGCTCCGTTTGAGCCCTTACATTCTTGTCCTTTGAGACTGTTCACCTTTAAGACTGTATGTTTAGTTGCAGTTACTTACGCTCGCTGAGTGAGTGAGTGCATGCACAGTCCGCCAAGCCACCTTTCACGGTGTTCCAAAAGGACAGGGTTGTCCTTAGGGTTCATCCTTCTTTTCTTCCTAAGGTTGCGTCGGAATTTCATTTGAACCAGAAGGTAATTGTTCCGGCGTTCTATCCTCCTCCGCATCCTGGTAAGGAAGAGGAAAGGCTCCATAGGTTGGATCCGAGGAGAGCTTTGAGCTTCTGTCTCTCACGGATGTCCCGGGTCAGAGTGGACGATCAGCTATTTGTAGGATACGCTGGAAGGCGTTTAGGTCAAGCTATTACCAAGCAGACCATGTCCAGATGGATCATTTTGTCCAACTCTGAATGTTACCGTTTGGCGGGTAAGGACCCTCCGGTAGGCTTACGGGCTCATTCTACTAGGGGTGCGGCTGCCTCAACTGCTCTGCAGCGGGGTGTTCCCATTCGTAGTATTTGTGAAGCAGCCACATTGGCCTCTGTCCATACCTTTGTAAAGCACTATTCCCTGGACTCTATCCATGGGCAAGATTTGGCCTTTTGGTAATGCGGTCTTCTATTCTGCTATTTGATTGGGCATTCTAAAATTCTAAATTCTTTTCCCACCTCCATACGTTGGTACTGCTTTGGGAGTCTGTCAGAGATGTGGAATACGTCAGAGGACACAATCCCCTCGAAGAACAAGTTACTTTCTTACCTGGTGACGTTCTTTCGATGGGATGTTCCTCCGACATATTCCACATCGAACCCTCCCAGCCTGCCCCTCTACAGAATTTCTTATGCGATTGCATCTTACGTTTCCGCAAGTCTTTCTGTAGTCATTCTGGCAGTAGATTGGTGCCACACGTTCTGGGAAAAAACTACAACTGAGGCTACGGGCATCGTGCGTCCTACATATAACATCCGGTGACGTCCGCTCTCGACGGAGGCCCTCGAGGGACAGCGTATCGATGTCATCGACGTAGGACACTGACGCCAAAAATGTTTCCGAAGCAGCACAGCTGTGGACATTACTGTCAGAGATGTGGAATACGTCGGAGGAATATCCCATCGAAAGAACGTTACCAGGTAAGAAAGTAACTTGTTCTTCTAAAACTCTGCGTTTGCCCATTATAAAGAATCGCCAATGTAGATTTTAACAAGGTTTGCTTACCTTGAGTCACATGTACTGAGATAGGGAGAGACCCTTCTCCAAACCCTATAGAGACCCTTCTCCAAACTCAGCTGATTTTCTGCAATTTTAATCGTGCACAAAATGACCTAGTGATACCATATAGAGAGGGCCCATATTAGGGCACTCCGTTAGGGCATGTTTGGCTGTCTCTTGGTTATGATTTTACAGATTATACAGAATCTCTTTTCTGTCGAACTTTCAACCTTGCACCACACACTGCTAATACAGGTAGATGGTTTGTGCGCAACTTTAAATGAAATTTACGTACATCTGGGTCAGGACAGAGCAATAGATAGCATTTGAGTTTCATGAAACGATGGACTACCTGTGCTAAGTGATCGTAACTCTTTAGTGTGGAAAGGTGCTCATAATTACTCTGCCAATCCCATTTCACCAGCTGACGCACAAATGCTCCTTTTACTGTAGCAAAGACAGAACAAGGTCAAAATCGGGGAACCAGCCAATCGTATTACAAAGTTAACACAAACGCTTAACGTGGGGGGACATAGCATTCCCAATCTGTCTTAGATCGTAACTCAAACCCAATTTGGACAGCAGAGGGCAACTGGGGGCAGTTTTTGACTTCAACATCAGGTTTCTCCTGCGGGCCAAGAGTTGTGTTTTCAATGACGCAAGTCATAGTTGAAGCTGCACATAATCAATGTGGATTCAGGTAACCTCAAGAAGGCTCTCCAAATGCATGCCTCTACCCCATCTAGCCATTTTAGATTTCTTAAGGCTAAGGCCTCCAGCCGATAGAGGATTGTTGGACATATCCACTGTTTATAAAGGGCCAATATATCTTTTAAGGAGAAACCTGAGTTTTCAAATGCAAATCTCCTTGACATGCATGTAATTTGCCTCGCCCTTCACACCTTACCTTCTATTCTGGTCACATACCCTGGGACCACAGACATTTCGAGTCCTAAGCATTTATAGATGTCAGTGTACTCGACTGTTCCCACATTTGTCGTTCGCTTAATTCTATTGATTGTTTTTTTAAAACATCTTTTTATTGAGTTAACAAAATGCATAACTCCCCCACCCCCCAATTTCCGTCCTCACCTACACCCCCCGACCCCCGAGAGGCAATTTCCAGTCTTTCGCTACGTCTCATCAACTTTGACGGGCCCAAAGTGTTCATTGTAGATCCAGGAGATTGAAGCGCTGGGGACACAATACTGCCCTGTAGTCGTCTTTGAGGAATGCCAGAGTCTCTCCCCAGTGTTTCGCGAATGTATGTACGTTGTTATTCATGGCATACGTGGCCCATTCCATGGCTACTATTTCCCACACTTTGCGCAACGAGACCTGAAGTGTTGGTACGTTTGGGCTCTTCCATCTTTGTGCAATTATAGTAATTGCTGCTAGAGTTAATCTCACTCTTGCTTTTTCTCTGGTCCTGGGTTCCCCCGCTGCCTCTCCTCCCCTGAGGCCCAACAAAATCAGTTTCAGAGATCTACTACCCCTGTCCCATAGACCAGCTCTTGTGCTTACTGAACTTCCTTCCAGAAGGGTTCGATTTTGGGGCACCTCCACCAGATATGTTCCTCTGTGCCCTCCTTCCCGCACTTCCTCCAGCACTCCCCTGATGTTCCCAGGTATATTCTGTGTAGCCGAGAAGGCGTGTAGTGCCACCCAAAGATAATTTTGTACCAGGTCTCTTGTGCCTGGGACGCCCTTGCAAGTTTGGGGATCTTCCCCACAATTTCCTCCACTCTTCCTTGTCTATTTCCCTCCCTAGTATCTGCTCCCATCTGAGCATGTACGGCCATTGCTGTCATAAACCGCCGATTGCGTCCATTCTGGACATCGTGGTCCTTGACTCGTAGATGACCGAATTCCGTGATCCTTCCAACATGGCCGTCTGGTGCGGAACGCAGCTTATCAGCCTTTACGCGCTAACTTCAACTTCCTACAAAACAGTCACGCCCCTGCGGCTCTGCGCGTCTCAACGCTACCGCTCAGCGTACCCAGATGTGTGTTGCTGGAGTTTGCTCGGGGTTTTCTTCCGAGTCCTGTTTCCCGAATCCTTGAATCCTTTTCCTTTTCTAATTCCCTTCCTTGAATTTACCCTACCGTGCCTATTTCCTGGATCATCTTCTGTGCTCGGGTCACAGCGTTCCGTGTCCCCGAGTTCAGATACAATTGCTTCCTGGTTCCCGGTCCTGGAAATCTGAACGCTGCTTGCCGTAGGATTGCATCCTCACGCTGGAACCCGAAGACCTGCACAGGGGCCTTTACAAATCCCGGACCGTGTGAAAGAAAGCATCCAAGAAGGTTGCAAGCAAGGAGAAACAGGTGAGAAGGGGAGATACTTGTGACAGATGATTGAGACGCCTTAAAACCAATACAAATACAGAGATGGAAGCCGCGGTTCAAGACCTCATGCGAGGTATACAGGAATTGACCACTGAAGTCCAGAACCTTAAGGCAGAGAACGCTGCATTAAAGCAGCTAGTCTTGTCTCGTGACTCTGCATCTAAAGAAAGTGTCTTGTTGGGAGGAGTAGTAGACAAATACGATGGCTCTTCAAAGACCCTCCGTGCCTTCCTTGATTCATGTTAGGTGCATTTTACCTTTAAGCCATACTATTTTTCCACCCCAAGAGCAAAGGTGGGATTCATGATCTCACATCTCACTGGTAACGCCCTGACCTGGGCAACCCCCCTTGTCAATTCGGGCAACGCCCTCCTGGATGATTATGACAGGTTCGTGGAAGCCTTAAAAGCCATGTTTGATCGCCCAGAGCTAGTTTACAGCGCTCAAGAAAGACTACTTCAATTTCAACAAGGGTCTCAGGATATGCTTACTTATGTGACCCGCTTTAAACAACTAGTAAAAGAGGCTGATTGGTCCCAAGAAGCCAGTTTCACCCTCTTTCGAAGGGGCCTAAATGAAGAAATAAAGGATGAGTTAGCCAGGGTAGCTCGCCCAAGCTCCTTCAAAGCCCTCATGGTCCTCTCCCTACAAATCGATTTTCGGATCCAGGAAGTCAACACCCCAAAAGGCTGCCACAGACCACCCATACAAACCAGAACCTGTTACATCTCCAACCTCAGACTCTGGACCCATGCAACTAGGTGCCTTTCGTGGACCCATTACCCCACAAGAAAGGATGTGTCGGGTTCATACTGGACTGTGCATGTACTGTGCCTCCGATAAACACCTTGTGAGAGAGTGCCCTATCGCTCCACCTCGGCATTCGGGAAACGCCAGCTCCCGATCCTAAGTGGGGCACAGTTTCGGGAGAAAGAAGTCTGCTCCTCATCCATTCCATCCTTGAACTCTCCTGGACAAAACAATCTTGTGATTCTACAGGCATTCCTATCGCCTTCTAAGAAAGCATCCTACCCCATCCTGACGCTAGTGGACTGCGGAGCCATGGGCATATTCATAGATCATGATTGGGTCACTAGTCATAATATTCCCCACGAAACACGAGAGACTATGCAACCAGTGGAAGCCATTGATGGTAGACCCTTATCTTCAGGACCCATAACCCTTCAAACTAAAGAGATTCTTCTTTCAATAAACCACCACCAAGAAAGGATTAAATTTGATATCATAAGATCTGCCCATTACCCTACGGTTCTAGGCATGCCCTGGTTACAGAAGCATAACCCCTATATCCATTGGGCAGCAGGCTCCTTGTTTCTTGGTTCAGAACACTGTATGTCTCATTGTTTGTCACTTACCACCTTACCAAATTCCTTCGATGACTCCCCGGAAACCCAACGTTTACTAGTTACGGTCTGTAACGTCATCCGGATTCCCCAGGCCTACCAGGCATACTCAGATGTGTTTTCGAATGCTATTGTTCAAGCTCTACCACCCTACAGACCTGAGGATTGTGCCATTGACACTGAGCCATCAGCAGTGATACCCTATGGAAGAATGTTTATTCTATCCGAACCTGAAAAAAGGGCCCTCCGGGAATACCTAGACACCAATTTGGAAAATGGAACTATTCGACCATCCAAGTCCCCAGTGGGAGCTTCCCTCTTCTTCGTTCCTAAGAAGGATTCCAAGGAACTTAGGCCATGTTTTTGGATTATCGTGGCCTTAATCAATGCACTCTCAAGGACCGTTATCCATTGCCTCTCATCTCGGACATCCTGGAAGCAGTGAGAGGTGCAGTCATCTTCACAAAACTAGATCTCGGGGGAGCCTACCATCTAATTCGTATAAAAGAAGGTGATGAATGGAAGACAGCCTTTGGAACACCCTTTGGCCATTTCAAATACTTGGTCATGCCCTTCGGACTTGCAAATGCCCCTGCAATTTTCCAACACTTTATGGATAGAGCCTTTTCTGACATGTTGTTCCTCTTCGTCATTGTATATCTAGACGACATACTGATTTACTCCAAGGACCATCGAAAACATGAAGACCACGTCAAGGCGGTTTTACAAAGCTTACGAGAACATAAGCTCCTGGCCAAACCTGAGAAATGTCTTTTCCATGTACCAACTGTTCATTATCTCGGGTTCGTCCTTAGCCTGAAAGCGATTGGAATGGATTCTTCCAAGGTTGACTCCATTTTTATCATGGCCTGTTCCAACCACTGTAAAACAAATTCAATCCTTCCTGGGGCTGGCTAACTTCTACTGGAAATGTACACCCGCATTCTCTGAGATTGTGCACCCCATTGTCACACTATTAAAGAATGATACCCCCTTTCCCTGGACTTCAGCTCAAGACTCAGCGTTTCAACGACTGAAATCGGAGTTTACACAAGCACCCATCCTAGCTCAATCCGACACTAACCGTCCCTTCCTTGTTGAGACTGATGCATCCAATTACGTCATCGGAGCAGTCCTGAAACAGGAACTTGACGACAAGTTAGAACACCCCATTGCCTATCTATCCCATACCTTGACTCCCAGTGAAACCCACTATTCCGTCCTGGAGAAGGAATTGTTAGCCATTCGTCAAGCCTTCACTGATTGGCGTCATCTCCTTCTTGGAGCCAAACACCCGGTACAAGTCTGTACGGACCATCAGAATCTTCAAGTCCTACAATCCCTGGAGTGCAGAAACAGCCGTCAAGCCCGTTGGGCCTTCTTTTTTTCCCAATACCAATTTCAAATCCATCACTTTCCCGGAACACATAACATCATAGCCGATGCCTTATCCAGGCGTCCTGATTATTGAGGTACTCCCTTGAGGACCGAACCTTTCCTAAGATGTTTCCCAACATGATATTTGTTGCTCAAGCAGTTACTCTCCTGGAGGATATTTGCGCCCAAACTCAGTCCTCCGAACTCTGGAAGGAGTTCAAGAGAGACAATCGGTGGAATCTTAAAACAAAGGACGGACACCTATTCAAGGATACTCGGCTGCTTATTCCCACTCCTGGGCTGCGACAAAGAATCACAAACTTATGCCCTGATGCTCTCCATTCAGGACACCGTGGCATCACCAATACCTTCTGTCTCGTACAAAGACAATTCTGGTGGCCAAGGATGAAGGATGACATAAAGACCTATGTCCAGACTTGTGCAGTCTGTAATCAAAATAAACATGACAATAAAAAACCAGCAGGTCTCCTACACCAACCAGCACTACCAACGAGACCCTGGGAAATCATTGCTACGGATTTTATCGTGGAACTACCTTCTTCCAGAGGCTATACAACTATAATGATTACCATTGATTTGTTCACACACATGGCTCATTTTACACCTCTATACAAACTACCATCCACATCTGAACTTGCTGGGGTATTTTTAGAACACATATTTCGGCTTCATGGACTACTTTCCAAAATCATTTCTGACCGAGGACCCCAGTACATATCCCAGGTTTGGAAACAGTTATGTCGGATATCGGGGATTCAACGTGCCTGGTCTTCGTGCTATCATCCACAGACCAATGGAGCTACTGAACGAGTAAACCAAACCCTGGAACAGTATATTCGCTGCTTCACCACCAAGATTCAGGATGATTGGTCACTCTTGATCCCTGTGGCCGTATTCGCTTACAACAATTCGGATCATTCTGCTATGAAGACCAGTCCCTTCTTTTGTAGCCAAGGATTTCATCCTTCAGTCCTACCCTCCGTTCTCCCACATCCTACCCCAATTCCTACAGTTGATTTCTGGA
Organism: Ambystoma mexicanum; assembly: GCF_040938575.1. Classification (NCBI taxonomy): domain Eukaryota; kingdom Metazoa; phylum Chordata; class Amphibia; order Caudata; family Ambystomatidae; genus Ambystoma; species Ambystoma mexicanum. The sequence goes on along the minus strand of NC_090929.1, from coordinate 30,201,121 downwards.
TTGAAACACTGATCACTGTACACAAAGAGGCAAAGGAACACCTTGAAAAGGCCCAAAGAAACGTTAAACAATATGCAGACTCCAAAAGAAGGCCTGGTCCTTCCTATTCAATAGGCGATAAGGTCTGGTTATGCTCAAAACTCCTTCCTCGTCACCTACGACCAAATAAATTGGCTCCCAGGTATTTTGGACCTTTTTCTATAAAGGAAATTCTCAATACAGTGGCCTTTTGTCACGCTCACCTGATTCCCACGGAGGCGCAGGTCTGGCTTCCAGTGCTGATGCTTCTTCTATGGTGAAGCGCAGGACTCTGAAGATGGACTCACTGGCTCGCAGGAATATTCCCCTGTGCGTGAAAAGGGAGCATTACCTACTGACGGAATAATGCTCAAGCCTCCCACTCCCTTCCAACCCTCCATGATACCCTTCCTCAATTCCCCGTGAAGTCTCACCTTAGGGTCTGGAAGGATGAGTTCTCCATCCTGCTTCTGATGCAGGGGCGCGTTGAAACCCAGTTACTTCACTGGATTGAGGTTTGATGGGAGTTCAAATAAGCTTGACTATTCAGGTAAGGCGCTGTAAGAGTTCTGTAGCTAGTTCAAAAGTTCAAGCTTAATAATAATGTTCATTGTCTTATTGCAGCAAGCGCTAACGCTTATGTCTTTTTCCCCTTAGGGGCCGGGGTTCGGAATGCCGGAGATATGGCGCCGACCCGAAGTGAAATGTGCAGTTCCAGTAAATGACAGGTAAGTTCTGGATGAGCGTTCGGGTAATGTCTTTGCATTCGCTCATTCAATGTCTTTGTCTTTTTTCCCCATAGGGGCCGGAGTCCGGAATGCCAGGAAGCGGCAGGACCCGAAATGAAATGGGAATGACCCAACAGGTAAGTCTTAGAAGGAAACTGAGCTTTTCCTATTCCCTTCCTTCTCTCACCTTGTGTTCTTGTCTTTTTCTCTCTAGGCTCTGGGAAGTGGCTGCGGATCCGGATGATCGCTGATGAAGATGGCGGTGCCCAGGAAAGGTGAGTGACATGCAGCGCTGCAGCGATCGAAGCGAAATGCTTTTAAAATGATGTCTTCCCTTTCAGGATCGTCGGTGTGAAGTCTCCGTGATGCAGCTTTAGCAGGTAAGGTCTTCTTTCTCTCCAATTCTCTCTTAGCAGGTGACCCAGGATGCTGACAGGCGTGGCTGAAGTCCAGATGCAGGAGCTGACACGGTGAGCGTCCAGCTGCGAGGAGCAGAACAACGCGAAGCGTGAGTTGCTGATCGGGCGTGGTTTAAATAGCTTTGGAAGAAGTTCCAGGTATGTATCCTTCCACCGATCAGGTATGTATCCTTCCCCGACCACACCCAGGGGAAAGTAGTTCCACAGGTAAAGTAGTTCCATTCAGGCCTCAAGAGGGCCTGGATGTAGCAGCATGGTCTGCATCAGGTAAGTGCACCTTAAAACACTTGAACACATGACTAGCTTTATGAGCCTGGCGCCTAAGGCGCCAGGACAGGGGTCCAACATGAGCCTGGCGCCTAAGGCGCCAGGACTGTGTCCAAAGGGCCCTAGCTTGGGCCCGCTGGCACTTCCCTGGGGGAAATGATGCCTGCCTCTGGGGTTGCTGGGTCGGACCTGGCTCCTTGGAGGTAGGCATCATGACACCTTTTCGACTCAAATTACCAGAATCATGGAAAAAGATTCATCCAGTCTTCCACACTTCTTTGTTAAAATCATATGTACAGCCCTCGAACTGCTCCAAGATCTACCCCAGTGACTGTCAATAACCAACTTGAATATGAGGTCTCTAGAATTTGTGACTCTAGGTACCGTTGTGGGCAACTGCAGTATTTGGTTGAGTGGAAAGGATATCCTCCTAGTGAGCGCACTTGGGAACCTGTCTCAAACATGAATGCTCCTCAGCTAATACGAAGATTTCATCTCATCCACCCAGGCAAACCCGGAGGTGCCGGGCTTCAGAGGAGGCATACTGTCAGGAAACCGCCGATTGCGTCCATTCTGGACATCGTGGTCCCTGACTCGTAGAGGACTGAATTCCTTGATCCTTCCAACATGGCCGTCTGGTGCGGAACGCAGCTCACCAGCCTGTACGCACTATGTTCAACTTCCTACAAAACAGTCACACCCCCGTGGCTCTGCGCATCTAAACGCTACCGCTCAGCGTACGCAGACGTGTGTTGCCGGAGTTCGCTCAGCGTTTTCTTCTGAGTCCTGTTTCCCGAATCCTTGAATCCTTTTAATTCCCTTCCTTGAACTTACCCTACCGTGCCTATTTCCTGGATCTTCTTCTGTGCTCGGGTCATGGCGTTCCGTGTCCCCGAGTTCAGATACAATTGCTTCCTGGTTCCCGGTCCTGGAAATCTGAACGCTGCTTGGCATAGAATTGCATCCTCACGCTGGAATCCGAAGACCTGCACACAGGCCTTTACAAATCCTGGACCGTGCGAAAGAAAGCATCCAAGAAAGTCGCAAGCAAGGAGAAACAGATGAGAAGGGGAGAGACTTGTGACAATTGCTGTCTAGGAATGGCGTTGTCTAGTATCTTGTGCAGATTGGAGATCAACCCCTTCGCCCCATCATTCATCAACACATTTTTTTTGAAAGGGGTCATCTCCCTGGTCACTGCCTCCTTATCTGCTGGGTGTAGCAGCCAGTGGCGCAGTTGAGCGTATTGGAGCCTCTCCCACTGTGAATTCCCTTTTGCAATCTGTGAAGGCCAGGATCTCCCATCCTCGGAACATATCTCGCATCATCCTGCAACCTTACTCTCTCCAGCTCCCAAATGCCCCCTTCTCAGTCCCGGGTGTGAAGTCCCCATTGTTAAAGATAGGTGTGAAGGGGGACGGGAAGGTCGTGATTCCCTGTTTTTTTGCCAGCATATCCCAATTGTCCGCTACTAGTTTTGTGATGGCGCTCTCGTACATGTGTTTTGGTCTCTGCTGTTTTGACAACCAGAGTACCTCCCTCAAATTAAGCCTTGTCACTGCCCTATCCATCTTAACCCACTGTTTCGCCTCTCCCTCGTGTAGCCACTCTCTTATTACCCCTATTTGGGTAGCTCCTTAGTACTGTTGGATGTTGGGGAGGGCCAGCCCCCCTCACTCCTGGGTGCCATAAGCAAGTGCCTGCTGATCCGTGCTCTACTGCCTTCCCATATAAATTCATTTGTCATTTTCCATATTTCCCTGAAAAAGCTTGGAACTGTTTGGGGGATTGCTTGGAACAGGTATAGCATGCAGGGAAGGATAACCATTTTCACTGCAGCTATCCTCCCCACCCATGAGATTCTGGGGTTCCGCCACTTGTGGAGGTCCCTCCTCACTCCCTTCAGTAGGGAAAGGTAGTTGGCCGCATACCACCATGTAAGTGCCGGGGTAATCTGTACTCTCAGGTATTTTATCCACCCTGGGCTCCACACAAACAGTGTGGCTGTCTTCAGCCTGTTTCGGTCTTCTGCCCCTAGAGAGACCCACATCAGCTCTGATTTGGGGATGTTAATTCACAGACCTGGCACCACCCTAATCTCCTCTATTAGGACCCTGCTTGCCCTGATGGATTCTAGGGGCTTGGTCAAGGTGAGGAGCATGTCGTCGGCAAATGTGGCCACCTTGTCTTGCTTACCTCAGAATAGGATGCCTTGGATATCGTCTGCCTTCTGTATTGCTTGCAGAAGCAGTTCTAAGTAGATTGCGTAGAGCATCAGGGACAGAGGACATCCTTGTTTGGTTCCCCTGCTCAGCCGAAATGGGCGTGACATCACCCCATTTACTGTTACCCGTGTCAATGGTCCCTGGTAGATGGCCTTCACCATTTTTAAGAAGTTTCCTCCCAGACCCATCTTCTCCATGTTCTTAAACAGGAATGACCACTCCACCCGGTCAAACGCTTTTTCAGCATCAAGTGACAGAAGTACCGCTGGGGTATCAGTTTTCTGCGCTTTTTCCAGCAAATGTGCCACCTTCCTAATGTTGTCTGCCATCTGCCTGCCTGATCCTGATGGATCAGCCCTAGAAGAAGCCCTTCTAGTCTATTTGCAAGGATTTTAGTGTAGATTGCTGCGTCCACATTGATTAATGCGATTGGCCTATAAGATGTGCGTTTTGTAGGGTCCTTATTGGGTTTCAAGATTAGGGTCATTTTGGCCTCTTCCATGGAGGGGCTATACAACCTGTGCTTTTGAAGGTGTTGAAGAGATATGTTAGCTGTGGGGCTAATATTGCTATGAAGGTTTTATAAAATGCCGCTGTATAGGCATCTGGGACCGCGGTCTTGGCCGTGGGCCGGTTCCCTATAGCTCTCCTCACCTCATCCTCTGTAATTTCCTGGTGTATGGCACTTTGGGCTGCCCTACTTACACTAGGTATGTTGACCGTTTCCAGAAACTCCTTCTGCGTGTAGGGCTGGGGGGTTCTGAGATGTGTAGAGTGTCTTAGACTCATGCTAGGCTCTATTGGGTGTCTTCAGTGCATGTGACGCGCCCCTCTGTTTCTGTCTTTATGGCCGTAATCATGTTTTTAGCCCCTGCTCCTCTCAGAAGGGGCGCCAATAGGGCGTCAGCCTTGTTTGCCTTCGCGTAGTATTTTTGTTGGACGAAGAGTAGTGCCACTTCCGCTCTCTTTGTTCACAAGAACCCCAGATGATCTACTGCCTGCCTATATTCCCTCAGGGAGGATCTATTTAGATATCTCTTCCACCTTCTTCCTTGCCGCTTCCACCTCTGCCTCCAGCTGTATCTCTAGCGCTCCCAATTGCCTGTCCCTTTGTGTTTTGGCCGTTATGAGTTCCCCCCTCAGCATGGCTTTGAAAGCGTCCCATCTGGTGCCTTCCCCTGTGTCCCCCTTTTATTGTTCGCAGAGAATTCCCTCATCTTTTCTATTTCTCCTCCTATTACTGGGTCCCTCAGCAAAGTCTTTGGGTATTTCCACCCCCACACTCTCCTTCTTTTGTTCCCCAGTTCGAGTTGCATTGAGACGATTTTATGGTACGCTATCCCAATGGGACCCGTTTTCAGTTCCTTAATCCTTCCCAGCAAGGCTGTTGTTGCCCATATATAATCTATTCTCGATTGTGTTCCGTGCACACTCGACAGTAAGGTATACCCCTCCTCGTTTCTCTTCAATTCTCGCCACACGTGCATCAAACCCATCTGTAACGCTCACCTGATTCCCGTAGAGGCGCCGGTCTTGACTGGGCGTATACCGAATCTTCAAAGGTGATGTGTAACACACGGCTGACTCTTTGGGCTGGACCTCTGTGCACTGTATGTCTGGCTCGAAGGGTAAGATGTCTGCAGATAGAAAATGTGGGATTAATGAACTGGGTTATTGAATGTCTCTCTCTTCTTCCCTTTCTCTTCTCCTGTAGAACCCCAAAGGTTAACGCTCTCACCTTAGGTAAGTGAACGCCGTGCTCTCCATCTGCCTCGAGGCAGGGTGCTGTAACCAGTTTCTTCACTGGATAAGGGGAGCAGGCCTCTTGACTTCAGAGGACTGCTGTCCGTCGTTTACTGCACGAACGGTAAGTTTCGAGTAATTCTAATGTCTTTAAAATCTTTAGTAATGATGTCTCTTGTTTTGCAGGGTTCCGGCGATGGCGGATGGCGGGCTGAAGTGAGTTGAAGATGGAGCCCGTGTGATGAATAGAAGCGCCTGGAAGCACGTAAGTAAGCGCTTGTTGCCTGCTTCACGATGCGCTCTAACTGTCTTTTTATTTTGCAGGTACAAGTTCGGGGCGGCTGCAGGGTGCCGGAATACCCACTGGGTTAGATGTGTAAAGGAGTAATGGCACGTGAGTATTAAAGTTCCCCAATGTCTTTAAATGCACCTTGTTTTGTCTTTCAGATGCGGGATGCAGCGCCGAAGGCCTCCGGAGCGTGCGAAGAGTTGGTAAGCTTTTGTCTTCCAGATGCCGGAATGCAGTGTGAAGACCTCCGGAGCGCACGAAGAGTAGGTAAGCCTTTGTCTTTCAGATGCCGGAATGCAGCGCGAGGCGTTGGTGACAGCCGATGGACCAGGTAAGCGAAGAGCTGTCACTGGAGACCGTAATGCTAACCTGTTCTTTCTTGTCTTTATAGGTGTTGCTGAAGACTGGATTCAGAATGGTAAGCCTTTTTCCTTAGGCCCAGGATCAGATGCAGAAGACACGATGAGCGTTCTGCTGCTGAGAATGCAGAATAACGCAAAGCAAGATTCATCCATCGGGTGTGGTTTAAATAGCCTCCTGTAGTGCTTAGGTGTCTCCTTCCACAGCCACGCCTAGGTAAGAAAAGAGTTCCTGCTTTCCAGAAGAGTTCCAGTGTTCTGAATCTAGGGAGTGGCTCCTGCCCCACCCAACAGGAAAAGTAGTTCCAAACAGAAGAGGATCAGAGACTCAACTGGCAGGCAAGTAAGCAGCATGGTCTGCTGCAGGTAAGTCCACCCAAGCATTATGAGCCCGGCGCTTCCAGCGCTGGGAATGGGCATATTTATGAGCCTGGTGCCACTGGCGCCAGGACTGGGTCCAAAAGGTCCCAATTGGGACTGGTTGGCACTCGGAACCTGGGTTATGGATCTGCTTCCAAGGGAGTTGGGAAAACCCTGACCTTTTGGAAGCAGAGATCATGACACCATCTGTGCCATCCTATCCCTTGGGTCCCTTGAAGCCACCCCCCCTTCATTTCCTTTGCCTCCTGACCTGTCCCGCTCCTTGTCCTAAGCTATGTTGAGGTCCCCCATTATGACCATTTGACCCCTAGTGCCTTCTTCCAGCATATCCAAAAATTGCCTCAGAAATGCTTCTTGGCCTGAATTGGGAGCATAGAAGACCGCTATTGTGTATGTAAAGTCCCGGTGTGTTCCCTTCACCATTATGTATCTGCCTGACTTATCATGCAGGACTTCCTCCACTCTAAAGTCTACTGTGTTTCTGATGGCTAATGCTACCCCCCTGTCTTAGACGGCCCGAAATATTTGGGCAACGCAGCGCAGTCTTAGCCGATCGTGATCTCAGTGCAATAAATGTGTTTCTTGTAACCCTAGGATGTGTGGTTTTTCTTTTTTCGTGAACCTCTCTAGCTTTTTTCAAATCAGAGGGGAGTTAAGTCCCCTGACATTATGGGTCACCCACTTGAACGGGGCATCTCTGCATGCTGTGTTTGTTAATAATCTGGGGGCTCTCCCCCTTCAATCCCCCCCTTTCCCTTTCTCCCTTTTCCTTTTAGTCCCCCTTGGTGCCCTTCCTGCTTACCCCTTTGTCCTCGCCCCCTTGTCCCCTCCGCTCATGTCCGCCTCTCTTCCCCGGATTTCTGTCATGATGCCTACCCCCAGGCATCCGGACCAAGACCATCAGCCCCGAGAGCAGGCATCTAGACATTTAGTAAAACCTCAGCAGCCCCGGCTAGGGGCTATCTGGGTTCAGTCCTGGCGCCTTAGGCGCCAGGCTCATAGTAGAAATCAGTCCTGGCGCCTAAGGCGCCAGGCTCATAGTCATTACTTACCTCAGGCAGACCATGCTGCAAATGACTCCAATCCAACATGAAGCCTGAAAGGGACTATTTTTCTACAGGGACTATTTTCTACTCTGGTGTGGTTCTAGGGACTTCTTACCTGGGACTACTTTTGAGGCTATTTAAACCACGCCCGACCAGCAACACACGCTTCGCGTTATTCTGCATCCAGCAGCGTAATGCTCACCGTGCCTGCAGCCTGCATCCAGTCTTCTGCCACGCCCGCCTCGAATCCGGAGCTCCTAAAACAAAGAGGAATGAAAGGGACAAGGTTAGAAAACGAACGTATTTCTATTCCACACCTGATTCTGGATCCATCTCGTCTCCAGACCTGTAAAGAACATCATTTCTGCACGCGCCGCACCTCCAGCTTCAGCGCCGCGCCATACTCACCAGTCTTCACAGCATCCTTCGGGTCTGCGCTGCCTCCATCATTTCTTCGCCGAACTTCGGCACCTAGGAGACAAAAGAAAACCACAAGGTGAGCCGAGGGAACTAACAAATATAATTCTTACCACCATAGACTTACCTGATTTACCACCGGAGGCATCCTTTTGTGACTCTCCATATTTTCACGTGCCGCATCTGTAAAGAGAGACAAAACACGTTTTCCACGTGCAACATTTACCGGACAGCGCCGGGTAATACAGACTCTTACCTGAGCAGCGCCAGCAGCTGCCACAAGAGCATCTTTTCACAAGCCAGCTGCAAGACAAGAAAGGAAGGGGGGGAACAAGAGTGAACATCGGACATATTGAACTCTATGAACTTAATACTTACTGGTCCTCACCAGGAACCTCAGAGTCAATACTCTCCGGAACTCTCCCGAGCCTTCAAACCAGTGAAGTAACTGGAATCGACGCGCCCCTGCAAATCCACGCAGGATGGAGAGCTCATCTTTCAAGAATATAAGGTGAGATTGCTGTGAGGGCATTTCGGAGGTGATTAGTTGGGGAGGACTGTGGGGGTGCCATCACTTGAATCCACAAGTGGCTAAATCCATCTCTCCACTTGCAGGAGAATATTTCTACGGGTTAAGCAGACAAGATTAGGAGGGCAGATCCAGTCAGTCATCGCTGCACTACGCATCACGTGGGTGGAGACCGCAGCTGTCCGGGTCCGAACGACGCCCCTGTGGGAGCCAGGTGAGCGTAACAATTGCCTCCCTCTCCCCCCACGCCTCCTCCTCCTTCCCTCCCCCCCCACTATTGAGGGTCCCTCCTTTCTCCGTCCCTTCTCGTCCCTCGCCCGGGCCTCCTCGCCCTTAATAACTTTGTGATGACTCCCTTTGTCCCTCTGCCCCCTTAGTTCCCTATCTGTCCACCGACCCCATTGTCGGTTTACCTATTTAGGGCTTCTCCCTGCTGACCTCCTCTCCCTCCTCCGCATTCGCCTCTTCTCCCCTCTCCTTCCAGGGTGGGCCGCTTAGTGTGGGCCTCATCTTCCAGCCGTCTCCCACTGTGGTCGACTCCCACGGCCTGGGTCTCTGTCTGCTTGCTGCCTCAGGCGTTGACTCTGGCCTGTCCCCCTGGTGCTCCTGTTCGAGGTCTAGGTGCAGGGTGTCCTCCCTCTCTTGCAGAGTGGTTATTCGTTTCTGTGAGCCCACCCACCAAAAAGGAGACCGAAGGGGAAAGTCCACTTGTATCTAATCCCTCTTTCTTTGAGTATTTTGTGAGAATCGGGCCCATTTGGCGCCGTTTCACTAAGGTGCTATTTGCTAGGTCATGATACAGTTTGATTCGTTGTCCCTTGTATTGTACGGGTTCTCTTTGTCTGCTGGCTTTCAAGACTGCCTCCTTTTGGCTGTATCTCGTGAATGTCGCTAGTACATCCCTTGGTCTGGCATTGGGGCTCTTGTTGAGTCGTCCTACTCTGTGAACTCTGTCTAATTCTACCATGCTCGGGGTCGATTCCCCTAATAGCTCGGCACAAATCCCCTGTATAGTTCCTTTCAGATCTTTGTCCGTCACTGTTTCTGACAGTAGTTTCAGCCTGATGTTGATTCTTATGGACCTATTTTCCATGTCTTCCATCCTGAGTTCTAGATTCCATGTTGCTGTGTCCAGTCTTTCAATCGCCTCATTATTTGCCATTGTTTCCCTGTCGACCTCCTGTAGACCTTTTTCCAGCAGATCCGTTCTCTCTACTAGCTGCCCCATTTCCTGTTTGATCTCAGTCATAGCCTGGTTGATGTCGGATCTCACCAGCTGGAATTGGTCCTGAAAAGTCCTTGCTAGTTTTGGTCTGCAGGGAGAGCATTTCCCTGTTCAGGTTATTAGTGCCCTCCCTGTCTAACACGTGTAAAATAAATAAGACAGACACTCCCTGGACAGGGAATAAGGCACAAAAGCGCAGGCTGCGAGAGTTCCAAGGAAAGTTTATGTAAATCTCTGAGAGCGCTCTGACCACATACAAGTTATAACACATTTATATAATGTTTCTACAAGTTGACATATGATGCTACGTTGGACCAGGATTGGTCAGCCGTGGTGGTGGCTTAGGTGTGGGCATCATCTCTTCCTCCGGGTTGGTTGTTGGGTTGGTGGGAGGATTGACGTCAGACATTGTGCTCCGGATGGGTGAAGGTCAGGTCGCTGTGAAACACGGTGGTCACTATCTAAGCTAAGAAAATACATTCTGAATAATGCATGCACTAAATAACAGTTGATCAAATAGACTCTTAGTAGTATCTCATGTCGTTATACAAATCATTCGAGGGTTTACACCATCTATACATTTGGGTTACACCGGTCACAGGTTTAAAGGCCTTGACCACTATAATACTGTCATTAAACTATATGGTTAGTCTCACAAGAATCTCAGGTATGTGGCACTTGTTAGTAATGAATCAAAAAATAGGGCTCCTGATGTGGAACCTATTCTACCTAGGAGGGTTAACTAGGAAAACAAAAGATACAAATGAATAGGTCCAAGGATGCTAGGCTCAGAACAACACCTCCACATGTATTATCAAACTCTGCATTGCTAAGGAAGGAATCACTCTTCAATAGTATGTTGTAGAGATAAATCTCATTTTTTTATATTAGAGTTGTGTGCAAAAAGACATAAATCCAACATTTAGAGAAATTAAGACATCAAAATGGTTTGCTAAAACAGAAAAATCAGACAAAAAAACAGAAAGATATTTACAACACACAGTGCCAAAAAAACATTTTTTTGGACAATCTCCAAATTGTGTGTGTGCAACAAACCCGACTCCTATTAGGATTTGCCAAGAAATTCACATACATGTTGACTTGAATATGTACACTGTAATATGTGAATTTCTTGGCAAATCCTAATAGGAGTCGGGTTTGTTGCACACACACAATTTGGAGATTGTCCCAAAAAATGTTTTTTTGGCACTGTGTGTTGTAAATATCTTTCTGTTTTTTTGTCTGATTGTTCTGTTTTAGCAAACCATTTTGATGTCTTAATTTCTCTAAATGTTGGATTTATGTCTTTTTGCACACAACTCTAATATAAAAAAAATGAGATTTATCTCTACAACATACTATTGAAGAGTGATTCCTTCCTTAGCAATTCAGAGTTTGATAATACATGTGCAGGTGTTGTTCTGAGCCTAGCATCCTTGGACCTATTCATTTGTATCTTTTGTTTTACTTGTTAGTAATGGGCACGATACAGTGCACAAGGATCTGTTGAGTGGGCTTTATAGCAAGGTTGGCAGTCTGGTACATGAAAGGGATGCCTTGCAAGGACACAGGGTTAGGACGGCAATAAGTTTCAACTGGTGAGGGTAAGAGGGCAAGGACACTTTTGTGGAGATTGTCGAGCTATGTGCTTAGCTCATGTTGGTTCACATGCAGGACAGTGATCTCAGAGGAAAAGGGATGTGTTACATTTATTATTTGTGGCAAGCAGCTCCGGCCTCAGCGCGAGAATGGAGCCGCAGAGTTTTCCAGTTGGAGTGAGGACGAGGGTGGGGGCCATGTGCTCCGAGCTACAGCGGCAGGCAGAAAGGGAGAGATGCATTTCGTACTATCGCAGTGAGGCCTAGTTACCAAGATGGAGTCGAAAGGGGGTACAGAAAATGGATGCCCTGTGTCCTGCTCGGTGGTCCCATCTACGCGAATATAACCAAAAGTTAGTATTGCATAAGGGCTAGGGGCGTACCCGCCACTAGAGGCACTTGGTGCAAGTTTTGTACTGAGAAGTGATGGTAGAGAGGGGCCCATTGGCCCCTCGCTCCCACACATTCCCCCTTTCGTTACATCTAAAGTAACAAATACTTCTACTTTTTATTCTTTTCGTTCTCCCTTCAGTAATACTCAACCTCTGCCACTGCCTCGTCCCACGCGGGGGTACCTTTTATGGGCATCCATGCTCTGCAAACGCTTCTAAGGCTGTTTCCTCTTCTGGCATATTCATCTGGGGTGCACGTTAAGTAAATACCTCCATCCCCATCTAGATCTACCCATACTTCTTGGTACCATTGCAACTCTCTTGGTTCCTTTATTGTTGTGTAATACAAATTATCCACTATATCCCCATATTGCCTGTAAATTGCTGTCATTCTGTACTGTGGTGTGGTGTACTCCCCTGTTTGCATTTGTGCATCTATCATGGTAGCTACCGTTGTCGGTCGGCCCATTCTCACCATCATCATGGCCGAGGTTGGCATGCTTTTCTCACAACACCGTAGTCCCAGTTGGCGCACACAAAAGAACAAGAGCACAAAAACGATGATGGGGATCGGTATTTTCATTGCCATATTAACCCATGATGGTATCCAGCTGAACAAATTGTCGAACCATGTACTTTCCTGTGCTCCTCCTTCCACTCTCATCCTCTCCCCTAGGGTGTGTACTGCACTTATCACATGGGAGAGTGTTCCGTTATCAGCATCTTCAGTTGGCACGAATGTGCAACATGGGCCCCCAATTTTTCGCCAAACACCACCGTCCATCGCCGTGAGGAGATCAAGGACATATCGATTTTGCATTGTCATTAGGCGCAGCGCCCGGAGTTCTATCTTTATTACGTCAAACCCCTCTTCAGTGTCGTTAGCCAATTGAATGAGCTCCCAGCACACGATCTGTAAGCATTTGTCGTTTGCTCGTGTTTGTAGTCCATGGGCGAGAAGTGAGGCAAAAAATGTCTCTGCTGATGAAAAGAGCTTGTATTTCTGCGGGATCTCAGCAAGTACTTTCGATGATCCGGATGAGATGTAATTGGAGGATCTTTTACTTCGGGTCAATCTTTTCTTTAGTTCATATTCTGACAATAGTTCATATGCTGGACCTTCTGTTAGCGTTAGTTGGGGCGCTGTCGATGGTTCAGCCGATTGCCCTGCTGCCGATATGCCAGCCGATTGCCCTGCTGCCGATATTCCAGCCGATTGCCCTGCTGCCGATATGCCAGCCGTGTGCTCTGCTGCCCCTTGGATGTGGCTCTCCGGTATTACCATCAGGGCTGTGTGGAGGGTCGCTAAAGAACAAGTTCCTTTCCACGATGCGGGGAGGTGCAGGTAAGCTTGTTTGCCTCAAACCCAAGACATGTCCATTAATGCAGCTGTGCCTTTCTTCATGTCGGGGATTTATTACCGTCTTGTTACATTTTCTTGCTTCTATCATGTTTACCTTTCCTTCCCCGCGAAAACACTGTTCATGTGGCACTTCTTTTTGTATTTTGATAGGTTTTTCTAGTGCTGTGACCCATGTCAGCTTTGCGACGTGTTGACCAGATGTGGCTACATGCCCCTTTTATCCATTGGAAAGTGTCATTTGGTAGGCCTCGAAGTGCTTCTGCTTTGCATTGTATTGTTTCTCCGTGCCATTTATTGTCTGCAAATCATGTCCCCTTGATGACAAGAAATGGTTCCTCGAGGCAAACTACTCCTTGGCGTCGGCTTGTGCATGTTTTCTCGTTCTCCAGCTTTTCCAATGTGTCAGCGTTTGCCTGGAATGTGCTCCTTATTCTGCATAGAACCAGATGAATCAGACATTGGGCCTCCGACAAGGGCACTTCCTGCGGTACTAACATTTTAGGTGTTCCTGATGTGTGCGGGATGAGTGAGCAGACGTAACAACTCTCATTTGTTGCTTGCTTCGCCGCGGTGCTCATGTCGGAATACCATTTATTCGATTGATCATGGTGGCGGGGATCTTCTATTTCATCTAACCCCAAATCGTGATAGATGTCGTATCTTTTCCCTCCCGCCCCCCTTTTTCGCCTGCTCCTCCCTTCCCGCTCATTGCTTTTCACCCTTTTGTAATGTATCGGAAACATCCCAGCCCATGTTGTGTCATTATTATTTAATATGGCATATGTATCATCATCAGTAGCAGCAATTTTGTGCGAGGTAGAGTGTATGGTTGTTGGCGCATTAATGCTAGGGTTAATTAAATCATTCGTCCAATAATAATCTCCATCATATTCGTTATATCCATAAGCATTGCTCGTATTTACATTGAAACGTGACATTGACACACTTGTTGATTCCACAGTTATGTATTCCGAAGGGTTCATTCCATCTGTTTGGTTAACATTGAGTCCATGTGATTCCTGCCATATTGTCCTTACCCCAGTCCATATCATTTGTGATCCTTCTTTTATCAAGTTAGCCCCGCTCCCTCCTCTTTGCATGTCATTAACAAGAGACAAAAGGGTGTAGTACCACGCTGCAAAGAACAGCATCACTGACACAAAAATTGCAGCACATTTCAAAATGCATTCAACATCACTGAACCTCTTAGCCTTAGTGGCGACCCTATCGCTATCTAACATTAATTCGCTCTCTCCGATCATGGGTTGTTGGGCCATTGTTCACCTGGAGGGGCGATATACATTTGTTAAGTCATCATAATATATACAATTATTTACAGTCTTGTTCAACTTCACATTTAATCATTATTTTCAGTCAGGCTTGTCCTGTTACTCTGTTGTTCATGTTCTTTTACTGTAGAGACAGCCATTAATAAAATGAAGGTGGGAGATAGAGGGGAGAGATAGGTGAGGTATAAATAATATGCTTGGCCAATTTAAGAAGAGAGTGGGGAAGAGGCAGGAAAGAAGGAAGGAAGAAGCAAGTTGTGCAGGACATAATACATATCATTTTTATCTCTGCATTTCTTTTTTTACTGACTCTTTTGTTATTTTCCTATGACCTCGTTTGTGGTCCCAGTGGCGTTGTCTTGCTCCTCTGGGGGGATTGTACTACTGTGTGCCAACCTCACATCGGATAAGTGCACCCAATATTTCAATCCCTTCACTTTCACCGCAGTGGGGGGTACTGTAAATAACTCTGTAGGGGCCATGAAACCTGGGTGAATTCCACCTTCTCACAAAGCTGCGGACATACACATGTGCCCCCGGCATTAGTGGCCCGCTGGAACTATCTGCGGCGGGGGTGGTAGTATCAGTCGTCACATTTTCAGTAAAGGGTGGTGCTATTTGTCGAGCTATGCTACGTACTGCACGTGTTAACTGAGTTAGGTATTCCTTTAACTCTTCCCCCAGCACTGTGGCAGCCCTGTGCGCATCCGAGGCTATTCTGATCGGGGATACTGGTGTGTGCATTCGCCTCCCAGTCACAATTTCGTGGGGGCTTAGGTGGTGGTCCTTGCATGGCTGCGTCCTGAGTTGGAACAGTGCTAGGGGCAAGCAATAAACCCAGTTTTTCTTCATTGTGTTACACAATTTAGACAACTTACTCTATAGTAACCCGTTGATCTTTTCTACCATTCCATTCGCCATTGGGTGGTAAATCGAGCATAATTTATGCTTCAACCCCAAAAGTGATGTCACTTCCTTAAAAAGGTCATTCACAAAATGCGTGCTATTATCTGATCTGATCAAATCGCATATCACCCATTGTGAAAACACCTCCCGCACAAGGAATTTGGCCGCACATTTCGCATCTGAGTGGGGACAGGGGCCTGCTTCCACCCACCTGGAAAAGGGACACACCACCACAATCAGATATCTCGCTCCGTTACACCGTTCTCCCATATCGGCATAATCTATGTGGAGCTCTCTAAATGGTCCTGTTGGGCGGGGCAAAGTTCCACGCAGTGTTCTTAATGCCATTCCAGAATTATATGTTTGGCATGTTGTACATTCTACAATTAATTTTGACAGGTGCTCTTGTAAGTTGGGAACAAACCAGTGTTCTTGGATTTCTGCAGCAATGTGTTGCTTTGCTATATGGCCGGGGAAATGCAACTGCTGGAATGCTATTTCCAGTAACTCTATGGGCAACACAACCTTCTCTGTCGTCTCTTGTCTCCAAATGAGATCCGTGGCTGATTGTGTGCATCCCTGTTTGTTCCACAACTCTTGCTCCTCTTGGGTGCACGTTTTTGTAACTCTATTATCTGTGCTATTGGGGTATTAGTGTATGCTTCTTCTTGTGGCTCTACTCTAGTTGCTTTTGTGATACACTCAAGTGTTGGGGTCATATTGAAATACGAGGCCTCCTTCGCGGCTGCGTCGGCTGCCGCATTTCCCAAGGAGATTGCGTCTGTGTTGCTGGTATGGGCTTGGCACTTCACCACTGCCACTACTGATGGTAATGCTAATGCATCTATCAGCTCATTTAACAATTTTGCATGCTGCACTGGGGAACCATCTGTACTCCTAAATCACCTTCTACGCCACCGTGACAGCCCTGAGTGCACTGTTGTAGTTGCATAGGCTGAGTCTGAGTATATTGTTACTGCACATCCTTTAGTAGTGCGCAGTGCTTCAATCAGTGCAATTAATTCTGCCGCCTGGGCCGAATAATGGGACGGAAGGCGCTTTTGCACAATCGTCTCATATTCATCTTCCTCCATGCGCACTACCGCCACTCCGACATGTTTTTCTTCTGTCTCGGGGTCTATTGATGCTGACCCATCTATGAAGTATATTTCGAGGGGATTGGGTCCTCCGACGTATTCCATATCTATGACAGTAATCACCACAGCTGTGCTGCTTCGGAAACTTTTTCGGCGTCTGCGTCCTGCGTCGATGACGTCGATGCGCCGCCGTCGAGGACCTCCTCCGACGTCCGACGTCATCCGATGTGATAAGTAGGACGCACGACGCCAGTAGCCTCAGTTCCGTTTTTTCCGCGAACGTGTTGCTTCGTGTTTCTCGGTTCTAGCCTCGACTCTTTGGAGTTCTGTTCTTTCTGGTTCTTCGAGCCTGTTCGTTTGTGAATATTCCTTCGCAGCGATGTCTTCCACTTCGTCTTCAACCCCGCGTCCGGGCTTCAAGAAGTGCGGGGTGTGTGGGTCCAAGATGTCGGTGACTGACTCGCACGACGCCTGCCTCTGGTGCCTCGGGGAGGCCCACGACACGGATGACTGTGTCGACTGCCTGTCGCTCACTTCCAAGGCCTTACGCGAACGTAAGAAGAAATTGTCGGTAGGTCGGGTGTCCAAGCCCCGGAAGTCGAAGTCGGCGGGGCTTTCGACGGATGATTCGAGGGGTGACTCTCCGCGTCATCGTCGGAGGTCTCGTCGGTCTTCTTCTAGGAGTCGGTCTCGCCACTCCTCTGCCTCTTCGAGGCGTTCTCGGAAGCGCCGTCACCGGTCGCCTTCCAGGTCCTCTTCCGAGGACTCTGCCCGGCACGTCGGTTATCCCACCAGCCGTGCGACGCCGGAGGAATGGGCTTCCTTCGGGAAGAAAATGTTGGCGATTCTTGAGTCGCAGGGTACTCAACCGTCCGCGCCCCCGAGTGGGGTCGGCCGTGTGAGGTCGAGAGACGCCGCTCGCAAGAGTGGTCGGCACGAGTCACGGGAGAGGTCCCGTTCGGACAAGGAGGCTCGTTCTCGCCGTACCCGTTCCAGGTCCCGGTCCTCGACGCGATCGAGACCGTGTGCACCTGTGATGTCTTCGAGGAAGACATCGACGTCTGAGGCGTCGAGGGCGTCGACAGGCTTTCTCGAGGCTCCGGCTCCGAGGAAGTCGTCGAAGCCGTCGACGTTCAGGTCGTCGAGGGACACGCTCGGGGCTCTGGCTTCGAGGGCTGTGTCGACGCCGCCGATATTGGAGGCGCTGCATCTGACGTCGACGCCGATTTCCTCGACGTCGACGCCGATCCTCTCGGCGCCGTTGCCGGTTTTCTCGACGGCGGCGCCGATTCGCTCGACGCCATCGACGCCTTTCGTGTCGGAGGTGCCCCGTGTCTCGGGTGTACCCCCTAGGAAGGCTCTGGCTAAGAGCAGGCACTCTCGGGTGCCTTTCCACCACTTGGATTGTATTTCGGAGGCGGATGAGGATTCGGTTGGCCTGGTTCCTGGTCAGGTGCCGGATGACATTGTCTCGGGCCATAGTCAATTTGACGAATTGAGGCAGTCGCTGCATGATGCTAGTGGTCTGGACACCTCTCCGGAGGTGGAATTTGGTCGGCCTGAGCCTGGCTCCCATGCCGATTCCTCATACCGGCGCCTTATGGCTAGGGTGTCTGAGTATCTGGGATGGTCTGCTCCCCCAGGGGAGTTTGTGCAGGATGATCTGACGGACATCCTTGATGTTGGTCCCCCATCTGACCCGGTTCTGCCGTTCCATATGGCTTTACAGCGTAGGGTGGCGGCGGCTTGGACTGCTCCGGAGAGTCTCCCGGCAGTGGGCAGATCCTTGTCGCGGAAATACCGTCCAGCCAGTGGCGACCCCTGCTACTTGACCAGGCACCCCACTCCGGAAAGTTTGGTGGTGCAGGCGGCCACGGCCCCGGCAAAGCAGGCGTCGTACCCTACCATCCCTCCTGATAGGGACGACAAACGTTTTGATGGCTGGGCGAAGAAGGTGTTTTCTTCTGGTGGTATGGCGCTTCAGGCGGCCAACTCCATTTGTGCCTTGTCACGTTTCACGCACACTCTGTGGAACTGTGTTGCGTTAGCGGCTGAACATATTCCCGAAGGGGACGAACGGGATGGTTTCCTTGCTTTGGTCCAGGATGGTAAGGATGCCATGTGTGAGTCCGTTCAGTCGGGTTTGGACTTAGCTGAATGCGTCAGTAGGTCCATGGCGGCGAGCACCGTGATACGCAGGTTTGCGTGGTTGCGGAAGTCGGGGTTTGCTCCTGATGTGCAGTCCCGGCTCCTCAACATGCCCTTTGATGGTGAACATCTTTTTGGCAGCAAGGCTGACGAGAGCCTTGAGAGGTTGCAGACCTCAAAAGCTGCAGCGAAGTCGTTGGGCGCTGCAGTTCGCCAACCTCCGCCTTTTCGTCCTAGGGGACAGCAGTGGAGGGGTGGCTCCTTTCGCTATTGCTCGTCCTTTGGTAGAGCGAGAGGAGCTGGCAGTCAAAGGGGCCAACGCAGGGGTACCAGAGGTGGACGACAGGGTACCCGTGGTGCCAAGGCCGCTCGGGAAGTTGCCTCTTTGCCCTCAGGTAACGCCGCAGCCGCTCCTACTCAGTCATGAGGCCTTGTCCCATGGTTCGCCGGTTGGGGGAAGGCTGGCGCAGCATCTTGTAGAGTGGCGTGCCATTACTTCGGATGTGTGGGTTCTGGAGATCATAACCCACGGCTACTGTCTTCCCTTTCGGCACAGGCCTCGCGACAATCCACCGGGGAACCTCTCTTTGAAGTGTCCGGATCCGCTCCTTGCGCAGGAAATTCAAGCCCTGCTGGAGAAAGGCGCCATAGAACTGGTGCCTGTAGCGGAGAGGAACAAGGGATGGTATTCCCCTTATTTTTTGATTTCCAAGAAAGACGGGGGATTGAGACCCATCATGGACTTGCGCGGTTTGAACAAACTCCTCAGGAAGGACAAGTTCAAGATGGTTACTCTCTCTCAAGTCCTCCAGGCCCTTCAGCTTCAGGACTGGTTGGTGTCACTCGACCTCAAGGATGCTTACTTCCATGTGCCGATCCATCCCAAGCACAAGAAGTACCTGAGGTTCGCGGTTGGCGACTCGCACTTTCAGTTTCGGGTCCTGCCGTTCGGTTTGACCTCCGCCCCGAGGGTTTTCACCAAGCTCATGGTGGTGGTGGCAGCGCATCTCAGGCAAGGGGGGATTCACGTCTACCCCTACCTGGACGATTGGTTGATCAGGGGGAGCTCTCCCGAGCAGGTCCTGGATCATCTGTCCGTCGCCTGCCACTCCCTTCACAGGCTGGGCTTCTCCCTCAATTTAAAGAAGTCCCATTTGACGCCAACGCAGAGGCTCCAGTACATCGGAGCAGTGCTCGACACTTCCCTGGGGAAGTGTTTTCCTCCCCAGGTGAGGGCTCTTCACATTCAGCAGATGGTGCGCAAGTTTCAGCATGCCCAGACGCTCCCAGCGTTCGAATTCTTGAGGTTGCTCGGCCTCATGGCGTCCTGCATTCTTCTGGTGCCAGAGGCTCGCCTGCGAATGAGATCTTTGCAGTGGGCACTCAAGATGCAATGGTCGCAGTCCTCCGGCAGGATGTCGGACCCGATTCAGGTGCCGCCCTCGGTCGCCCGGGACCTTCTGTGGTGGGCCGTCGAAGGCAACTTGATGAAGGGGGCTCCGTTTTGGCTTCCCTGGCCGGAGGTGACGATCGTGTCGGATGCATCCCTCACGGGATGGGGAGCTCATGCCAACGGGCTGACAGTCAGCGGTCGTTGGTCTCCGTCGGAGTCCAGACTCCATATCAATCTGTTGGAGCTGAGGGCCGTCAGGCTAGCCCTGAGGGCTTTTCTGCCGACTGTGCGAGGGAAGAATGTCCTGATCCTGACGGACAACACAGTGGCCATGCACTACCTCAACAAAAAGGGGGGGGCAGGGTCACTTCCTCTGTGCAGGGAGGCGATGCAGCTCGAGTTCTGGGCCATCCAGCAGGAAGTTTCGATCTCGGCAGTTCATCTGGCCGGAGTCGAGAACGTGACGGCGGACGCTCTGAGCAGGCAGTGCACGATCTCTCACGAGTGGGAGTTGGCTCAGGAGATTCTCCTGGAGATCTTCGCCCTTTGGGGGACCCCTCAAGTGGATCTCTTTGCCTCCAGTGTCAACCGGAAGTGCGAAAGGTTTTGCTCGCGGGAATTTCCTCCAAAAGGAGCCTTAGGAGACGCGTTCGTGGTGGAGTGGTCGTTCCCGCTGCTGTACGCGTTTCCTCCGGTCCCCGTCATCCCGCAAGTGCTGCGGAGGTTACGGAAGTTCGGTTCCCGGATGATCCTCATTGCTCCGGCGTGGGCTCGGAGGACGTGGTACCCGGACCTTCTCGACTTGTCCATCTGCCCTCCACGTCGTCTTCCCTACCGAGACGATCTGCTCTCACAGGAGGGGGGTCAGGTTCTCCATCCAGAGGTCGGATCCCTCAACCTTCACGCTTGGCTTCTGAAAGGTTGAGGTATAAGGATTGGGACCTCCCTGAAGACGTGATGGAGGTGTTGCTTTCGGCCCGAAGGCCCGCAACTAAGTCTCTGTACCGTTGCCGTTGGCGTAAGTTCTGCGACTGGTGCAGAGTTCAGAATGTGGATCCTTTTGCATGTGACATCCCCATGGTTCTGTCCTTTTTGCTTTCTTTGGCCCACAGGGGCTTGCAAGTGGGTACCGTTAAGGGTTACCTGGCGGCGCTGTCCATCTTTAAGCGCTCATCTGAAGAATGTTCTTACTTTAAAATCCCTTTAATTTCACAGTTTCTGAAAGGGCTCACTAATGTGTTCCCTCCGTCGCCTTTCCTGGTGCCCGGTTGGGATTTGAACCTTGTTCTTAGGTTTCTTATGGGTGCTCCGTTTGAGCCGTTACATTCTTGCCCTTTGAGGCTGTTGACTTTGAAAACTGTGTTTTTAGTTGCGGTTACTTCCGCTCGCAGAGTGAGTGAGTTACAGGCACTTTCTGTTAAGCCACCCTTCACTGTATTTCACAAGGACAGGGTTGTCCTTCGAGTTCGTCCTTCTTTTCTTCCGAAGGTAGTGACGGAATTTCATTTGGCCCAGAAGATTGTTCTTCCGGCATTCTATCCTCCTCCGCATCCTGGTAAGGAAGAGGAGAGGCTCCATAGGCTTGATCCTAGGAGAGCTTTGAGCTTTTATGTTTCTCGCATGTCCCGGGTCAGAGTGGACGATCAACTCTTTATTGGTTACGCTGGTAAGCGCTTGGGGCAAGCTGTGACGAAACAGACTTTGTCCCGCTGGATTATTTTGGCCATCTCGGAGTGTTACCGCTTGGCGGGCAAGGACCCTCCGGCTGGCTTGCGGGCCCATTCTACCAGGGGCTTGGCTGCATCTACTGCCCTGCAGAGGGGTGTTCCTATTCGCAACATCTGTGATGCTGCCACCTGGGCTTCAGTGCATACATTTGTGCGGCATTATTCCCTCGATTCCATCAGAGGGCAGGATCTGGCCTTTGGCAAGGCGGTCCTTTGCTCTGCTATTTGATTGGCTATTCTAAATTTTGTTTCTAAATTCTTTCCCTCCTCCTTGATTTGGTACTGCTTTGGGAGTCTGTCATAGATATGGAATACGTCGGAGGACCCAATCCCCTCGAAGAACAAGTTACTTTCTTACCTGGTAACGTTCTTTCGATGGGATGGTCCGACGACGTATTCCATATCGCTCCCGCCCTGCCTCCCCCGCTGCAGAATTTCTGTTGCGTTTGCAGCTTACATTCCGCAAGGCTTTGTGTCGGACTGGCAGTTGACTATTGTCACACGTTCTGGGGGAAAAAACTACAACTGAGGCTACTGGCGTCGTGCGTCCTACTTATCACATCGGATGACGTCGGACGTCGGAGGAGGTCCTCGACGGCGGCGCATCGACGTCATCGACGCAGGACGCAGACGCCGAAAAAGTTTCCGAAGCAGCACAGCTGTGGTGATTACTGTCATAGATATGGAATACGTCGTCGGACCATCCCATCGAAAGAACGTTACCAGGTAAGAAAGTAACTTGTTCTTCTCCTTCCTGTGGGGCATTCTCACTTGCTTTAGGGATATCGTCACCTTCCCCCTCGTACGTGGCACAATCGTGTTCTTGTATATCCTCTGTCGTGCATGGCTCTGTAAT
Organism: Ambystoma mexicanum; assembly: GCF_040938575.1. Taxonomy (NCBI): domain Eukaryota; kingdom Metazoa; phylum Chordata; class Amphibia; order Caudata; family Ambystomatidae; genus Ambystoma; species Ambystoma mexicanum. The sequence goes on along the minus strand of NC_090929.1, from coordinate 30,178,706 downwards.
GAATATTGCAGGGTTTACTGTCTTGTACCTCACTACGTGTACGTTGGGGCTTGATATTATTATTTCATACGCTGTGGCTCGTTGGGTCGTTAGTGTTGATTTTGTTCGTTCAAGGATGGCAAACAAGGAATGCTCCGCATATAGTGTTACCGAACATCCCATGACAATGGTGGCACTTTTCTCAATCGCGAAGGCCGCAGCTGCGAGGGCCTGTTCGCACGCGAAATGACTTCTATTACTGGGTCTAGTGTTCCACTGTAGTATGCCAATGGTTTGTGACCCAGTGATGTCTTCTGTGTTAGTACTGCTGTCATCAGTGTCCCATTTCAGTGTGAGAATAAGAAAAACTCCCGCTCGTAATCTGGGTTCGCGAGGACTGGGGCATCTGCGATAAGGTCTTTTAATCTCAAATACTGGGTTATCATTTCCTGCGTCCATTTTATTGCAGCCCTATTTTTCTGTGCCTCTTTTAATGCATGCAGTAAGGGGCGTGTGTATGCCGCATAATCAAGGATCCACGCTCAGCAATAATTACAAATGCCAAGACATTTTTGCATGTCTTTCACAGTTTTGGGCCTGATTATGTTGCGTATGGCAGCTGCTCTATCTGGGAGTATTCGCTTCCCATCTTTTGATATTAGCTGTCCGAGGTATACAACCTTGGCAAGGCAGTATTGCAATTTCCCTTTGTCTACCTTGTATCCTTTGGCAGCCAACACATTCAGTAATGTTATCGAGTCTTCTCGACACTTTTCTTCTGTATGGCTACAGACGAGCAAATCGTCTACATATTGAATGATGGTGCTCTCTACATCTATGTTTCCAATGTCTTCCCGCAATACCCTGTTAAAAATGTTGGGGCTTTCGCAGTATCCCTGTGGGAGTCTGCAATGTTCATACCTGTTGCTCCCTAATGTAAATGCTGTCAGATATTGTGATCCTGGGTCAAGGGTTATTGAGAAGAAGGTATTTTTCAAATCAATTACAGTGAAACATGTTGATTCTTTTGGCACACTACACAGCATTGATGCCGGGTTGGGGACTAAAGGGAACTCTTTTTGAATGACGTCATTGAGTGGGCGGAGATCCTGGATCATCATCCACGCCCCACCCTTTGCTTTCTTGATCGGAAAAATCGCTGTATTACACGGGGAGGTTGATGGCACTATAATGACTTGTTTCAGGAGTGCATTTATCGTTTCTTTAATTCCCTCCTCCGCTTCCTTTGATATGGGATATTGTTTTACTCTCGGCAGTATTGCACCTGGTTTGAGTTTTATTTTTATTGGTGTCACCTCATGCAGCAGCCCTACATCGTGGGACCCAGTAGTCCAAATCTCAGGTGCTACTTTTGTCATGTCTTCCTCAAATATGGTCGGTGGCGCTTTAACACTAGCCATTAATGGGTTGTATACCTCTCTGTATTGGACCATAATATCACATGGTATGCTTAGTTCCATTATTATTTCTCCATCACCCTCACCATCAGTGAACAATTCCTCATCTGTTATGTCTCGTAGCATTACATTTGGGTCTATGCATAACACAGTCCTCCACTCGCACCCCTGTGCTTCCAGTCCTATGACCACAATGCGTTTACTGGATACTTGGACTGCCTCAATGTCTATGGACATTATCGTGCCTGGTACAATTACTGTGTGTGCAATTAGGTGGAATATGAAATCTGATGGTGTTCTCCATTCTTTTCTCGTTATTTCTTGCACCACCCGTGCCAACACCTTGATACCATAAATGAACATGCCTATATCAATGGGTACCCCTCGCACCACAACTTCGTTCATCACTGTGCTGATCATCAACATTGCTTGTACTGGGCCCACTCCCGCTGTTGAGCACACTATCCCTCGTTCTGTAAAAGAGATCGTCATATTCAACTTGCTTAACATATCTCTACCCAACAGATTTATTGGCGCGTCTTCGTGGTACAGTAAGGGTGCGCGCACGGTTTTACCCCCGACTGTTATATCAAGATCTTTAGTGTAAGGAACTTTTAAAATAGCCCCAGAGAACTCCTGCGTCTCTAAATTCCTGCCTGAGAGTGGAGACCGGCCTTCCATAAGGCATTTTGTCTCTGCTCCAGATTCTACCTAGAAGATAAACTGCGTATTTCCTATCTCTGCCCCCACTAGTGGTTCCTCTTCTGCACATAGTGTGGTAGATAGGACTGGACACGCAAGTGTTCCCTGTGGGCTGTCCTAGTCTGAATGTCTTTCTTGCCCTGGCACGGAGAAAACATTATCTCCGATCACTGTTACGCCGCGGTATGGTGCAGGTGCACCGTTTGCAGACGTTGCATAACAATTACTGGTCGCGCTTCCCACAGCATTTTGCCTTACCATTTGTTGTGGTGGTGGTGGTTGCTGTCCTTGCTGTACCTGAGGTTCGTTATAGCAGTAGTCTTGTTGTCTCCCGTTCCCCATTGGTAGCCAGTAGGGGCTACCTGGGTGCGGACATCCCCAACCTTGTTCATGCTCCATGGGCTGCTGCCCCTGGAAATACCCAGAAGGCCTTATTCTACAATCTCTAGAGTAGTGTCCCCATCTCCCACAGTTCCAGCATGGCCCTTGTGTTCCGCCCCTCATTCCTTGGCCACCAAATCCCCTATTCCCCATACCTCCAAACCCCCCTCTCTGGCCGCGATACCCACCTCTTCCTCTTGCCGGTCGGTCTTGCCACTGTTGTCCACCGGATTGCTCTTCTCTGTCCCACTGTCCTGGTCCTTCTGTAGCCCGTAGTGCTGCTATCGTTTCTGGTCTGTTCCCTGCTCCTTCGTCCCCCTCGTTTTCTCAGTCTGTGGTTGCGCTGGCGTTGACGGCGGCGACCTTCACTAATTTGTTCTGTATCAGCTTCGCCTCGTCTGCCAACCTTTTTTGAGCTATCTCCTTTTCTCTTTCTTTGATCCTCCTGCAGTGGTGCTCAATTATACTCTGTATTTCCGGCCAGCCCTTGGCTTCTATCCCAGCTATTTTGTCCAAGGCCTTCTGCACCTCCTTCGGGAGCCCCTTCTTGATGATAAAGTAAAACAAGGCGGTGGACTGGTTCCAGGCCGTGCCAGTTTCACTTCTCCATAAATCCTGCACCCGTAATATGAATTGCGTAGGATCCTCGTTCTCCTCCATTGTACACTGCATCACTAAATGTAAATCCGGAATATCGGGAAACGTGCGCCTCAATGCATCCCATACCTGTGCTCGAACGTTATTGAACGCTGATCCATCGTGGCGATCACAACTCATCGTTACTCCAGGGAATCCGGCTCTTTCCCACACTGTGTCTGCTTGGTCACCGATTGCTGACACTAATAAGCTCTTCACATCCCCTATTGCTAGCGGTACTCCCGCTGTGTTTTTCTCAAAGGCATGTATCCATTTTCCAGCCCCTCCCGACAGTGGGGGGAGGGCCTTTAGCAAATTGTTTTTGTCCATTTGTGCCCACGGAATGTAATGTGGCCTACCTGCTCCCTTATGTATCAATGGCATTTGCAACTTATGTTTCTTCCCTATCTTACTTACCGCTCCTTTCTTTGTCTTACTTACCATCATATTTCCCTCTCACTGCCTTAACCTACCCTGCCGTAGTGGTGGTGATGGTGTGTCTGGGTACCTGCGGTTTGGCAGTGAGGGCCCTGTCTCGGCAGCTGCCTCCTCATACTAGTCTAAGTCACTCCACACTTCTTCTATTTCTGACACCTGTTCATTGTTCCCTTCACAGCCCTCTCCTCTCACTTTCTGGGGTAGGTGGGTGTATATTTCTCACGGGCTTGTCATTCAGATGGAATAGAAATACCCCCGACCGCCACTCCTTCTCTTGCCCTTGTGGTGTACGTGTTTCTTGTGATGATACTGACCGTGCTGGCTCTGAGATTGCTTGCGCCACTTCTCCTGTTGTGTTTAATGTTGGTGTTAAATCCGCTATAGATAATGGTGGCACCTCTCCTCCTCCTGGCAGCATCTGGCTCCTATCGCATAATGCTCGTAGCCGCGTTATCTCGATCTGTGCATGCGCTAGCTGGCGGTCTAATTCTCCAGTGATATGTGCTAAATTCACGGGGGGTGTGCTTGTTGGACCATACAAACCTCCTTTATCATAAGGGGGTGGTGCTGTAGCAACTGCTCCTGTTGTAGGTGTAGGAGTTGGACAGGTTGGTACGTGCAGGGGCTCACTATAACCTACTGCTGGTCTGGACAATAGAGGGTATATTTTAGTTGTATCACCTTCTGCTGTAGTAGTTGTGCACTCGCCCTTTGGCGTTCCGCCAACCTCCTCCTGGGTTTTCTGCGTTTCGTTCACTCTTTCTTTACTTACCTCTGCTGTCAGTGCAACTTCTTCAAACATTCGCCATAAGTCTAGTACTTCCCGTCTATTTTGAAGTTGCTTCCCCTTATACCTTGCTAACAGGTGGGTCGATACCAAATCTAATACTCTTTTGTCGAACGACCCACCCTCTGGCCAGATTGGTGTCACACTGTCCCCTTTTATCTCCGTCAACCATTGATCATGATATTTTTGTATTTTCTCACTGTATAACGGAAGGTGCTGGCAAATACGTGCTAGTGGTGTTATTCCTTCCATGTTAATATGTCTCCTTCCCTCCTCTGTCTGTACTTATCTTTTGATCTCCCTTTCCACTCAATCACTTCTTGACCCGCTGAATAATATATCATGAACTTTGTCACTTACTGGTAATCTGTATATATATATATATATATATATGTATCAAGATATATATATCATCCCCCCTTTCAACGTTAACTCTTTAATTATTGCATGTTCAAATTCAACAGTTCATAGTTGCATATTTTGCCACTTTAACAACACATCAACCACAGTACTTGGATATCCTTGAGAAAGAATGGACAGAACACGAAAGCACATATAACACTTACCATGCACATGCATTGCCTGCGCGCGTTTTTCTCCCCCGTCGCTCCCCTTTTTCCCACTCCCATTTCCTTTTCACCTACTCTTCTCATTTGCTCCCCACCTCTTCCCCTCTCTTACTCTTCTCCAAGAATCTTTTCGTACCCAGAAAAAGAATGTTCTAAATAACTACTCCGAGTCTACTCAATATGCGAGACTCCTACTATTTTCTCTGTAAATTCACTTATTTATTCTGCACTGGACGAGACAATGCTACGCAGCGCCGCCTTCTACCCCGTTCGGGCTAGGATACCACTTCTCTTTTTTCTCTTCACTTCTTACCAGAACCTAATGGCCATATAAAGGATAGATCAGAAAAGCCTCATCATCACTCACACAAGCCCTACTCTTTCCCTGCTACCCGTTACCACCTTTCCCCCTTTTTCCCCCCTTACCTTTCCTTCGTAACCGGCACTCACGTGTTAAGTCAGGTGACCCGAGGATCGCCGCTCGCAGTCCGACCCCAGTTAGGCTTGCACCCCAACCAAGCCGTTGCCCGCATCGGCGAGCAGTTTTTCAGTTGGGTATTCGTCAACTGGGAACCCTTGACCCTTCTTCGTAGTGCGCACAGGCTGGTCGACCGTGGAGGTGATGGTTTTGCTGGGGGCGTCCCGGATCTCGCCGCTCGGCGCCGGCCTTGAGGCACCTCTCCAATCACGTCGCAGTGGGTCACCAAATGTTAGTGCTCTCCCTGTCTAACACGTGTAAAATAAATAAGACAGACACTCCCTAGACAGGGAATAAGGCACAAAAGCGCAGGCTGCGAGAGTTCCAAGGAAAGTTTATGTAAATCTTTGAGAGCGTTCTGACCACATACAAGTTATAACACATTTATATAATGTTTCTACAAGTTGACATATGATGCTACGTTGGACCAGGATTGGTCAGCCGTGGTGGTGGCTTAGGTGTGGGCATCATCTCTTCCTCCGGGTTGGTTGCTGGGTTGGTGGGAGGATTGACGTCAGACATTGTGCTCCGGATGGGTGAAGGTCAGGTCGCTGTGAAACACGGTGGTCACTATCTAAGCTAAGAAAATACATTCTGAATAATGCATGCACTAAATAACAGTTGATCAAAAAGACTCTTAGTAGTATCTCATGTCGTTCTACAAATCACTCAAGGGTTTATACCATCTCTACATTTGGGTTACACAGGTCACAGGTTTAAAGGCCTTGACCACTATAATACTGTCATGAAACTATAGGGTTAGTCTCACAAGAATCTCAGGTATGTGGCACTTGTTAGTATTGGGCATGATATACTGCACAAGGGTCTGTTGGGTGGGCTTTATAGCGAGGTTGGCAGTCTGGCACATGAAAGGGATGCCTTGCAAGGACACAGGGTTAGGACGGCAATAAGTTTCAACTGGCGAGGGTAAGAGGGCATGGACACTTTTGTGGAGATGGACGAGCTATGTGCTTAGCTCATGTTGGTTCACATGCAGGACAGTGATCTCAGAGGAAAAGGGATGTGTTACATTTATTATTTGTGGCAAGCAGCTCCGGCCTCAGCGTGAGAATGGAGCCGCAGAGTTTTCCAGTTGGAGTGAGGACGAGGGTGGGGGCCATGTGCTCCGAGCTAAAGCGGCAGGCAGAAAGGGAGGGATGCATTTCGTACTATCGCAGTGAGGCCTAGTTACCAAGATGGAGTCGAAAGGGGGTACAGAAAATGGATGCCCTGTGTCATGCTCGGTGGTCCCATCTACGCGAATATAACCAAAAGTTAGTATCGCATAAGAGCTAGGGGCGTACCCGCCACTAGAGGCACTTGGTCCAAGTTTTGTACTGAGAAGTGATGGTAGAGAGGGGCCCATTGGCCCCTCGCTCCCACACAAGGTTGTGATGAGTTATTGGAATCGTTAGGTCTGCGTCCTCCAGAGTGCTGCGTCCTTTGCTCTTTCTTGAGAACTCTTATGTGCTTCATTAGCCTCTCTAGGCGGCCATAACGTCGGGAGTGTTCCAGGGGTGTCCCCTTGTGACAGGCCTCCTTTGATTGTTCTGCCTTTGTTTTTGGTTGACATGGCTGGGTGGCCTGGGGGGGCGTGTGTAGATAACTTGCCCTGGCTCTGATGACTGACTCCTGTCTCCTTAACTCTTGAGAGGCCGCCTTTTGTGATCTGGGGCCTTGCTTCAGTCTGCCTCTTCCAACCCGGGCTTGACCCCTTACTGTTGGTGTGATTCTTGTGGCCCTCTGCTCATGTGCTGGAGAGTTCCCCCTATGATGTACCTTTTGTGTCTCTCCTTTTTCCTTTCTCTCAATGGGGTGTCGCCTCCTGAACCATGGTCCGGGTTCTCCTGGGCTTTTCAAGATGTCCACTCTCTCTCGTTCCTTTGTACGTTTCCTCTGCTTTTGGAGGTGTCCCTCTATGTTGCGGCTGGTGCTTGGTAGATTGTCGTGCCCCCTTCTGCGCCTGCTATGTATCGGGTGTTTTCCTCTTGGGGCTCTATCTGAGCCACGTTTGGGGTGCTGTTCGGTGTGCGGCTTTCTCACTTCTTGGTGTGTCCCCCTCTTATCCAAATGGCAGGCCTTAGCTCCTCCAGCCTGTGTCCTGGTCTTGGCTGATATCTCGGTCCTTGGGGTCCTTACTCCCTCTTGGGGGAGTTCCATGTCAGCCCGACCGTGGGCCATATTTTCCGGTCTGCATGCCTTTTTCTCTGTGCCTCTGTTGTTTTGTTTTTTCCCCCCTCCTATTCGCTGTCCCTTCCCGCCCCTGCATATGTTAGACTGGGGTGGAGATGTCGGCAGTCTTTCGCCCTATCTCAGGTATTTTTCTCCCTTATGCAGTCTTGTGCCCCTCCTCCGCTCCATGGGGTGGCCTTGTCTGGCCTAGGCCGAGTGGTTTATCGCACAAAGGTCTAGGTCTAGGGGGAGGGGTAGCCACCCCCATGCCCGTGCTTGTGGCTCTTATGGGGTGCCTCGCTTCTCCGTTGCCCTACATGGGTGCCCCTCCACCTTTCTACTCTCCCCCCTTTAGATGGTGACCGGGGGTGCGTTTGGGGGCCGGGGGTTGGGGCTGACCTGCGTTGCTGTTCTCTTATGATGACCTCTTCTCCGTTGCTGCTCGTGCTTCTTCTAAGCCCCGGAGCTCTTACTTAATTTCCTGGGTCTGCTCTCCCCAATCGGGCTAGCGTGCCTCCTTTTCTGCCGGCTACTCAGCCTGGCCTCTTCTGCTGACCGCCCCCACCCTGAGCTCTCTCCTCTTCCTCTGGTGAACCTTCCCTTCCAGTCGCCGGCACCTTCTGCCCCCCTTTGGGCTCTCTCCTTTTTAATTCTGTATTTAGGGTCATTTCGGAGCTTCCCACGTAAGTCTGAGGCATCCTCTGCACCTGCGTTGCAGGGGTTTTTCCACTGGCTGCAGCCTTTTCTTAGGGTTCACAGTCTCCCCCTTTGTGCTGTTCCTCCTTCCCGGTCTAAGGGTCCGTGGTCCGCTTTCCTAACCAGGCCGGGCCG